>NW_026020048.1:3553237-3974597 GCF_900185275.1 Solanum verrucosum
TGTTCCTCAACAGACACATGGGACTTTGTAAGTTTGTGTATTTTTTTGAATTCACCATTATCAAATCATCAATTTTATATTGTTTACTTTTAATGTGTTGTATTGTAGGGATTGCGGTATTTATATGCTAGCTTTTGCCGAATACCTATCATACGAACAAGGGATCCCAGGGGTAATTTGGATGCATCATTTTTATGGTCAAGATACGCTACACTTCTTTGGAATTATGGCCAACAAAAGAATGATGCCGGAGCAATAAGTGACAATGAAGCACCTCCGCGACATAGCAGGCTTAATGTAGCATTACAGGATAATGATACAATTCAAATACACTAGTCACTGTCTATTTTTTGGTGTGTTAATATGCATTAGTTTTTGTATTGCTGTGGAACCCTTCTAAAGTTTTCCAGTCCTGATTTTATTAATGTAAAAAATCCTGATGTTTTGGTTCAATCTTCTTAGTTAATATAATTTTAATATTTTGAAGTTCAGGTTTTATATTCATGTATATATTGTACATGTCTTATCATTTTGCAGGCATACTACCTGCATACTTTGGTTACATTAACTTTTGGGATACATAATAGTTTATGTATTTTTTTTTAAAAAAAACAACAGCGTCCAAACTAAAAAAAAAATATACAATTTCATGTTGTTACTATTTACACGTATAATGGGATACAAAAAGATTGTATGCATTCAAATAAAAAGACAACATATATGAAACGAAAAAAAAGCAAGCACTTTCAAGTGTTATGCATTATTTATTGGATACAAAATTTACAATATATGATGTTTGGGATACTAACTGATATTGAAATACAAAATGATATTGAAATACATCATGATGTTTGGTATACTAATAAAACAACACTTAATATTGAAATACAAATACAATAATTTAGTTTGAGTAGAAATTATTGTATTTGTTATGTATTTTGACCAAAAAATGTATCTTGTATGCATTCAAATAAATAAGAAAACATATATGAAACTAAAAAAAAGCAAACACTTTCAAGTGTTATGCATTATTTATTGGATACAAAATAAACAATATATGATGTTTGGGATACTAACTGATATTGAAATACAAAATGATATTGAAATACATCATGATGTTTGGTATACTAATAAAACAACACTTCATATTGAAATACAAATACAATAATTTAGTTTGAGTACAAATTATTGTATTTGTTAATTTTTTGACCAAAAAAGTGTTTTCAGTATTATTTTATTTTTACTACTAATTTGTATTTATATTTTTTTGTGCTACATACAATTTTACACATACAATTTAAAGTAACTTCACGTTAAATACAACAAATATAAAATAAATTAATAACATGTATATGAATAAATTTCGAGCGAAAACATATACAAAAGAGAACCAGGATACTAAATATATAAAATAGTAGGCATTAGAATTTGGGATACAATTCCACTTTAATAAGATATAAAATTGAAGCATTATCAACTAAACAATACGTGGTCCATTCCTACATGAACGCCTATTGTGCCCCTTAAACCACAAGTACTGCAAGAATTCTTGCTCTTCTTCCCATATAGCTCGATGTACGCCTTGTCACGATACTTCTTGGATGGCCTTCCAGGTAGCTTTTTGTACTTTGGAGGCCGCACTATGTCGTCATTAATATACCCAGGTACATTCCACTCGTTTTGATCAGGTAAAGGAGTAATTGGAATTTTGTATGTATCCAACAAGTTACTTGGCTTGTACATGTCGGAACAATATGGTCCAACATCAAGATGTTTCTTCTTTAAAACGGCCCAAGCATGCGAACATGGTATTTCATCCAATTGAAACCTCTTGCAAGTACAAGTTTTATTTTCCAAACAGACAATATAGGTTCTACCTTCGTGATGAACGTTGTACACATAATTATTTGATGGTACAATCTACAACAAAAATCAGATATGTTATGAATAATGTACGCATAAAAAATCAGTTATGATATATAATGTTGATAAACATATACAATGTAACAACATACCTTCATACGTAATGATGCCTCTTCATTAGCAACAAGCATCTCTTGAGGTTTACCACAAAGTGTGGTGAAAGTATGTGAAGCAGACGTATGATTTTTTAAATTCCATCTTGCAAACATCTGTCTTACTTCCTCAAGAAAATCGTATACTGGTAATTCCCTTGCTTCAACCAGACATGCATTTATGCACTCAGCTATGTTTGATGTCATAACAAATCCTCGATCAACTGTTGCATATACCCTGGCCCATTTTTCATAACCTGCCGATTCCAAGTAATTCTTTACACGAACATCAACTTGTTCAACCTTTTCCATCAATTCATCGAATTCAGATTGTTTGTATGCCTTTGCCATCCCATAAAAAACTTCCGAAAGACTATTGTGTGACTTTTTAAATAGTGTTTTCACATTTTTCCACAGATGCCAAATACAGGCATAATGAGGGACTCCATCAAATACCCTTGAAACTGCCTTTATAATACTCTCGTTTCTATCGGATACAACACACATGTTATCTTTAACTCCATGAGCCACTCTAAACTGTTCAAAAAACCAAGTCCAGGATGCATCATTTTCCGAATCAATAATTCCATATGCTAGCGGCAATATATTTCCTATATACAGAACATTGATAAAATTATTAATTCATTAAGAAATACAATTTTAAGTACTGAATCAAATTTCATATATTATAATTTGAATACCTGCTCCATCAACAGTACTCGCAGAAACAAATGTACCATTATACGTCCCCCTGAGATGGCTGCCATCAACTACGACAATTGGTCTACAACATTCAAAACCTTTTATGAACGGGAAGAGAGAAATATAAAGATATAAAAACTGATTTTCATCGGTTTTCTTCATTCTTATATGTGATCCAGGGTAGGAAGTGTCCAATATGTATAAGTAGCTCGGCAATTTACTATAAGATCCAGATGGTGTCCCCCTTAAAGAAATTACAGCCTTTTCCTTAGCCTTCCATGCCACTGCGTACGATACATCTACTCCAAGTGTAAGGCTGACATCTTGTTGTATATCCTTTGGCGTTAACTTCCTTTTATGATCAACTAATTTGGGTTGAATCATACCTCCAATAAGATTGCTTGTTGCCTGTCGATGTTCATACACCTTATCTTTCAATGGACATGTGTGCTCATCTACGAATTTTCTAATTCTAAACATTCCAGATTTATTGATACTTGACGACTTCAACATCCATCCACATTTCTCAGACACACAAACAAGTGTATAACTGTTTGAATATTATACTATTAGAATTTGTATAATACAAACTAAATGTTGATATTATGTAAAGTCAAGTTGAAAATACCATTATAAAAGAAATCCAACCCAAATACATACCATGTTTGACTTGATCTGTCTGTTCTCCATTGGAATCTATGCTCAATTGCGTATTGCGTCATCACAGATTTTAAAGTTTCCTTGTCCTTATAAACTTGATCTTCCAATACTACCTTATGTTTGGTGTTTGTAATAATGTCGCAATTCATGTAATCGTTATT
Organism: Solanum verrucosum; assembly: GCF_900185275.1. Taxonomy (NCBI): domain Eukaryota; kingdom Viridiplantae; phylum Streptophyta; class Magnoliopsida; order Solanales; family Solanaceae; genus Solanum; species Solanum verrucosum. The sequence goes on from NW_026020048.1 coordinate 3,556,776, forward strand.
GTTCGGCACACTAAGCACTAATGCTTGTGTATCAACTATATCTTCTCCATCTATTCCACACATTCCAAATCCATCTTCCAAAATATTTCTATCAGCCAATTCACAATCATTCACAAATACGAATACACATAGAGGATACTTTGCCAATTCCTTGTTATCTTTCTTCAAAGACACATACACCCTCACACCCATGTCGTTGTGTATTTCCAAAGGTGCATTACTACCCTCTATTTTATACCTAAGTTTCACACTGTTGAAGCTCAAATCAACACAAATTTGCTTAGAAACAACATCTAATAATTCCCTAAATGTCGCATATTCTTTTATCACAATTGCTTCTATATTGTAATCAACGCAACAATTATCCTCGTTCCACCTTCCAGAATGCATGACTAGAAAAGTAATGCTTCCCATAACTACATTAACAAATATATATTTGATAATCACATAGTTGCAGTATTCTAAAACAAAAAAATTGTATCCAATATCAACCAACAAAAGCTCCCATAACTATTTTTTGTATGCATACATTAACAACACCTTCAAAATAACAACTGCTTCAAAACTAAAAAAATATACAATTTCATATTGTTAATATTTACAAAAAAAATTGTATTCATTCAAATAAAGAACATACAACTATGAAACTAAAAAAGAATCAAGCATTTTCAAGTCGTATGCATCATATATTGGATACAAAACATATGATTGTTCATCAGCTTGTTCATGTGCTTTTTATGGATTTCAATGGAACTGACGTCGAAATTTCAAACCATACAAAGATTTAACCGATTCAAAATAAACAATACCTGATGTCCAAATTTCTTGTATTCAATAGAACTGACGGAATTATAATCGTTGAATTCGAAAACATCCGATTTAACAATATGCCGAATTCGATTCGAAGAAGATAGGAAATTGAATGATTAGGAAGAAAAAACTTTTTTTGCAAATTTTTGTTTGGAATTATTAAGCACGGAAGACCAAAAAACGGTCCACAGAAAGAATGGCAACATTCGCGCTTTTGCAAAATGTAACTGAAAAGCTTTAATATCATCGTTTTTTCCTTTTTTGATGTTTTATGTTACATGTTTTTCTCTATTTTTTTATTAAGTATTTATATTCTTTCAGATTATCAAAATATAATAAATACATAAATCATCCTTTTAACAAACTAAACTATTGTCATTTTTAATAAATAGTTAAAATGTTGCTAATGAGTCCCACTAAAGACTTAAATATTGCTGTTTTGCTAATTTTCCCTAATTTTTTAATTTTCATGAGTGATATGTCTAACCCATCAAAGAATGAACGAAATAATTAAAGATATATGACAACGAATTAAATCGAAATTGATAAGTAAAATAATTTAGATTCTGGATTTTGAGATCGATAAAAAAGATCATGATGTATGAAAGTATGTATTAGTACAGTTTGGCCTTTTTCACTTCATGATTTGGTTGGTTTCAATTTTTCTATTTATGCGATTGCTTTTCCAAAGTGCAATGCATGTATTAATCATTTAGCCGTACTACTGTGGAACATGCTTAGCTAATTTGTTTCACTTTTATTGTACGTGATTGCTGTTTTTCAGGTGCCATATATGGAGTGCTTAGCATAATTATGCATGGAATCATTATACTTATCCAAGCATGATAAATAATTATAGGCTAATCCTTTTTTTACACTTATTTTTTTGTAGTAAAAGTCAATCCAGCTAAAATTGATCAGCTAAATTAATGACCCTACATCCACCAACCTAATTAAAACATTTAACAACTCACAAACAACCAAATAGGTTTGTCCTTTTCAGCTCCTCTAATTAACCTCTCTTTTTAATTAAGTATTATTTTCAACCAAAGATTTTTTTATTTTTTTTTTGAAATAGTGAATAGGTAAAAGTGAACTAAAGAAATAATTAAAAATATATAAAAAAGACTTCGAACAAACACCAGACCTAGCTAATTAATATTGTACGTATGTGCACAATAAATTGCACCCACTCCTATAAATGGTTTGTCTCCGTAACAAAGTAGTACGTCGTGGACACAATGGTAAATGTTGGAAGGGGGAATTTAAATAAGAAAAAACATGTTTTTATTGAGTCGCTTTTGTTAGGCAGCACTTTTTTTAGTGTGGAACTTTTTGGTGCGAATTTGAATTTAGTCGTATTTCAACGTGAGGTACCTGAGAAATAAAAAAAATGTCTGAAAAAAGCCAGCTCATAATTCATATGTACGTGTTTTTCCAGCTGAATAATGGAGCTCATGAGCTCATTTTTGTCTGTAATATATATAAAGAAAAATTGATTTGAAGGAAAAAGGGGCTGCGTTTTGTTTGTGGTTGAACAATACGACAAATTAAATTTAGTGGATATCTGACCCACAAACTCCAGTTTTCGTACATTTCGTCTGTTGCTCTAAAATTAGAACAGGAAAAAACAGAGTTTTCATTGTGTATTCATTCTTCTAAAAACTATACATATATGTGGTACAACTATGTGTGTATAACTTAATTTGCATTTAGATATGCATTATGAAATCATGATTTTAAGTCAGCATTAAGATATATGTGATTTAGGATTATGATTTTAAATCTCAATTTTTTCAAAAAAAAATAATATAAAACTTGTCTCATAAGTTTATATTTTGTAAAATATAAGCCATCATTTTAATTTTTGCAAAACAGAACTCTTGTTTGGCATATTCGTACCAGAATTATATTAAAGAATAACTAGTTATTACTATTATTGATTAATAGATTTTTAATTATAAATTTATGTATATTTAAAAATTATTAACATAGAGATAATCAATTTACCAATGAATGTCTTATTAATATTCATCCCTATATTCAGCTATTGTGAAATTCATAAACCATCAACATCTTAGCAACCGAAAATGACACAACGAAGATAAAATATAGTTTCAGACAGAGAAATATCCACAACTACTAATACATAACGTAACTTAAGTGGCATAATGGAGATTTTATTTGATGGTCAATTGGTCAACGCACTTCAATAAATATATCACCATCAAACTTTTTAGCCCAATAAAATATAGTAATTATTTTTAACGTTAGTTATATAACTATATTATATATCGACTGCACCAGCCAACTTAGTTGTCCTAACTCTCAAACAATGTATCTTAGTTCCTAATATTAATGTTCCTTTGACAACCTTCAAAACATGAACTACTCTTCCAGAAAATTTAAAAAAAAATACAAGTAGTTTAAGATTCTGTATGTATATCATTTCAAAGTATTGAATACAATGCCAAATAAATTCTCATTAATCTAAGAAATAATTGATTAATTAAATCAAAAGTAACATAGTTCCTTATTTTAAGAAAAACTTTTATATATATATATATAATGATATAATACAACCCCATGTGGTTGAGCTTTTTCCTCTACCTACTTGCCTAAATGCTCATTAATTTGTATTAATCAAAACTAATTAAGTAGCATATATAATTTGATGTTCCAATCAATGAAATACTTTGTTGTGAGAAACAATTTATCCACTATTCTAAAATAAAAATATGGTAATAGTATCACATGTTGTTGAACTGTTTCCCTATCTACCACTTTTATTTTATATTAAGTTTTCAGCTAAATTTTAATAAGATGTGTCAAATAATAAGTGAAGGAGAACTTAACAGTGATAGGGCAATAATGGAATAATTGATTGACAAATTGAAAATATGATGGAACGTTACACCTGCTACCATAAAAAAAAATTGACCCCTAACTACTTGATTTTTTTCCCACTTCCATTAATAGCAATTTAGGATTTCAAAAAAAAATTAATAACTCAGTTGATCTATTGTTGAATTTTCATCTTATTCGTTAAGGTTTGATTTTCCTCCTAGTAATCTTCTTTGTCATTTTTTTTCTCGCTACCATTTATGTAATTAAAAAAAAACAACTTAAGATTTAATTTATCCAATATAACAGTCACATATGATTCTTCTCTTACCCTAGTAATTTTCTTCTTTTTTTGATTCCCTTTATTATGAGCATCTTATTTTTTGAAGTAGTATTTCAAAGGAATACTTCTACCCTGAAAAATAAGTGATTGAATAATATTGTGCTGAAATACATTAATAAAGATATCAAAGTGTTTAATTTCTAACAATTTAAATAATTAATGAGGTGTTACATGTATTTAATTTTCCGATGTACATTAAGTGAGTTTTTTGTCAATTTACAACATGTTCGATTTAAGTCAAAACTATCAAAACACAGAACATGGTTATTGCTAAAAAAAAAAAGTAGACCTAACTTGCAGTTAAAGAGATGCTTTAAAGACCTAACATGATTGTGTTGTTACAATCAAGGATCAATATTGTATCAATGAATGATCTTAGAAAAGTCTATTTTGATTATTGCAAGATTTAAAATTTAACATGTAATTAATACAATTGTGTGTCATGCATGCACATATATGTTATAGCAACTTTCACATATAGTAAACACAAAAATTATATTTATATGTCATAACTATAGTTTTTGTATATTTTGCTCCATAGCAAACATAAATATGTATATTTCGCTATACATATACAAAAGAAAGCAGTGTATATAATCTATTTCTGTTTCGATATACATATATAAAAGATCAATTGTATAATGTGTGTTTGTATAAAGCGAGAAAAAGAGAAAAACAAAAGAGAACTGGGCAAAGGAATATTTGTATTGTATAATTATAAGTGTATCATACGAAGATATATGTATTTGCATGTGTATATACAATTTTCTCTCGCTTTATACAAACAGAAACGCAATTTATACATTCGTTTGTATAAGCGAGAGAGGCGAGGGAGAGACTGGCGAGCGAGATCTGGGAGAGTGGCGAGCGAGATCTGAGAGAGGAGAGAGGGGAGCGAAAAATAAAAATAAAAATAAAAATAATATATATATATAATTTTCTCTCGTTTTATACAAACACAAACACATTTTATACATTTGCGTTTGTATAAAAGTGAGAAAGGCGAGGGAGAGAACGAGAGTGGCGAGCGAGATTCACCAGGAGAGAGGCGAAATAGCAACAGTTTGCTATGAGGTACAATTAAGTCAAACTATGTTTATAGCATTTAATTTGAATTAATAATCTGCTATTAAATACAATTTTTCTAATATGTTACTAGAGAAAACAATACTCCGAAACTTAAGAAAATGAAATATTTGTTGCAACTTCTTTTCGATCATTGGTAATGAGACCCTTCAGCCAGTTGGCTAAAACTTTAGATGGAAAAATATTTTGGTACATCATGTTATTAGGAAAAATCCTTTTCAGAATTTGGTCAGAATGATAAAATAACATATTTCATACTATGTTATTTTACCTTTTTATTTTTAATACATTTTAATTAAAAATATAAAAAAATCAATTTATTTTAAAATAAAAGGATATTATAGACTTTTAAAATTTCTGGCCAATTTTTTTGGTCATTTAGCATTGCCAATGCTATTAATTATTGTGAACCTAACCAGTAATTATTTCTGTTCTATTTCAATTTAATGTCCTCCAGATAACAGTCATACTTTGGCAGAGGCTTTTATGTGAGTTATTCAATTTGTAGGTAGATTCTTTATTGTTGTCTTCTTACTTTTTCTTTATTTAATTTCTTATTTGTTTGGTGAAAAAAATGCAGTACCACAAAGTAAATTTTTTAAAATTCTTTGCAAAAGTAAGTTGATCTTTTTCTTTTCTTCTGATAAGCACTAAACAATTAACATTAATAAAAATGTATTTTTATTTAAAAGACATTGAAGAGTTTATAAATAATTAAAAGATGGAATCTAAAAAGGCACACTAGTTTGTTGCTTTATATATGGTCTTAGAATATTGGAATCTAATTTGTGAATTGTGATGCTGCCTCTAATTTCAAGTCAACAAAAAGGTTCCTGTCTCCTACTTATGTAAATGTAAATATAAGTCCATCAAAATAAACTACAGCAAAAAAGGAAACGTTTCATCATCGTAAAATAAAATAAGATTTCAATCTTCTCCCATCGATCTAGATTATGTGAATCGATGTAGCTAAATGATATTTAAAAAATAGTCTTAATATTTTTAGGTTAGCGATTTTGGAAAACTCCACTTACGTCTTAAATATTACTTATTAGATTCGAACCATAAAAATAATATTTTATTTTAATATGTTAAAACTTTCGACGTAAACGTAATTAAAATATATATATTTTACTTTAATAAGGTAAAACTTCCGACGTGAACGTAACCTAATTAATTGACCACATAATCGGACTTGACATCGGATGTATTTATTATAGTATTATGTAATTTATAAAACATAGTCGGTTCCAAACCTATACATAGTGCAATAAGGTAGACTAACTAGTAATTATGCCGAATCAAATACTTGGACAATGAACATCTTCTATTTTATTTTCTAATCTAAGCTAATAGCATAAGTTGCAACTAACATGGGTTGTGGTGCAGTGATGGACTATGTCATCTTTATTTGGAGAACGTCTCGAATTTGAGCGTATGAAGAAAATTTTGTTGGGTGTACCACTCCTAAATGAGCTCTGATGTGTCTGATTCAAATTTAGTTAGTATTTTAATATAAACTACGGACACCAAGTGAAAAATTAAAAATAATAATAATGTAGGTTAGTATAGTATTATTATTTTTTATTTTATTTTTTTCACTCGATATTTGAACGATTTACTTAATAAGAATTGAACTTAAATTTCTAATTAAGAACGAAATTTATTGGTGTATGGTATTCATATAAAGTTGAATACAAAAAAGAATTCTTAAGTTCCTTCAACTCCTATTATATTATCGGTACCGACAATTATAGTAGTTTTTATTTAATTTAACTAGTTCAAATTAAACTGCATAATTATGCTAGTAGTGCATAATCACACAAGTATTTAGCATGCGATAAGTATACAATTGTATTGCGATAATAATTGAGGGGAATCCGAATTCAAGATTTAAATTTTAGGAATTTAATATTTAAGGTTCAGACTATTAAGTTTATTATATTTTTAAAATTATGAATTCATATCTATTTTTTATTACAATTTCAATAGATTTTTCACATAATTTATACTCCATGCTGTTGTAGTACCGTTGAATTCATCCTTATAATGTTTACACCAAATTAATAAATATGTGAGATGCGTTTATATATAATATGTTAATACTAAATATGCGTAATTGACATGTATTTTCACCTATTAAAATATTAATTATAATAAATTAATATAATTTAATATAAATAGCGATAATATTATTAAAAACTTATAAATGATTCTTCACGAAAAGATCGCCAAATATGTCAAATCATCGGTTCAAAAGTTACAATCTTGTTTACACTTAGAAGAAAACACTTATAAAATTCATACTCCAAGAATCTTCAACAACTCTACTTCATGGATTTTAAAATTTTCCTATTAATCTTCTAATTAATCACCAAGTGCTTTGGTGTTTTAAATGTAGGTACTACTTCTTTAAAAAGAAAATCTTTCCTAAAAAGTAAAATATATCTTTGCTAAATTATCCGTAATAAATACTTCGAAAAAAATGTTAGCACTTTAGTATTTATTTTTTAATTACGTATAACTCTCTTTATTAGGAAAAAATGAAAAAATATTATCAATACCTTCTTGAATGTAAAAATATCACTTATTTTGAAATAACATAAAAAGATAAGAACACCACTTATTTTAAAGTCATCTTACATGTTATAGCATGTAACATATAATTTAGTTTTAAAATTTCAAATTTTGTATTTTAAGAATATTTACATGAGATATATAGTGCATGAAACTTAAAACTCCTTTTTATTTATTAGGCATAATACATAAATATAACTCTTAACTTGGCTTCAGTGGACAATCATGACCTTTAAATTTTGGGTGTGCGTAAGTACACACTTAAAATTGTTTAAAATTAAATAAATAGACACAATTTTCCTACATGACGTCTTAGTTGCCAATTTTTTGTGTCATACATGGCGTACTGTGTGTATTATGTCACGTAGAACACGTGTGTCTACTTATTTAATTGTACACATATTTAAGCATATATTTATATACACCAAAAATTGAAAACATAAATATAAGTTAAAGCCAAATTTTTTTTAGGATGATTTGATGGACCACAATTTGCTTTTCCAACAAATTAAAGGAAGTCAAATCTAAAAAAAATCAAATAAAGGAAGTCAAAGATGTGGAAATTAGAAGAAAAAGTTATAATAATACCAAAAAGATACCCCTCCAAACTCACATCACTACAATTTAGTCCCTTTCAAAGTTTGAATAAAGCCCCCTGAAAGAAAGTCTAGTCCTATTCCACATGCCCATTCATACCCCATTTATTTATTTTTATTATTCCAAATACTGCTGTCGGTAATTAAATCGCACATTAACAGTAAGCCTCTACATTGAGGGGTACTTTCGTACACTAAAAACATCATCCCTTTAAAGTAATATCCATTTTCCCTTGCCAAGATGTTACTTGCAGGCTGACTTCCTATTTCATACCAAAACTTTTACACAAATAGCCTTCAAATTTATGTTTATTTTTTCTAGTTGATATGCATATATATTGTATACAGAATATATATCTGATGGCTGTCTTTCAGTTTTAAGCTATTGGCTGAACTAGTAATTAAATTATTATTTTTTTAACAAGAGAAATAAAATATCTTAAAAATTACTGAGAACAAATTACTCCCTTACATGAGCAAAGCGAGGGTGTTTGGTAGGACCAGCAATATTTTTTTGAAAAATAAAATGAATTTTATTATTTATATTTAAATATTTGATAAATAAATAGAAAATATTATTTCAATAACATTTATGATAATGGAAAGTAGGGGTTTGGGGGTAACGGAGGAGATCAGATGGTTGAAAGCTCGAGGCTAAGGGTGTTGGGTGGGTGGAGAGAGGACGCTGACGAAGGAAAGTGAAACTGTATTATACTATTTTCATTAGAAAAAATATTTTTCTCATTTTTTGAAAGCTTATTTATTTAGAGGAAGTATTTTAATCAATTAAATAAAGAAATGTATATTTTCCTCCGTAACAAAAAACCCCAATATATGAATGAATGCCTCAAAGTTTCGAAGTGAATTCAAACATAAAATTCTTAATTTTAAAAAATTAAATACTCTTAATAAGCATCATAAATCATGCAAAGGCAAATTACCATGTCACTTCATCACTTTTCGTGGGAATTCTCCTCCTCCACTTTTAGTTGTTTTGTTGCATATTTCGACAGTTAATTTAATTAATTTTTAAAATTAAATTATATTATATTAATTTGATATTTTAAACAAAAAAATTAGCTATTAAAAAACTATACAAAAAATACTATAAATTCCAATTTTTGCATATCAATATGAAGAAAAAATACATCATAAAATTTTAGTCAAATTATTATCATTTGACTCTAATTTTTTTTTATAACAATTAAAATTGGACAGAGACCGTAGTAATAAATATTACATCATCTAACTTTTATAGAGTAATAATTCTATATTGTAAACGACAAAGATATACTATATATAGTGCCTTTAATTATAAATTATTTTGGTCTGCCGTATGAATTCTCTACATTACTTTCATTTTATATGTTTGTTAACCCTAGGGGTGTTCATGGTTTGGTTTGGATCGGTTATTGGTCAAAATCAAAATTAAATCAACTTAATCGGTTTTAAAATTATCAAAACCAAACCAAACCAAATATAATATACATTTATCGCTTTGGTTTGGTTTGGTTTGGTTCAGTTATTCGGTTATTAACCATACATAAAAATAAAAGAAACAATTCATTCAAAACGTGAAAAAAATGACAACAATCCATTCAAACAAAAAAATAGTTAGAATGACTGGCATTACAGAACTTTCGATCATTGAATTTACTGAATAAAACTTCAAAATTCACTATTTTGGCATAGAAGGAAGAGACAATGACATTTTCAGTCCCACAAATAATTTTCATAGACACTCATATACATGAAACCAATAAGAAAAATGTTCTCACCTTGGACATTTTTTCTTTCATAAGTAAATTATAAATAAATTTTGATGAAACATATATAAAATCGTTAAAATTGCTTATAAATATAATATATTATGTATGTATAATAATAAAATTTATGTATATAACTTGTTGGTTCGGTTCGATTATTTCTTCGATTTTTTTACCATAACCAAACTAAATACTATCGGTTCTTAACAATCTAAAACCAAACCAAATCAAAACTCAAATTAAATCGATTTGGTTTGATTTTTCGGTTTGAATCAGTTTTTATCCAAATCATGAACACCCTAGACTTGAACCTATTGCATTTTTTACGTGCATTTGTGATATTTGGTTACAGTTTGTAACAAATGCTATTTTAATTATGTATTTTATATAAAACTTAGTAAAAATTAATATAAAAAATCTGTAGAAATAACTTTTAAAATATTTATTAATTAATTTTAATATTTAAATTCTAAGGAGGCATATGGATCATTTTGATTGGAATTTGAGATCAGTTATAATTTATCAACAATAACATGTTGTTTTTAAAGATGGAGAAATTATTTTCTATACAAAATATCAAAATTGATTAAAAGAAATAGTAAGATGTTAGAGAGAAATATGGAAAATATTCCTAAATTAGGCGTGAGTTATTAGTCTTATGTTGAATTATTGACTGCCTTAAAAATATCATTTTGCTTTGACTAACTGAATTTTAATACACCACCGATTTTGCAACATGAGTAAAATATATCCTAATTTTTTCTTTAAATTTAGAGATATTTTTAATACTTCTTTTGATTTTTTACTAAGAGTCACATACCATATAAAAGTTTGAAACTACTTGTTATGTTATGTGGTAGATCGAGGGTGATCCCGTGGAGATTGGGTGATTAGAGGGAGTGTAATTTAAAGAAACTCAATTAGGCGGAGTTATCTAATTAATCAGTTTTTGTTTAATTAAAGCTACTACAAACTACAGTAGTAGTTTTTCTAATCTTTTTATCGATTTTTCGCCGACACCTGTAGATACACACTGCCAGTAGAGTCTTCTTATATAAATTTCTCTCTCTTTTCATTAAAAAGAAAGCTTGGAATCGGAGAGTCTCTTAACGATGGTGATACCTACCACTAGTGACGACGTTACCTTCTTGTCATTTCCCTGTCTTTCTTTCGCCATGCTTCTTCTTCTTCCTCTTACCTCTGTCTCTGCACAACCCCTTTAATTCTTGACTAACAAGAACAAAACAGAAAATGAATAGAAATAGCTGTAAGCAAGACACCCTTTTCCCCCTTTTGCCAGTAGTGGTGATTGTGGCAGTGGGGTTTTGCTCATCTTTTGTTGCGGAAGGAAACACTGATCCGAATGACTGTGAGTTTCTTCACTGGTTGAAAATCTTGGATCCGTTTTTAGAGCTTCATTAGTGATTTTGTGCTTAGTGGGTTTAGGTGTTTTTCTGTTTTCTTGAATGTGTCGAAGGAGGAGGCTTTTTTTGTTTTTTGTTTTTGTCACTAGGTGAATCTTGTGATATAAGAACGCCTTTCTTGTGATTGTTTGAATGCTTGATTTGGTTAATGGGGTAATGTATTTGTTTGCCCTTCTTCTGGGGTTCTTTTTCTTCCCTTTTTGTTGTGGGTTTCCCTGTCAATGCAAGTCAAAGATTGATACGTTAGTACAAAAATATGGATTCTTGATCTTTGTACTAAAAATTATATGACTGGGATTTTCTGTGATTATAATGTGAGGACGCATGCAATTGAATTTGAATGCTAAAACTGTTTGATTTGATAAGATAATATGTTTTCTTGCCCTTTCTTGGTGTCTTTCTTGTATTTAATTAGTTTCAGAGCCAACACTAGCTTAAGATTGAGGCTGTACTTGTTGAATCTTGATAAGATATATATTGAATCTTGGTTTTCTTGTTGGAGAGATGTTCTGGCTTTGGCTTTGTCGTTGCCTGACTCTTGTAATCTGCAGTGCAAGCTCTTCAGGTCTTGTATGCTTCACTGAATAGTCCTTCACAGCTCTCTAATTGGAAGTCAAATGGTGGCGATCCCTGTGGTGAGTCTTGGAAAGGAATCACTTGTCAGGCCTCTTCTGTTGTTTCAATGTAAGTTTGCATAGCATTAACTTTGTGCGCATCATTATACATTTTAGTTATGATTTGATTGATATAATGGTTGGTTCTTGCTGAAACAGTCAAATTCCTGATTTGGGACTCAATGGATCGTTGGGATACATGCTAAATGGTCTTACCTCGTTAAAGAACTTGTAAGAGCTTGTCCTTTTAGTGGTAAAGGGTAATTTAGAGGACCTACTATCACAATAAAATTGAACTTCTGCTATCTGTTGTCTTCAGGGATATGAGCGGCAACAACATTCATGATTCTATTCCATATCAGCTTCCACCCAATCTCACTAGCCTGTAATGTTGACTCCTTGTTATGTGTTTGGTTTGTTTGAAAACTTCCCGGTTTATGATTGTCTCACTGGAACTATAATCATTGTCAATGCAGGAATCTTGCAAACAACAATATAAGTGGCAACATTCCGTATTCCTTTGCTGGCATGGTTACACTTAGCTATCTGTGAGTGGCCAGACTCACTAGGCACTTTCCAAAACAAAAATAACATTTGCTTGGTCTTCTCTTTATTCTATTGAATCATTTCTGGCAACTATTTAAAATAGCTTACCCTACGATTCATTTTTCAGGAATCTTAGCCATAACTCACTCTCTCAAACAATTGGAGAATTGTTCACCAACCACTCCGATCTGGGAGCCTTGTAAGTGTTCTACTTAATCTTTACTTGATTGATCCTTTCTGGTAATTTTTTTTTCCTTTTCTTCTTTTTTTCTAATAAAGTTCATTCATTGCCACACTTGAAGGGCTTCTTTTCCTACACCAGTCCAATTAGTTACTAGCTTGAATTCATAACACCATGGTGTCTCCGACCCACAGTAGCTGGCCCTTCATTTGTTTTGACGTGCCTGCAATGTACAGACATGACTGCTTCCAAATATGTTCTCAAAGCAAATATAGGATCTAATCATATACAAATGCCTTTTCAGAATCATTATCTGCTTAGTTTTAATGAACAATGAAGTCTGGAGGCTTGTAAAGTCCTACATTTTATTTTCCTTCGTAGCTTTTTTATGTGGAAATTCGTTTTGATTGTATTAGGATAGGTGCCCTGCTCCTCTTTGAAGCTTTGTAAACCTACATTAGAGCTCAGTACCCCTGCTACAAAGAGCTTTCGGGTTATATTGATTCCTCATGTCTTTTGAACATCTGTTTCACTAGTTAATAGTTATAACTTTTCACTGATTTGCTGCTACTTCAGGGATCTGTCCTCGAATAATTTTTCTGGAGATCTCCCCTCTTCATTCAGTTCGTTGACCAATCTTTCCACACTGTAAGCATAATAACTTTCTACTAATAGGATTTGCTGTTCCGCTACTTGACTTACCCATGAAATTGGCATCCCCTGTAGTCATCTGGAAAACAATCAGCTAAGTGGCCCTCTCAATATCCTGGTTGGTCTACCTTTGACTAATTTGTAAGTTTCAATACCTCTTCTTGAATTAATGGGCTTAGCTAGTTTGATTCAATGCCAGTAGAGTGTTTTATGGGCAAAACAAAACCTTTTTGCAGAAATGTTGCAAAGAATCATTTCAATGGATGGATCCCGAATGAGCTCCGATCTATCCCTAACTTCATGTAAGTAATTTCACATCCTATATATTCTTACATGGTTTAGAATGTTACAGACTTACAGTTTCAAGGGGTGTGACATAACATCTAATATGACAGATACGATGGGAATTCCTTTGCAAATGGTCCAGCTCCTCCCCCACCACCATACACTGCACCTCCTCCTGGAAGATCTCGCAACAATCGTAGCCATTCTCCTCCTAGTTCACGTGCAAGACCAGGTTCTGATGGCCAGCCATCTCCAGAAAATGGTGATAAAAAAAAGGGATTGACAACTGGAGCTATCATTGGCATAGCTCTTGGATCTTCTCTTGCAATTCTTTTTGCTCTGGTAGCGCTTGTATTTTGCTTCCGGAGGGGCAAGGGCAAGGAAATTGCTACAAGACCCTCTACAGGAAGTCTTCCAGTTGGCACAGATAAAGGTGTGTTCCCTTAAACTTTTTTCCTTCCTGACTCAATATTGTCATTGGTGCTAATACCCTCAGATGACTAACAGTTGTGGTGTGATGTGCCATCTTAATTTGGAAATTGGTACGAACTCGGTTGATTTCTCATGTACTCTGTTTAATCTTAGTGAATATGGAGGTACAAGAGCAAAGGGCGAAGCCTGTGGCTGCTGTTGCTGACTTGAAGCCCCCACCTACCGAAAAGGTGACTGTTGAAATGATACAAGGGAAGAATGGATCTGTCAGGAGAGGGAAGTCTCCAATAACTGCATCTGCTTATACTGTTGCTGCATTGCAAACAGCAACAAACAGCTTCAGTCAAGAAAATCTCATTGGTGAAGGATCTCTTGGGCGTGTTTATAGGGCAGAGTTTCCTAATGGGAAGGTAATTTCAGATGTTTAACGTTGTAACTTCTTACCTTTCCTACTCGTGATGTGCATTCAAAACTATTTGAAGCTGAACAATATTGAATAAATTTAATCTGTCTCTCATGGACATCTTTCATTTTTGATGCTTCGGAGAATCACATACTTGTGAGTTGTATAACGTTCATCAGATACATAAGGACATCAAAAGGGGTATATCAAGATGTTGGCCACTCCACCTATCACCCTATTGCTAAGACGCTATAGCATAGTATCAAGCCGTTACACGTGTGGGACAGTGTTGCATTACCTAATGTCCAACCTCGGGTAAATGAGGCTGTAAAGATATGGTAACTCAACCCCAAAAGCTAGCTCATGAGGGGAGGATTGCCCAAGTCCATATAAGGAGACCACCAGTCCATTCCCTAACCAATGTGGGACTTTTACCCACTCTAACACCCCACTTCACGCCCAGGCCCGCTGGAGCATGGACCGGGAGCCCAAATGGAGATGAACCTTGATACCATGTAAAGATATGGCACCTGGGCTTAACCCAACCCCAAAAGCTTCGCTCATGAGGGGAGGATTGCCCAAGTCCATATAAGGAGATCCCAGTCCATTCCCCAACCAATGTGAGGCTTTTACCCACTCTAACAAAGGCATCCAAAGTAGTAAATAAGGTTCTTGTCTTACTATATCCATTGCCTTAACGTTATGGTTGAACCCTTAGATCCTTTCACAATATTTGTCAAACCGGGCAAACACTAAAAGGCTACATACTTGATCTATGTGTTACTAAACCTGAGTAGAAGTTAGTAGACTTCTTGATACTCTGCTCGCATGGGAGTTAAAGTAGTGGGTCCTCTTGCTAGTACATAATCTGTTTTGAGTGATTCTCTTAACTGAGATTAAGTCCTTGATACTCTTTGATTCAACTTGCTCTTTTAGATCTTTCACAAAGTTGATTGCCCACAGTAGGCTCACATTCTGATGAACACATGTCAATTGTTCACTCCTCTGGGTGGTCTGGTCACATCTTTGCTTTTATCTGTCTTGTGATGTTTGATGGGTGTAATTATATGGTCACTTTGATGGTCATCTCACTTCTCTTCTCAGCCTGAATTAACTATGATACTATAACCTTGTCCTTTGGTTACATGATGCAGTCCTAAGCAAAAATATTCTTAGCAGTTTCAAAGTTTGACATTATATATCTTCTACTTTGTGGTTTATTATTGGATGTGCTACTGGTTATTTCTTTTTGAATGAACCAATTGTGTTGACTATTTCTCTGCTCCAAACTTGATGCCAACTGTGTTCCAATAAATGATTTAAGAATTTCATGTGTCAACAACATTTTTGATGAGGAAACTTTTAGTTTTTCATTCATGTAGTTTCTACGGAAGGTGCCAACTGAAAATCTCAATTGATCTTTTGAACTGTCCTTACCAGATAATGGTCATCAAAAAGATCGACAGTGCAGCACTGTCGCTGCAGGAGGAAGATAACTTTCTTGAAGCTGTCTCAAATATGTCAAGGCTGAGACACCCAAACATTGTTCAATTGATAGGATATTGTGCTGAGCATGGACAGCGTCTTCTGGTTTATGACCATGTTGCAAATGGTAGCTTGCATGATATGCTGCACTTTGCTGATGAGAGGAGCGAATTGCTTACTTGGAACGCCCGGGTTAGAGTAGCGCTTGGCACTGCTCGAGCTTTAGAGTATGTTATAGCTGTATAGTATTTTACCTGTCTTGCCCTTTTCTTGTTGGGTTAGCTTAAAACTTGACCGTCTTCTTTTCAGGTACTTGCATGAAGTCTGTCTACCTTCTGTTGTACATAGAAACTTCAAATCCGCAAATATTTTACTAGATGAAGAGCTCAATCCCCATTTATCAGATTGTGGGTTAGCAGCTTTGACTCCAAACACAGAACGCCAGGTGAGTGAGTAAAGAAGATTTAATCTACGTCGTCGTTTTAACAGAGGGTGTTAATAATATTGGGTGGTACGTGATGCATATCATGTTTATGAGATGATGTCAATCAACTTACCTAGTACTGTAGTAGGAGCAATATTAATAAGCAACTATTTCTAGGTAGATCTTTACAGACTCGGTCATGAAATTGGAGATTCTGATTGTGGCAGCTTAGTTTTGTTTTCTAATTCTTCTGGAGCAATCTTGTTAGATGCTTAAACAATTGGCTTACCATAGTGCACAAACTTTAAGGAAGACCCCTTCCCCCTGCCTGAAATTCCATTTAGTTCTGTGAATTATTTTTGTGAAAAGAGAACCTCTTGTACTGAAGTTCGGGTGAAGGAAGCTAATGTGGGAAGGCTAATTGACTCAGTTAAGGGCATTGCCTAAAATTGTAATTACTTCTGAATGTTGGCAGGTGTCATCCACACAAATGATTGGTTCATTCGGTTATAGCGCTCCTGAATTTGCTTTATCTGGAATATACACGGTAAAAAGTGATGTATATAGTTTTGGTGTGGTGATGTTGGAATTGTTGACAGGAAGGAAGCCACTTGATAGGTAAACTAGATCTTTTTACATTGCTAGTCAACTTTTACACTATTGAATTCTTTTAATGACTTGATTCTTGTTAACAATCATATAGTTCAAGGGTGAGATCGGAACAGTCCCTTGTGAGATGGGCTACGCCTCAACTCCATGATATAGATGCCTTGTCAAAAATGGTTGATCCTGCACTAAATGGCATGTATCCTGCAAAGTCTTTGTCCCGTTTTGCTGATATTATTGCACTCTGTGTTCAGGTGAGCTTTACTTGCATGTTCTTTCATTTGGAGCATAACAGTTGTTAACATGTGAAGCTTAAAAGATGAAACCACTTCTAAAATATCTTTGATGGAAGCGAAAGTCAATGATAATAGGGAATTTACACACTTAAGGACCAAACTTGACATTCTAACCCGTCAAATAAATGATACACTACCAGTTTTTGCATTCTATATAAGTCCAAATTCAGGGGCGTGGATAAATTGGGACCACCTGCACTCTGAGTTTGCTCATGGCTCAGTGCTGAAGTGAATTGATGTGCTTCAGCAAATAGATGACCTTTCTTACACATACTCGGTGAGTCTTGGAATGGCGAGAGCACCCATCTTGGTTTAAGTTAGTTTGGGAACTTCCAAGGCGTAAGTCCTTGCACACCATGGTCCATAGTGGCTTTGGGTGCTTAGTCTTTAAATGAGAAATTCTTAATTAAGCTTTTCTTGATCTAAGGTGACTTCAAGACCCACTCAACTCACGAAGAAAAATCTGATGGACTCAACAAAATTATAATGAATACTTGCTCATTGACATATCTGAAGTGAATTACTTTAATTGCAATAATTTGAATGCGAGTGTTTTCTCCTTGGTAATAACTTTTAACATCTATTTCCTGTACAGCCTGAACCAGAGTTTCGACCCCCAATGTCTGAAGTTGTGCAAGCACTGGTTCGGTTAATGCAAAGGGCGAGTGTGGTCAAAAGGCGATCCAGTGATGAATCAGCTTTCACATACAAGACTCCGGATCATGAGACGGTTGACATGCCATAGATAAACATACACGACGAAGCAGCCTTCACAATTTTGTAAGTAACTTCTGTGAAGGTCAAGAGCAACTATGGCAGATAAAACTCGGAGGTGTCAATACCAGGGACATTAAAAATGTAATTATTTTTCACATCTTCCTCGTTAAAAAAAAAAAAGAAGCTTTTTTGCATCCCAATTTGAGGTACATAATTCACTGACAATGTCCTCCAGAGTATATTTACAAACCATCTTGGGATACTGGATATAATTTATTGTCAATAAGAACATTGCTACACATTATCATTCTGTGTTTGTTTATATTACAGTTTTTCCCATAACTTTTGGCTAGCCTAAGAGCTAACTGCATCGGTCGGTTCGGTTCGATTTTATGTATAATTGGTTCGGTTTTCGGATTTTAAAATGTTAAACCAATAATCAAATCAATAAGATATTTTTTATCGATTTTCGGTTTCTCGGTTTTGGTCCTTAATGATTCGATTTTCGGTTTAATCAATAAGAAAATACTCATAAAATAAATATATGACTTTTCTATTAAATTTGATGCGAAAATACAATAATATAACTTTATAAATGCTCATAAATTAGAAACAATAATAACAAACCTGAAAAGAATTATACAAGTGTAGCGCAAAAAGAAATTAAGAAGAATAGGGTTTTTACTTTAGATTTGAAGTTTTGTATAATGTGAAATTATGAGTTCAAAGCTATTGTGAATTGTGAATTGAAGACTAAATGACAAAGATAGTAACTAGTAAGATATTGAGATTAATATATAATATTTATGTACAAGTAAAAGTAGTAAATTACTAGTCTTAATGGGTTATCGGTTTACCCAATAACCCAATATTAAAAACCAATACCGAATCGATAATCCAATAATTTTTTTTAAAAAACCGTTAACTCAATATCCCAATAACAATAAACCGATAACACTTTTATCGGTTCGATTTTTGCATCGTGGTTGATCTTTGTTTTCACATGCAAGGGTATGGTTGGGCTGTTAATGAAGACGTAAAATCATAGAATAATTATGTTGGTGAAAGGTAACATATATTAGAGTAAGAGCTAACGTGTAATGGAATAGTTGAGGCGTATACAAACTATTCCTAACCTATGTTATAAAAAGAAAACGAGTGCATTGGAAAGCAAAATGCAATGACCTTGTGAGACTAAGCCACTAGCTAATAACTTAAAGACAAGCTTCATGGATCACGCCTCATTAGGTGAAAAAATAAATATGAGGCCAGGTTGTGCCATGTGCACTTTTACACTTTTTCTCATATGGGAGAGGAAGTAGCTATGGTGCTTGTCTACAACAAGTTTCCTCATTATATTCTCCAGGTTTTTTATTTTATAATAACATTAAAAAATAAAATGACCAATTGTGACTGAGGTCAACTCATCCCTAATCGACTCCAGCTATAGTTCGATTCCTGATACAAACACACTACAATAGCTAAGGCTACCACAAAAGAGTGCATGTTAAGAATAAATAAGTTGACATGTTCATTCGATTCAAACACTAAGCAAAAGGAGACAAAAAATACGGAAGTGCATTTGTGTCTTTAGCTTTACTCTCAAATATATATAGGAAACGACTCATTTCAAATTTAAAATTTTCAAAATGAATACTAATTTAAAGAAAATAAAATATTTACTTGAAATTTCCTTTCATAATTCTTTAATACTTGTGTCATCTGATGTAAACATTAGATAGAGTTCAAAAATAATTTTATTTGATATATATAGTAAATTCACTATCAAATTGAAGAAGAAAAATCACACTTGATTTCTTTTTGCCTAAAAAGAAAAATGACCAAATGCTATTTTTGCTCACCTTGTTTTAAAACCGTTTTAATGTGCAGAAGCAGAAACTTCAAACAAAAAAAAGAAAGAAGCAAAGCTTAAAAAATAAAAACTTGCATGACTTCTCGCAGCAATTCTTTTTCTAATTTCTCAGAATCATCGTACGACTTCGATGATAAGGAACAATCCACCGTTCCGACTTCGGATCGGGATGAGCCCCTGAATCCGGGTCACAGGAACAACTCGTTTAACGGGTTATTGGGTTTCACGTTCGGGTCCAAGAAGATGAGGAAGAAGAAACCCTTTTGTCAGGAAAAAGCAATTGTCGGGTTGGCTCTCTTTGTGATCGCTTTTGTCGGGATGAATTGGTGGATGCTTTCCCGGATCCAGAACTCGGGTCGGGCTTCTCAGGTTGAGCTCAGGTTCTTGGAAGATAATTCCTCCACTCTATCAATTCGGGTATGTTTGAATCACTCTTTTATGTCAATTCTTGAAAGGTACTACTAATGTTGAAACTTAGTCCAAGTTTTGAAAGCTGGGTTATGAATATGAATTTTGATAAAGATGGTACTTCGGATATTGTGAAATCATCTCAATATTTAGCTGTGAAGTTGAAAAAATGAATCTTGAGATGTTAAGCAACTAGATATATGTTACTTATTCGACAAACTATAAAGTTAAACTTTTCTAAATTGTTTTGTATTGGGGATGATATAGGGGCAACTGGTAGGGGATGGATATAGAGGATTCACATGGCTGACCTGACTAATTTAGGAAAGAGGCTTAATTGATTGTTGAAGTATGAATTGATTCACTGAGTTGGAGGTCTTTTCATACATATGGAGTAAATGTATTTTTGATATGGTAGGAAGAACTGCTAAGGCTTGGGCTTGGCAAAGGGAGAAAGCCTCAGAAAACAATCTATGCACGATTGCTGGCTAAAGCTGCTCATTCCTTAGCTGAGGTACTTTTTGTTTCTACAAGGAAGTGAGTAGATCTATTTAGTTGGTTTTACTTGATAATGTGAGGTCGACACATTGCAGGGACAGAAAAAATCCGAGCCAAAAGATTTGTGGGCTGAACCCTATTTTGTTGCTTCCTCTTGGAAACCTTGTGCTGAGCAGCGTCAATGGCTACCTAGTGGTCTATCTCTCTCTCTCCCCTCTCCCTCTCTTCATGCATGTTACGTTTCGGGTAGTTAACCTGCTTCCTATGTGGCTAAAATTTTCAGAGGGAAAAAATGGTTACATTATTGTCACTGCAAATGGTGGGATAAATCAGCAGCGAGTAGCTGTAAGTTATGTCTTCTGCTTTGACATTATTTGTTCCATATTTCTTTAGTTTAGCTTTCCAAGCTAAAGACAAAGGCTCAGCACTAATATTATATGAAAGCTATGGTCTTTTTTTCTTAACTAACACATTTCTTCCTTGCACAACAGGTCTGCAATATTGTTGCTATTGCAAGATTACTCGATGCAACCTTGGTTCTTCCGAGATTTCTGTACAGTAGTGTTTGGAAAGATGTGAGGTAAAAACTTACTACTTATTGTCAGTTTCACTTCTTTCTTTCCTTTTTCTTATTGTACAATAGGGATTGCAAAATATTATGCAACACCGTCAAAATAGTGGAATCTTCGATTACAGATTCACAACATCTTCGATATACCTTGTTGTTGACTTGAAACACGTACTAGTTGAATGGTATTTCATTTAATTCTTTTCCATTTTCTTTTCATAACTAATTAAACATCTGAACTGTCTGCATCTTGAAATTCTTTTAACTCAATAATTGGAAATTTGTGATGTAACATTGATTTCTTTTTGATCGCTTGTCTACAAAACATGAGCTCTCCAATACTTTGTGATTGTCCCAAAGGTTCACCTGGCTTTTCTTTGTTGCATCTACTTTAGAGATGCAAGTATGCTAGAGTTCTTTTCCTAAACTGTTCCCCAATGTGCTTTGAGCTATATAAGCATCTCCATATGCATTTTTAACTGCTGTTTAACCACCCTTTCATTTACAACTAGCTATGCCCTGTCCGAAAAAAAACTATATGAAGTGTTGCATCAGTAACTTTTAGTATGATCTTCATCAAATAGAAATTAGAACTTTTAAATAAGATATTTATGTGCCTTTCCCATTTTGCTTCCTTCAAACTTGCTTCCTTGCTAATGTGAAATATTTGATACCTTATTAGTTCCTTATATTGAAGATTGATAGATGTAACCTATAATTTCTTAGCCAGTTTGGCGATATCTACCAGGAGGAGCATTTCATTGACTACCTGAAACCTGATATTCGTGTAGTTAGAGAACTTCCTCAAGAGTTGCAGTCATTAGATCTAGAGGCCATTGGCAGTTTGGTAAGACTCTCACCTAGATAAATCATTTTGAATATGATCATGTGAAGAATCTAGTTTCTTACAATCTGGAAATAAATCCAGGTGACAGATGCAGATGTTGTAAAAGAAGCAAAACCAGGTTTCTACAAGAAACATATTCTTCCTATTTTACATAAAAACAGAGTTGTCCATTTTCTTGGATTTGGGAATCGATTGGCATCTGACCCGTTACCACCTCAGGTGCAGGTAAACCCATCGAACTTGATATTAGGCTTCCTTGTTGATTTCTCAAATTTTCATTTCATCTTCTCATTTAGTCTGATTCCATAACTTCTACGTTGGTTCCTGATTTGGGGACTTCATCTAGAGACTTCGATGCAGATGTAATTTTCATGCTCTGAAATTTGTTCCAAAGATAGAAGAAACTGGAGCTTTACTTATACGGAGAATGCGTCAGAATGTTACACGTTTGGGACCCTTGGATCGTCACCTAGTGGGTCCCTTCTCAAAGTCTATGCTGAAGGGTGAACGAAATCGTGGAGAAAAAGTTGCTAGATATTTAGCTTTGCATATGAGGTTTGAAATTGATATGGTAGCTCATTCCCTCTGTGAATATGGTGGGGGTGAAGAAGAAAGAAATGAACTGGAAGCATATCGTGAAATCCACTTCCCTGCATTAGTGGAGCTTAAGAAGACCACGAAGTATGTTATATATAATCATTGCTCAATTCCTTTACTTGCACAACTCATAAGAAAAAGCTAGGCTAACTTGTTTGATTTTCCTAGACTGTTGCTTGCATCTTTGAAGAAAAATGTTTTCATGGAAATAAGTGGTTTCCTTACATATTTTCTGCTGTTTGGTAAGTAAACAAATAAAATTGTTCCAAAAGCATTTGTATATATCTAGGAAAACACTATGGAGGCGGGGTGGGTTGTAGGGTGGGGAGGAGGAGATAATCAATGGAGAATGTCACTTATGGAGCTTATTTTGCCTACTTTTACAAGGGAACCTCTTCATTTTTAAGGAACTTGATTTCCTTGAGATAATGATTTTCAAAATTTTGTCCAAATATGAGAAAATTGGACACAGTAGCTACTTCTTATCTCTCTAGCATCTGGAGAGGTTCACGTCTTCTTGTTGTGAAAGTGGGTGGGGTCTCTGGATTACCTCTATTGGACAATTTTAATTAAGCATGTCAAAGTGATGAGTAGTATTTTCTTCATAGATGCCAAATGACCTTAACCTAATTCTAGAGACATGTTATTGAGGTTATAACATTCAAATTTATTAAAACTAGTCTCAGTTCACTTATTGATTCTGAAAAAAAAAAAAACGTTTGTTCAGGTTGCCTTCCCCAGCAGCTCTAAAGGCTGAAGGATTGTGTCCTTTAATGCCTGAAGAGACGGTTCTAATGCTTGCTGCCCTTGGTTTTAATCGGCAGACACGCATATACTTGGCAGGTGCACATATCTATGGAGGCAAATCAAGATTAGCCTCCTTGACCACCTTGTATCCTAATCTGGTCACAAAGGAAAGCTTACTTTCCTCTTCCGAGATTGAACCATTCATGAATTTCTCATCTCAGGTAAACTCTGCGTTAATTGGTTCAACATGGTTTTGCTTTATTATCCCCAGCACTAAATTGTACAAAGAATATCAATAATAAACAAAACTTTCATGTGCTTGATATTGACTGATTATATAAGTTGTTTCTCAAATGAGCTGTTCGTCTCATGGGAATTTATGGCGAACAGATTCAAACAGAATGCTAATAGATGCACTAGGTGGGTCTAAATTTAACCTGGAGCAAACTGCTATACTTCAATTTGAATGTATAAATTACTCACACATATGGGGAGGTTGTTCTTTGAATTCTTGCAATTAAAAGATAATGAGCTTAAATAAAGCTCTTAGAAATCGTTTGACTTAAGGTGTAGAAAGGAAGCAATGCAGAGCCATATATTTGCATGTACTTGTATCCTTGTATAAAACCTTTGTTTGCCGTTCAAGTATATATATTTGTGTAGGGCTTCTCCGTATTCTGAACATAACAGATATTTGAATGCCTATGTAGCCGCTTGTTGCTAACATGCAGTTGTACATTCCAGCTGATGCAGAGGAAAGCTAGCACCCTATGAACATACCATCATATATTTTGATTTGAGAACTCGACTCATGCAACTGGTACTAAAATGAACTCTTTTATGCAGCTAGCAGCACTGGACTTCATAGTTTGCACTGCTGCAGATGTGTTTGCCATGACAGACTCGGGAAGCCAATTTTCATCGTTAGTCTCTGGCTTCCGAGTATACTTTGGCGGAGGCAAAATGGCTACTATACGGCCAAACAAACGTAGACTGGCTGATATCTTTGTCAAGAACAACACAATAGACTGGAGGACATTTGAGCAAAGAGTGAGGAAAGCAGTTAGACAAACGAAACGGGTATTTTCACGACCTGTTGGGAGGAGCGTATACAGATATCCACGGTGTAAGGAATGCATGTGCAACACATAGGTCCCTTAAGTTAACTAGGTCCATTGTCAACTGAGTTTAGGGGTGGGAAATTAACACGCAAATGTAAATGTAATATGTCTCCATTTAAAACTTGAATTAATCAAGCTCTTTTTTTAAAAAAATAAAATAAAATTTGTAACATTATATGATTCATTTCTTATTCTTCTAATTTCTAATGCGGTCACTTTTTTTTCAAAATGAGTTTGTTGAGGATCCTGCCCAACCCTGATGAAATATCCAAAAGGATGTAATTTTAGTAAAAGTGAAATTACAGAGAAGGAAATTGAGTGCTGCCTTATGAATAAAAGATGGTAAGTAACCTAATTAGCTGAAATTTTGCATAATTTGCTCTAAATAAAATGCAAGAGGTTTTTTTATAAAATATTTCTTTGGAGAAGTTTAACACATTTGATTGTTCAATCAAAAATATTCGCATCAATGGGTTGGGACAATGTAGAATAGTATGGACCAGTGAATGGAGCCTCACCTGTCTATGGGCTGACGTGAAGGGAAAGCCCTCAGCCCTATGGAACCCATCCGTATGTATATATCATGAATGTATAAGTCGTATATAATATATGTATTATTAGTGTATATTTTATATATATCGATTAAAAAAGTAAGCACCGAATTAACATGGAAAAATAACTTGTTACTACTAGAATGGTTAAAATTATACGCATTGAAATTCTTTACGATGTCTACAATAAAATGGCTTAATATCCATGCAACAACATTTAAGCTTCAATATTTTCCTATAGCTAGCATTATTTAGTGCAGTCTTAATTTCACTTTTCATTTAATTTAATTATACTAGAAAGGGTTACTATAATCAATCAAACAATTGACCAATATCAAAAGCAGGTAAGCAATTGACTTGAAAATATTTTTATTAATTAAGAATCTTATTATACTCAAGTTTTTGTAACAATCATATCAATAATGACAAACTCTAGAGTCTAGATTATATACACTAAACTCTAGTTTCTCACAGTTACATGACTAGCATTAGCATGACCAAAATATAAATTAAAATCTGTGAACTAATAATTAATTCAAATATTGTTTTAACTATTCCAATAATATTAATGATCCTGTGTGATTAGTGACAACAAGTCGCTCTCCTCCATCTAACCTCTATAATTCCCACTAATAATTCTCAGTGTAAGTCCAGTCACTACCAAACACTCGTTTAGGATTAGTTCCGATCCTACATATAAGCCAAAAACATTATATTTTATTATAAGTTTTAACTCTACTCACCTAAAAGATAGTATATAACTAGCATCATTTATTTAAAAAGTGGAATAGGCGTACAAACCGGAAAACAAGGCAGATTATTTGCAACAACGTGTTAAATTACATGCAATAGTATAAGAAATTACATACATTGATGTTATATATACATATATAAGTTGAATCCTACTTTTTTTTTCATAGAACATAGTAGCTTCTTTATATAGTAGTCAACCTGCTCGAGCCAACCTCTTTGATTGGCCACAAATAATCCATTTAGGTTCATTCACCACCAAACTCGTCCAAAAATGCCGTCTAGCTAGGTTTGTTCCTACATATGAGCCAAAAAAAGTACTAGACATGACATCTTTTTCATCTTGAAGATAAGTCCTTTTTTCTTCTTTTTCTGTTTACAATATATATAGGAATCGAACTCTCATCAACAAAAATAAGATGAAAATGCAGGTAGTCAACCAACAGAGCTACTAAGATCCCCAGTCTTGAAAATAAGTTCTAATCTCAATTCCCATATCTGTAGTCATTTTCACTATTGCTCAAGCATGTTTTATTTGGCTTTTAGCTAACTTCGATGTCACATTTTTTTAAAGTGAAAATGGCACACAATTGGATATGCATGAGCCACTCTTTAGCTAGCTCTTTGTGATAAACTCTAAAATATTAGTATCGTCTTTCTTTCTTAACTCACAAGATTTTACTTTAATTTGTCAAAGAAAATATATATTAGGAATTTGAATTGAAGGAGAAGAAAGTATACTAGTATAGTAAGGCATCTAAACTTATGTTGAAATAGTTAACATCCATTGATAGTGGCATGTTTTGGATTAGACAAGAGAAAAAGAGCAAAACCTTGTCGGCCAAAATATATGTATTTACTATTTAGTGTAGGAGCTATATATTATAAGTATCCTAAGAGAAAAGATTTTTCTTTTCTAGGGTTTGGTCGACATTATATTTTTGGGTCCCTTAAGTCTTTGAAACAAAGAATATAGCCAATGCAAGGAGCTCCATATAGTGGAGTATATATATTTAGGAGTCATGTCATGTAAAAGAAAGAAGAGAAAAATAAATAGATTTATTATATATATATATACTAACGATGTTAATATTCATGGAATTACTATGTTAAATAACGGGTCATGTAAAGATTTTTTCAAATTTCAATGACTCTGACATAAAATAAAAAATAAGGCGAATAGAAAGATAATTTATACGTTCATTTGAACTTGAACTATTGTACATGTTTTAAAGATTTATTGAGTTGGTATAAATAAAAGTATTATATTTAAACCTAAGTAATCAAATTGGATATGATAGAAATTTAGAACTTTTATCCATACTATTCAAATATTGAATTCGTCTAGGATTTCAATAAGTAAAATACAAGTTGCATTGCCACTTTCTCTCGTGGGATATAACGATAAGCAACATAAACATTTTACCCATTTAAAATTGAAAAGCCTTTATTTTAGTAAATTAATTATTGCTAATGAGAAAAGAGTGAAACATTTTCGCACATTCAATACTCAAATAGAGTGTCGTGTCATATGTCAATACGAGAAATATGATAAATGACAGGTGTTGGACACAAGTACTTAGATTAATTAGAATAAAAAACTCAAGGATTTTAGTAGTTGTATATCGAATAACCTAGCTAAACCAAAGTCTGAAGTCAAAAGGACAAAAAATTGAGCAAAACTTCTAAAAGGACAACAAAAAATAGAATCAAACCAAAATGCAACATTCGGATGGAAGATGGATTCGTTAAGTCATGTGCAGGAAGGTGCAGCTTGTCATGCGCCTTACGATAAAAAAATAAATTAATATTACTCCTTCATTATTTATTCAATCATTTTATTGTTGTGTTTTCGTGTATATTTTTTTTTCTTTCTATTTTCAATATTTATATGTAAATAAAAATGTAAGTGATTTTCCCGTAGTAACATAGACTCATTCGATAGAAAGAAAAGACTAGACACTCGGTCGAGTAACAGATAAAAGATTGGCTTGAACAATAACATTTTTTTATATGGATGATAAAATATAGGAAGTAATTTGAAGGAGTCTATTTTCCTCAAATTAAGTCCTTATGCCAGCTGAGAGATGTAAGCACGTAGGCATGCAAATATTGATTTTCATGTTGCTCCACATAAGTTTGGTTAAAGTTTATAAAGTTGCTACTTTAATATTTTTGTTCTATTTTAACTCTATGATGGTCAATGTAGGAGTCCGGAGCCTAAATGCAAAAAGATTGACAAAAATTCAAAAAGAGCATATCAAATTTTTTTCTAATCAAAAGGGAATATTCACTACTAACGTAACGATTTTGATTTGACGCCGTTAACAGATCAAAATCGCTGCCCTATCAGCGATTTTGTCCAACTTTTTTTTTTCCAGAAAATCACTGCTCATGCAACATTTTTGCGATTTTAAAAAAAAAAATTAAAATCGCTGCTATGGCAGCATTTTTATAAAAACAATTTTATTTTATTTATTGGAAATCGGCGATTTTCGTTAATGTTTTTTAAAAATATATATATTTTTTAGAAATCGCTGTTAGGCAATGATTTTAGTGGAATTTTTTTTAAAAAAAAAATAAAAATC
Source organism: Solanum verrucosum (assembly GCF_900185275.1). Taxonomy (NCBI): domain Eukaryota; kingdom Viridiplantae; phylum Streptophyta; class Magnoliopsida; order Solanales; family Solanaceae; genus Solanum; species Solanum verrucosum. Next base: position 3,585,410 of record NW_026020048.1, read on the forward strand.
GGCAAGGATTTTGGTGGAATTTTTTTTTTTTTTAAATTTCTGTCAGCTAGTCAACATCTAATTGTAAAAAAAAAATGGCAGCGATTTTAGTAAAGAATTTTTAAAAAAAAGAAAATCGCTGCCAGGGCAGTGAAATTCCCCTCTAACTTTTTTTTAAAAAAAAATATCGCTTCTGACGTAGCGATTTCATAAATAAAAATTGTCTTATATATTCAGATTACTCTCCCATATTGTAATCTGACACACTCCAATTCAAATAATGATCATAAATATATAAAAACAATTTTATTTATGAAATCGCTGCATCATAAGTGATATTTTTTTTTAAAAAAAGTTAGAGGGACTTTTTTAAAAAATTCTTTACTAAAATTGCTGCCAAGGTAGCGATTTAAAAAAAATAATTATTTTTTTACAATTAGATGTTGATTAGTTGACAGAAATTTCAAAAGAAAAAAAATTCCCACCAAAATCGCTGCCAAGGCAGCGATTTTTTTTTTAAAAAAACTCCACTAACCGCTGCCAACTTGCCAAGGAAGCGATTTCTAAAACAAAATAAAAAAAATTCCACAAATTTTATAATAACCTTGCAACATGAGCAATTTTTTTGTTTTTTTTTAAACATTACCGGAAATCGATGCCCCCAAAAAAATTTGTTTTTATCGCAAATACGCTGCACAGGGCAACGATTTTCTGGAAAAAAAAATGTTGGACAAAATCGCTGATAGGATAGCGATTTTGATCTGTTAACGGCGTCAAATCAAAATTGCTACATCAGTAGCGATTTTGTCCTTTTGGTTATAAAAAAAATTGATGTGTCTTTTTAAATTTTTATCAAATTTTTTTTCTCTTTAGGTTCCGAACTCGTCAATGTAGTGTAAAATCTTGGCCAAATACATAGATATTTCCTTAAAATTGTAACGATTATTTATTTTGAAACTCAATTTAAATTGTATAAGGTGTACCTATTAAACACTTCAACTGCATCTTAATTGTCTTAAACACTTCACTAGTGAACCAAAAAATATAGTAATAAAATCCACCATCCATGGCATAAACCATTAAATTTTCATCCAACCAAATTTGTGAGTAGTTCATCTCTTATGTTTATTATTACCTAAAATCATGATCCAAAATGAAAAAAAAAAACAAGCTATATATTCTTTATCTCTTTGTGAAGCTTTAGTATGATGTCATCTCACAGACGGGTTTGGTTCTTTTTATGGACAAAGTACAAGATTATTTTTTTCTTTTGAGGTATTAGGTGAATTTTTAGAAATAATCACACTTTAATATCGTATTAGAAAAAATTAAGTTATGGTTTGAGGCTTATCGCCATCTATTAAAATAAAATAAAAAGTATTTGTGTGTCTGGCCTATAAAAAGAATCAGCACGTGAGACGGTGAAGGGCATATTGAAAACATATTTAAGTGAATAAAAGTTTAATCTATCTTTAATAGTTTAAAAATTTAGATGAGATGGTTATACACTTTTTTTTGTATAGTCTTGATCGTTTCTTGATTTCTCTGTTATCACAATATCAGAGCAGACATAAATTCTAGTTTGAATCTTATCGTAATTCATTATCAAAAAAAAAATTCACTTACTCGCGAGGGATATAAATAAAAGTATGCTCTAATCTCTTTATGATCAGCTTAAATTAGAGATAGTCATACACTTTAATTGACGACTAAGTTTCATGTTTATCCTTTCATTACTTTTCTGTTCTTTTCAATTTATCTTCATAATTTCCCTATTCTCTTACCCAGGGAGCAAAGTTGGCTTGAGAAGAGCCAAAGGGAAAAAGGATTTATTCTCCATAAATTCTTATGCCAAAGCGAGAGGTTTTTGCAGTTTCCCATCAAAACCCTACTGGAAATATTCTCTACCTCAATTTTATATGCTCAAAGTCATTTTTATACTCCATCTGTCTCATATTAATTGATCATTTTAGTAAAACTAATTCTCCCATATTAGTTGTTTACCTTACTAAATCAACAAAATATTAAAAAAAAAATTATATTATCCTTGCAATTAATTCTTTTTGAAATATTCATATTTGTTTATAAAATTCTAAGAAGTATTTTAAAGGATAAATTAGTAAACTTATCTTCTTATTTATGATTTCCTAATATGTCTGTAAAAAGAAAAATGATCAACTAATATAGCACAGAGGGAGTACTAACTCTATCTCAATTATATGTCATAATTGAAATTTCGAGATTCAAACTTCTAAACTTTGATCATAAATTCAAACATAGAAGCTTTATGATTTTTGAAATAAATTTTATATATTTAAAAACTAGATAAAAAGTACTATAAATTGATGCCTATCAACTTAAAATATTTAAAAGTCAAATATACTTTTTTTGGTCAAATGCAATCTTAATTAATATCAAACTTCAAAGGTGTCATATACATTGAAACTGAAAAAAAATTATTCTTCTATAGAGTTGTGTGTCTGTCGCACCTTCACATACGAATATTTATCTACTGTCTGGAATAAGAGTACATATAGAACTGTAAATCAGTCTAATTAAACAATAGTATTTTTTATATATAAAAATAAATAAATTGGAACTATAGTTTTTTTTTTAAAACATAAATTTGGAACTATAGTTTGATGTGCTTCTTTGTCATCTTTTTTATGGGCAACTTCTTTTCACAAACTGAAGGAGACACCCCACTTGAAAAAAAGGTTAATTTACTTTAATAAAAAAGGTGGAGAGAAAGAATTAGAAAATTGATTTTTTACCCATGTGTGTAATGATTAGAGCATATGAAATAAAATCATAATGGAATTCCAAAAGTGGAAAAGAAAATATGTTAATGATAAGATTAGTGAGTTCACTTAGTGGCTAATTATCTGGAGCTTATGATTGGGGATGCCTAGTTATGGCAAAGCTATAACGTTAAACTCCTTGGACTAAAAAAATGGTTTTCTTTCTAAACATAATCATGGTTTTAACTGGCTTGATAAACTTGAAAAGTTGCCCTAATTTCTAACAAAATGAAATATTTAGCTAGCATTTGACCATAGATTTCCAAATATTATTTGGGTGAAATTTCACCATATGTTTGACCATAGTATTTGAGAAACATATTTCAGGTTTTTAGAAAAATATAATTTATACCCATAAGTTTTAAAAACTATCAAAACTAATCATAAGTTTGTATTACAAGTCAATTGGATCTTCGTTGCAACAAATAACAAGTGGTGTCCATGACACTAGAGAAATGTGGTAGTTACCTTGAGCCGATTGTTCATCATTTTTATCAACAACCATATCATCACTTTGATATTCACTGAATATTTCATCACTACTTTGGTGTTCACGTAAAATATTATGTAATATAAAGCAAACAACTACTATAGATGGTGTTTCTGTAAAAAATAAAAGTTTGGTGTAAAATTTTAATTTTTAAAAGATCCAAATAATGAGATTTGACCCAAATACTAGAAAAAATTAGTATTTGGAAATTTGGGATATTTGCCAAAAATATTTGTCAAATAATGGCAAATTGTATGGACAAATATTATTTGCCAAATTTTTTCCCAACTATTATTTGGAAAATCTATGGCCAAACGGGTCCTTAATGTTATAAAAACTTGGTTTTAATTTTTATTTATTTATCTTAAATAGAAATAACAAGAAACACACAAACATTATGATTTATTCCCGATAATAAATTTTAAAAAGTTTATTTTAAAGATTTTTATGTCAAAATTAAATAACACAAGACTCTAATTAAAGAAGAATATGGAGAAATTACACCTGGCCCAATGACCTTGAAAATGTGTGATATTAAACTTTTGAGACTTGTTTAGATTGTGAGCAAATCAAAAGTTAAATTTGTTAGTCACATATAGAAATGGATTGAGAATTAAAACTTTTAGGGACCTTTAAGGTTCTTATTTTAATTTATGTTTATTTTATTAAAGTTTATAGTATTTATCTCTACGCAAATTTATATTTAACCTTAAAAAATATTAGATTTAAATAAATATGATAGCATTACATCTGCCTTAGTTGTTAGAGCAAACTGAGTATAGGAGTCAAAAATTCAAGACTAGTCATCTTCCGGTAAATATGCATGTGAAGAGTGAAGAGTGAAGAGTGAAGAGTAGAGATAAGTAATGTGGAAAAAATAGCATCAAAATGTTGCTACTTTTACCAAATTTCTATCTATCATATTAATAATATATCCATGGTTGTTGATTGGCAATTGGCAACTGGTTATGGACATGACGTAAAGGCAAATACAAAAGCTTTGCTATCAAAAGAGCCAAAGGCCCCTATATATTTACCCTGCCTGCCTGCTATAAACCCTATTGCTTAGCCCTATATATAGTTTAGAGGGAATAGTACTCCTCTCTTTGATTTATATAAATGTGCAAATCAAATCTCTAACAATCCTCTTCATCTTAATTAAGTCCATCAATAAGGGTCGGTACTCGATTCGGTTGGTAGCTATATAAAAAGTAAGTTATCTAATAGATAGATATAAATAAGTTATTCATGCATAAAAATTAATAAGATGTTTGATTGCAGTTTAGAAATTTGCATAGATAATACATGTATAAGTTATGAAGGAATATATGTATTATTTTATTCAAAATAGAAAATGAAATAACTAATCCATGTATAACTAATATACAAATTTACTTATAAACGATTATAATTATAAACTACTATATGTTTTGACCTTCTCTTTTTTCCTTTTTTCTACTTTTCTAACTTGTATACATGGGTAACAATTCAGAAGATTTTTTTTGTTTCAATGTATACAAACATTAATACAGCATAGTCAAATTTTTCATTAAAGAAATTCAAAATGTGTAAAATAAAAATAAATAAAAGAAGAGGACATTCAATATATATTATATATATACATGTCCTAACTTTTTCCAATAATTAGTTTTTCAAATTATAGTTAATATATATTTACAAAATATAAGTAGGTGTTTGGCCATGCGATACCATATCACGATATGGTATTGTGAGATGGAATCAGCGTTTGGACATACGATTTTACGCTGATTTCATCTCATGATTCCATATCATTAGAGGTGATACCATATTCTCCAAAAACCATGATATGAAATTATATGGTGATTCCATATCATGATTTGGGATCTTTTAATACAATAATTGATCCATGAGTTTGTATTTTGTTAAAACAACCCCACATTTATATCTACTAATCATTTGTTTCATATGTAAATAAAATTTATAATCACATCATTACTTTTTAAAATTTATTATTCTCACCGACATAAAATTTATTATTCTCACCAACATATAGTCACTTTAACTCACACCTCACGATTGTGAAACTTTTCAACATTCACTTGAAACAATTAACCAACATGTTAAAATAGTTGCCGAGGCAATTAGCAAGATGACACCAACATTTATACAACCAAAAAATATGATTGGTGTACATTTTAAAATTCGACATAATACTCGATTTTGGCCTTGGTTTAAGGTAAAATTTCAATCACATTAATAAATTTATTTTATGGCCTAAATAAGTGCACATTTATATTTTATGTGTAAGTTATTAGTATTTAGTTACATATTTTCTATCAACTTTGTTTAAAGAGATAATATTTATTTTATGACTTTGCATTGTTTTGGAAACACTATTTTTATTACTCTTACAAACATTATTTTTATGAAGTGCATTCTACAATTCTTCCAATTTATTTTATGTTCACTAAACTAATATTGATGTATTTTTTTATTTGGTAGGATTGTGTTGGTGCGATTGATGGAACATATATAGAAGGGGAGGTTCCTAAAGCAGTGCAACAAACATATCGTAATCGCAAAGGAGGTTCCTAAAGCGGTGCAACATTACAATTTATGTTCAAATTTTTTTATTAAATTAAAGTTAGATGAAACAAATACTTAAGTGGAAAACAAATAACTTTGTAATAATTTATTATGCGATTTTATAATTTTTTGTGTATTTGATAAGATTGAATAAACAATTGAGGCTATTTTAATAGTTTTACAACTTATGAGATTTTTATGAGAAAATATACAACACAAAAATTTCATATCGCATGTCCAAACAAACCTTCAATTTTATCTCATGATTCAATATCATGATACCATATCGCATGGCCAAACGGGCCCTAAATATATCAATCAAGTATACAAATATTAATTCAAAATTACAATTTGATATCGCATATCTAAACGTATAACTATTTTCGTATAATGTACGTATGTATGTATATTGGGATGGTCTTTGAAGCACTTAAACCCTAGCTAGCCCTAATGCCACAGCTACTCACTGAACCTGAGATTGACTGTGTGAGACAAGTCATAACACGCCCTACAAGTTCTTAATGTCTCAACATCTAGCACTTATACTTTCCATCTTAAAACTCTAATTTATGATACTATTTGTCTAATATTTTCTCTAATTTTTTGATATATTATTTGACTTGACATAGAATTTGAAGAAAAAAAAAATAGATTTCTTTAAAAGTTGTGATCCAAATTTGATATTAATTTTTAAATATCAATTTTATTTTTATTACTTCTTAAAAATCATGATTTTTTTTTTAAAAAATTAAATAATTATAAAATTCATTTGAAATTTACTGTCTCGTTGGTTTTTAAAAGTACACAACTATAAAATATATACGCAGATCAAATTCCTTTTTTATCATGGTAGGATATAGCTTTACCAGGCTGGCCACTAGACCATTGATGCTAATTGGTTAATTATTATTTTTAGGGGAAAATGATAAATATACTTCGAACTATCGTAAATGATATGCAGATACCCTCCGTCATACTTTTGGGACATTGGTTCCCCTGCCGTCTAAAAACTAGAGCATATATGCCTTTCACTCTAACAGAAGACTAAATAGGGACACGTGGCACAATCTGATCCATCGATAAATGTTGGATCGGTGGATAAGATTATGACACGTGTATGTCCGTTAGTATAAAGGGTATATATGCTTTAGTTTTTGGACGGCAGAGGCACCAATATCCCAAAAATATACGGAGGGTATTTGCATATCATTTACGATAATTTGAAGGTATATTTATCCTTTTTCCCTTATTTTTATACTCGTCAAAATCATTTTTTCTGGAGAAAAATCAACTGATTGTGATAAGGCAATCCTAACACTTGAGTTAAGATTTTGCACATTTGAAGATAAATTTGCTCTCACTAGGCGTGTCAATAAATTTATGTGTAACAAATTTTAAAGTTATGAAAATTAACTGCAATTGTAAATAAAATATGGCAATAAATAATTTTTTGCTATAAATTGTTTTCCATGATTTGAGGCAGAATAATGTGTATAATGTATTTCGAATTTAAAATGACGCAAACCTCCTTATAATATATATTTGATCATAAAAAAATGTCAGAAAATACTCTAGTACTGTTACTCATTTTTTTTGTCTACAAATATATATATATAGTAAGAAAGTACTAGTATTTATTTATAGTCATCAACAAAATCATATTATAATTAAAACCTAGCGATAAGCATCTATTGGGTATTGGCATTCCTCAAGGTTTAAGGTTGCACTATATAGTAGATTTGATAGGGGTTTCCTCTCTCTTTTCGTTCGATTTTATTCTCTGCACCTTCGTATATTTACTTCTACTTTATTTTTGACTTTTGAGAGTTAAATTATTCAAATGTTTATTGACACTTTAAGTTTATTTTTTATCTTATTAATATGAGAAAGGATGTCAACTTATATATATATAAAAAAATTGCATAGTTTTCAATTATTTTAATTTAAAATATGAAATGAATCTAATATTAAATTTAGTTTTGAATATTAGTCAAATACGTAATTTTTATGAAACGAAATATGACAAAATTGAAATAAACGGAGAGAGAATTATTTATGTTTCAACCGATCGAAAACCAAATCAATCATACAAATGTACAAACTTAATTAGAAGCTAATTAGTAATCTCAATCAGAGAATGTTTTTGTTTGGGTAGTAGTAGAGCCGTCAATATGGGCTAGGCCCGTTGGGCCTGCTTGGCCCCTTACTCATGATTTGATAGGGCTGAGCTATAATTTTTTGAGCTCATTTAAGAAAAAAAGTTTTTTAGCTCGGCCTGAATAAATTTGTCGATTTGTGGGGCTTGAGAAATATAGATAGGGTCGGCCCGTGGGCCAAATAAAAATTAATTGAAAATAAAAAAAAATAGAGTATTAAAAATAACAAGAGTCTAAACTCAAAATCGATTTAAAGTTTGAAATATTACAATTTAAATACAAATTATGTTTATAAAATATAAAAATACATAAAATAAAAATTCCTTAAAATTTCTAGGGAATCACTACATAGGTCATTGCCTATAGAATATTATGATCATTGGAAAACAATTATGTTAATATTTATGTTTAGCTATTTATGTTTTTACTTGAAATCAAACTTACTAAATATTATAAAGATAATTCTATTTGTGTATTTGATTAACAAGTAGTAACACTAATACCATGTAATATTGTCTTGTCGATATTTATGATAATATTTTAAAATTATAATTTAATTTAAAAATATACTTTTAAGAAAAAAAGACTGGCCCGGGAAAGCTCGTAGCCAACATACTTGTGGACTGGACCGAACATTTTCTGGCTTACAGAAAAAGTGGGCTAGCCCGATCTAACCCGTCAAATTTCAAAATATGTATATATTAATCCGGATGGAGTGGACCATCTCGTTTTGACAGCTCTAGCTCTAGGTAGTAGAAAAGAAAATAATTAGAGAGAGGAATAGAAGTTAAAAGAGACATTCGTAGTGTCCCACGAAATAAGCAGCTTTTTGAAGCTGAAACTTCACTTTAATTTTCTTTTAGGAAATAATTAGAGAGTTAGATGGGATTGATGAAAGACTGATGACACCTTTTCATTTAATTGTAAATTTAATTGGAGACAACTCGTGCTTTTATTTCGATACATATTACTCTTCAATTCAATATTTTCGTTATTCTGTCTCACTTGATGTACTTCACTTTATTTTTGGGTTTGCAATTTACCAGAATAAAATATCAATTGATTCAACACTTGGCGATGGAAATAGACGGGGCCGGGAGGATGTTCGTCCCATCTTTGTACAAAATAAATTAGTATATTGTATGTATTATCTCTCTCTCTATATATATAGTTATATTCAACTCATATTTTATAAAAATTTACGTGTCTTTACAAACTCCCATAAATCGAAATATATGCATGAGATTTTATGACTTATTAAAAGTTAATGTGTATAGATAAATGAGAAGACATATTTTAAATGACTAATTTATTTATGAATGAGCACTAGAGAAAACGTACATTTTTTAAAAATTAAAAATATCTAACCTAAAGACTTTATCAAGTATTTAAATACTCCATCAAAAGAAATTGTAATTTGAATATCTCCATAAAATTTACTACTATTTACTACCAATAATTTGGATGAACAGGATGGGTACTGACTAATTAAAGACCTCAAAAACTAAATATAATATATATATATATATATATATATATATATATATATATATATATATATATATTGGGTTGAAGATTCTTTTGAGGTGGGGTACGTAGCATTTTCCATTAAAGAGAGTAAAAACAATGTGAGGCAAAATGTCCAAGTTACATTAAAATGGAAATAGGTGGGGATTATAGTAATATACACAAACCAAGAAAATGCCATAAGATAATAATAGCACTGAAGGCACCAAAAATATATATAAATAAAATGAACAGAATATCTGGGAATGAAGAGTGTTGTTTGTCAATAATAGGAAACTAAATTATATATTTGTCGATTGAAGTATGAAATACATCAAATATCATCTCTTATTTCATTTTTCATGTACAGCTAGAACAAGAAAAAGACAATAAAGTTATAAATAGTTCCCTATCCCGATAGGGTAAATCTTTCTTCAAATATTTTTATTCCAAATTATTATTTTTCCTTTTCATTTGTTCAAGAATTTTAACCTGATTTTTTTTTAAAAAAAAAAACTATAGTAATATATTACTACAACACTATTTTAAGTCAAATTACCTACACTTCAATCATTCTTCTATTTAACTATTTGCTGACTTCCATTAATATAAGAACTAAGTTAGCTGATTTATTGATAAGTATATTATATTATGTGTGAGGATATATTTTTTTGATTATAAAATTGATTTTATAAATAAGATAATTATGTATTCCGATAACATGCTAAAAGGATAATAATAATAATAAATAATAAATGTATTTAATAGAAAATCTAATCAATAAATTTCCCCTTAAAATAATTAATATATCCTTAAAATTATTATTTAAAAATTATAAATACTAAGATGTATACACAACGAAAAGATTACGACAGAAAATGGAATGGAAGGGATTTAGCATCACATTTTGGAAAGAGTATTTTGAAAATTAGAAAAAAAAATTGGGATAAAACTTTCTCAAAAAGTGCAAATTAAAGTAAAGAAATGAGTCTATCCCAAATTGATTGATGAAATATTTTATCAAATTTAACATAGTTATAAACTAAAATTTATACATTAAAGGTGACCAACTTACGATTTTGTCTGATTTTAAATTTATGATTTTTAGGTGATTAGCAATCTAAGTAATTAATTTAAAAGTGCTTATAAAATTATAATTTTAATTTGAAAATATCAATTTTTGAAGTTGTGTGAAAAAGTAGTTTTTGAAATTTGAAATCATGTGTGAAGTATTTTACTTGGATTTTTTAAAAATAAATAAATTATAAGTGAAGTGAAATTTCATCCAAATTTAGGTAAATTTTCAAAAATTGATTTAAGTTTTATGAATAAATAATATTTTTTAAAATCTAGAGAAAATATCATTGATGGTTTCTTAACTATTAGATTAGGTTTCAAATGGAGTCTCTTAAATATACATTTTTCAAATTTAATCCTTTAACTATCCAAAATATTAACAAGTTTGATCTCTTTAACTATTTTTACTTATCGAATTAGTCAAAGACTATTTAAGACCTACTATGGAGCAGGATATTAATCTATTGAAGAAGTGAATCTCAAAATTTTCTACAATACTATATCCACTCATATCACACCTTTGTTGTGTGCCAATTTTTCCCCCTCTCCCTCTAAGAAAAAAAATAGTTTTCTTCAGGTTTTATCCTTGAAAGTAGGATTTTTGTTAATTTACCATACTAATTTTAAATATAAAATAATGAGATAAAGTTGAATTAGTGGTTGAAAGAAGAAGCAAAAAGAATCATATTCAATGAAGGGACAAATAGGTCTCAAGTTATAATACTGGTAAGGGATTCACTCCGTCTGTTTTCCAATAACCCAAAAACCAAGAAACAAGAAAGAAACACATAAAAACACAGAAGAAATTACAGTGCACCTCGATTTGATCATTCTAAAAATAAAAATTAAATTTACCTCACTAGGAGTGGAGTGGAGTGGAGTGGAGGGATATTGGCAGATAATGACAGTGTTTCAGTGGCAGTGAAGAAAAAAGGGGTATGAGTTTTCATTGGGAAGGTAAAAATTTTGCACCCAAATACAAGCTAACCCTTTAACATCTTCATGTTTTTCATAGGAACTCTCTTCTTTGCTTCTTGCTAGACTAGAGAGAGAAAAAAGGAACACTACACTGTTTCTTAATTATTTTTTACTTAGAAAAGAGGGGAAAAGAAAAAAGAAAAAAGGAATATTGGGTGTTTGCTTTTTTCTGACTAGTAGTATTGCTAACTATGTATTCCATTAAGGATTTGCTGTGAAAAAGCCTGATATCAGTAAGCATAAAACTCGGGAGATCACTTACACACACACCCTCTCCAAAAAGAGAAAGAGATTTACTATTAAACAGAGTTTTTTTTTTTCTTTCTTTTTTATTGTGTGTGTGTGTGAGAGAGAGAGAGAGAGATGGTTTTCATAGGCAAAAACAAATAGAAAGGAACAAAATTTAGACTCAAGAAGAAAGTGTGTGTGAGAGAGAGGAAGAATAATGGAAGGTGGTTCTAGTGGAAATACTAATACATCTTGTTTAATGATGATGGGCTATGGAGATCATGAAAACAACAACAATGGGAATGGAAATGCAACACTTTGTGCTCCTCAAATGATGATGATGATGCCTCCTCCTCCTCCTCCTCTAACTAACAATAACAATGCAGAAACCAGCAACAACAACAATAACAATATCCTTTTTCTTCCTTTCATGGACACCAACAACAATAATCCTCAGGAAGACAACAACTCTTCTTCAATCAAGTCAAAGATTATGGCTCATCCTCACTACCCTCGTCTCTTGTCTGCTTATCTCAGTTGTCAAAAGGTGAAATTCACATCCCCATCAACTACAACAACAAAAAAAAATCATTTTTATTTCAAGAAAAACCAAATACAAGTGAAAAAGATCATATATTTGACATGGGTTTTAATATTTCTTGAATTTTTTCTACCTTGAAAGTGACTCTCTGCAAGAAAAGACTTAAGCTGAAAACAAAATCACATGTATGAAAGGGACTGTACCTGAAAAACCTAGTTTTTTTTTTAACATAAATATATATGCAGATAGGAGCTCCGCCGGAAGTGGTGGCAAGGCTAGAGGAAATATGTGCCACGTCAGCAACAATGGGCCGTAACAGTAGTAGTGGTGGAATCATTGGAGAAGATCCTGCACTAGATCAGTTCATGGAGGCTTATTGTGAGATGCTGACAAAATATGAACAAGAACTCTCTAAACCCTTCAAGGAAGCCATGGTTTTTCTTTCAAGAATTGAGTGTCAGTTCAAAGCTTTAACACTTGCACCTAATTCTTCTCATGAATCTGGTGAGATATATATCAATTTTTTCTTCTTTTTTTTTTCATTTCTTAAAATGGGTCACATTAATTCTATGCAGATCCTAACTGTTTACTTGAGTTTATTCTCTTTAAATTGATGTCCTCTGCATGTGCATGTTTCCAATGATATCAGTCATTAATTAATTATTATAACTACTAATAAAATAAGCTCAATTCCATATGCAGATTATTAATTTTCTATTTTAAATGACTTTACTTTACCTTCTGGTATGTAACAATGATTTTTTAACTAGTTTTGTTTCTGTCTCAATGAATATGCATCATGTTTTGGTTCTTGTTCTACATGTTCATAATCTGTGTATGGTACAAGTTGTAAGTGTAAACAGCAAGATATATTTGTCCCTTGTTAATCATTTCAAACTTGTGTTTGTGTATGTTGAAGAAACTCAACTTGTCTTGTTTCTTTATTTGGAATTACCCTGGTCCAGATTTAATAATATACTAACCCTAGTTTTCTGAATCAAAGCCACATATATCATGATGGTGAAGTTTGATTTTCAAAATTATATTTACCTTGATTTTATTTTTCACACTCTACGAAGTAGATTGTTTGATTTACTTGAGTCGAGGGTCTTTTGTAAACATTCTGAAGGTCAAGAAGGGGGGGGGGTAATACCTATGTACCAACCAGCCTTCCCAGATTTGGCGCGTCGGATACACTGGTATGTTGTTGTAAGGAGCAGATTATTACTTTATAAAGCTTTCATTTGAAGTCAATTTATGTGTGGGTGTTCTGTTGCTCAAAGCTATTCTCATTTCTTTAGTTGAGTTTAACTTTCATGCTTTGATAGATTACAAAATAATAGACTTTTGAGTTTTGAAAAAGGCTATGACATGTTTCTCTGGTTAATAGTATTGATTTGTAACCCCTAATTAAACAAATGTTAAGTAATTTATACTTCATAACATGTTAAATTACACTATGTGTGTAAAACGTTCTTTCACGGTTGTTATATATTACTCTATTCATTCTCTATAGCTATTGTTGTTGCTAAGTAGTAGTGTTTTTGATGATTTTAAATCAATGGTATTTGGAAAGATGTGCTGAATTAGTTAGTTGTCTTGGAAATGCTTCATAACTACGAATGCTTAAATGTTACAGTATATAAGGTCGATGAACACCGAAAAAGGAACTCTCATCTAATGGCAATAGTTTGTATATATTTGGATTTCAATCTTTTTTTGTTTAACTTTGAAATCTTCAAACCATCTTTGCCAGCACTGAAGTTTCATATATGGTCTGTGAAAAAGTCCTTGATCAGCTGAATGATTAGCGGTATCACACAATAGTTCCAATTTTTGACATAATTCCTTGAGGTCCCTCCTTATGTCTTCTCTAGACACTTCAAAAGAATAGAAAGATACAAGACAAATGATTGAGAAATGCACCTTGTTTTTAGAGGGACCCATAAAATACTCTTGATTAGATTTGGAGCTTTGATTGGAGTGTATGATATAACCTACTTGATGTGTTATACTTTTGTTTAAATCATTGGATTTAACATTACCTTTAAATGGTGAAAAGGAAACTATAACTTCCTTGCTTCACTTTTAGCTACCATTTTGATGTTTCTTGATTTATGTAAACGGTGTATTTCCATCAAATCATCTTGGTGAACACTTGCTTGCTTAGTTTGATCTTATTGTACATTTGTTCATATGCTTATTGACAAGTGCTTCCTTATTCAGTTAAAGTTCTACGGAAATTTCTCTGCTTGGACCCTTTATCACATAATAGACAAACATAGTAAACTTGTGAAGTTATAGTCTATGGTACTCTAATAGAGTATTTAATGGGATAAAGAAGACAACATTTGTTTGGTAGCCGATGGGTTCTTGAAGGACCCACTGAGTTGTGAAATTGAATCTTGAGGAGTCTAAAAGAAGTGAGTGGTTCAACTGCTTGCAGTTACGAGACTACTGAAGAAATTAGCTCTTTTTTAACTTAATTGTAACATGGATAGTTACTGTCTAGTGTTTTGTTTGATAAGTGGTAAATAGTAATAGTTATCAAGTTTACAGTGAATAAATTAAGTTTCTCATAAAATATATAAGCTTCGTATTATCTGCCTAGATATAGTGTGAGTTATGAATCCCTTTGTTGTTTTTTGATTGTGATAACACTAGCATACTTTTGGTACTCGTGTAAGAAACTACTAAGAAGTTTCCAAATGCTTAGAGCAAAATGATTTATGTTAGCCTGTAGTGTTGGCTAATCTAAAGTAACTTTTGAGGACGTCCCGTCAAAAAGGAAATTTCCTAGAGGACCATAGCCTTAGTACTCATACTCAAAGCTTAACTCATATCCTAGTATCTATTGATTTTTACTATCATGTAATTATAAGCCAAGTCTTATTCTCAACTATAGTTGCTCCTTTTTTTTTTTTTTTGGAGAATGCTTATGCTAATTAATGTCCTAAAGTTGTAGCTCTGGGCGAGGCAATGGATAGAAATGGATCATCTGATGAAGAGGTTGACGTGAATAACAGTTTCATCGACCCTCAGGCTGAGGATAGAGAGCTCAAAGGTCAATTGTTGCGCAAGTACAGTGGGTATTTGGGAAGCCTTAAGCAGGAGTTCATGAAGAAGAGGAAGAAAGGCAAGCTGCCTAAGGAAGCAAGGCAACAATTGGTGGACTGGTGGCTTAGACATATTAAATGGCCATATCCATCGGTATGATCCTCACTCCGTGTTTTATCTTATGTGACACACTTCCCTTGGTAGTCCGTTCAAAAAGAATTGACACTCTTAAACCATATACTTCCATTTACACCCATAAGGCAAAGCTTTTAGAACAAAATGTTACGACATGATTGGTACACAAATGCTATGCCATATTTTTTACCAAAGTTTTCCTTGGTTTTCATTCTTCCCCCTTAAAACTCTGTTGATTCAAGCTATATCACTTAAATTGGAACAGTTAAAGTATTACTTTTTCTAAATTGTCAAATAAATCAGTCATAACCTCAATATATACATATTAATTCTACTCTACTAGGGTGATCACTTCATTCTAAAACCTTATATTGTTTTTCGCCTTATAAGACATGATAGGTTGTGATGTGTCTATATATTAATATACATTGATGACAATGTATTGTTATTTTACACCGTCAGGTTATTTGGACCAACATCTAAAAGTAAGTAACAGTTAAATTATTATTTTCCCCCCCAATTTGATCTCCTTGAGTTTAATTTATCAAAAATCTGAGTGACATTATATTGCGCGATAATTTTTGGTTAACAGGAATCCCAGAAGCTTGCACTAGCTGAATCAACGGGATTGGACCAGAAGCAAATAAACAACTGGTTTATCAACCAAAGAAAGAGGCATTGGAAACCATCAGAAGATATGCAATTTGTTGTGATGGATGCTGCTCATCCACATTACTATATGGATAATGTTCTTGCTAACCATTTCCCAATGGATATGACACCGTCTCTACTCTGAATTTATATTCTGGAGTTATCCCAATTCCAACTTTTCAAAGTGAATTTTTAAGATTGTGTAATATTATTAATTATCAAGGATGTTTAATTTGCATAATACTTTGTATGCATGTAGTAGTAGAAGTTATTGCGTCATAATCAACTTTTTATTAGACCATAAGTGCTTGTAATAGCTAGAGGTGTTTCTATTATCATGGCACTTACTTATTTGTCCTCTACTTGCATGGCATTTACTTATTTGTTGGTTGGAAAAAAATATTTGAGAAGATTCAGTTTTTTTAAAGTAGAAAATTTCCATCTTTTAAACATTTTTATGTTGTGAAAATAGAGTTCACATTTACATAGAAACTATTTTAATCGTCGGTAAGATAGGTAGGGAAGATCAAGCAATTCATTGTTCTTGAAATCCTAATAGTGAACTTTTCTTTCATTGCTGCGATTCGATTTGAGCAAGTAAGTCATGACTAATCTTGATACAGTAGTAACAATTTTGATCAATTTAAGATATTTCTTTGCCTGAAGTTTGGTATGGTTTGACGAGGTCAATTTAAGATATTTCTGACTAAAATTGTAGACTTTACAAGCTAAATTGTGGATATATTTTTACTGAAATTTTATCAAGGCAAAATTCACATGTTTTTCTTTTGCCAATAAAAATAAAGTTGTTCTTCTCATTTTGACAATCCAGTACATAATTCAACATCAAATTATACACTTAATAAATCCAAATTTAAAATATATGTTTAGTGTATTATAAAGAATAAATTTCAATCATACATTTATTAAAAAAAACAATTATCTAACAAATTCATTTTACAATAATTAATGACCCAACCCAATTGTAATGTGATGAAACTAAGAAAAGCCCGACCCACATTTGAAAAAGAAGCCCATATTGGGAGCCTTCGTCAGAACTGGGCCTAAGTTACCAATTCTAACTCTGCCATTGGGTAGGTAGGTAGGGGGTTGAATTTACTTATTTATTGATTTCAATCTCGATTAAATTTGGATTGCGCATTTTCCACGTTACTTCTCATTACATTTTTACTTTTTCTTCTTTCCAGAAGAATAAAAGGAGGAATATGCAATGGATCCATTACTTTATTAGATAATTAAATTAATGGATGAGTGAAAATCAATTGCAGGGTATGTAGCCTTTTTTGGGGTAGTTGACTTTAGGCCAATCATAATTTAATCTCACACCGTGGTCGTTATCATGAAAAGTGACTGATCATCTAGAAGTAATCAAAGCTGTAATAACTTACATTATTTTATTTTTATAATAATAAGTTACAAATACAAAGCAGTAGAGCAACCATATTTTGGATTTTGAATTATCCGGTATTAGAAACTTATTAATCTTACTCATATCTTTTTTTTAAAAAATCTTACTTTTTTAGTTAGTCTAGAAAATTAATGTTACTGAGTTTCTATGTTTAATAACTATCTAATTTTAATATCTCATATGACATGGTGAAAAACATAAATTTTTACCAACATTTTAGTATATTATGTATATCTTAGGGTTAAGATTATAAAAAAAAAATTCTACAACTCGTTTCAATCAAACTAAAACATATATAATAAAGATGAAAGAAGTAATAAAAATAAATGAACTTAAAGAGGTTGTTTGATTTAACATATAAAGCAAATAATTAACAAGTTTCAACATAATAAAACATTGTGCGGTTGCATAACATCCTAGTATGAATTTCAACACACATAATAAATTGTTTTGTTGCATTTTACTTCTTCTATATAAAAATAAAAAATAAAATGCAAGTATAAATTATACCAGAGATTAAATTTGAGATGTTTAATTTTAATCAAATGTTTGGTTCTTATTTCAAAAGAACTAAGCTCTATATTATTATTCTTATTTTTTTATTTTATATATATATATATATTATTTTTTTTTCAATAATTTTTTCAAATGTTTTATTTTTTTCAGAAAATTCTAAAAAATAAGTAATAAATTAATAAAAAATATGAAAAAATATAAAATTAATACCAAAAAGTTACCAATAAATGTAGTAACCTTAAATCCAACAATTGAGTAAATTTTGTTTTTTTAAATGTGACGTAAAATATATATTATTTTTAAATGAATAAAAGTCAGAAAAATAGGGAAATACTATAAAACACTTCTCAGTATGTGAAACAAATGATAGAGTACATAATTGTACAAATATAAGATGTTTCAATATTGTATGAACCGTAAAATTAGTGAAAATTGGTACGAATGAAACACATGAGGTGGAAACGTTGAGAATAGATGATGGAAAATAGATGGATATGCCCAAATATATGATGTTGTTATACATGAATGGTGTTTCACTCTCTTTTGATTTTTGTACAGCATGGGCATCCGCATGTTGTCGACTTGACCTTGGCCAACGTCGCCATCTAATGCATGGAGGCCATATATGATGCAGATAGGCTACGTCCGACGTCGCCTGACCAATTCGGGCAGGCCACATCGCCGACCTCAGCTGACCAATGCGCACATGCCATAGACGATGCCACATGTCCTCGATCTATGTCGATTGGCCAATGCGTGCAGATTACAATCGATGCTCACAGGCCACATCTGATGTCGTCTGTTGTTGGTCGATGTCGCTTATCCGATGCACGCAGGCCTTGGCTGATGTCGCATGGCCTCGGCTAGCTGATGTGCGCACGCCATAACCGATGTCCTCTAGCCGATACGCGCAGATTACAGCTGATGTGCGCAGGGCACGTCTGATATCGCTTGTCCAATGCGCGCAGGCCTTGGCTGATGTCGCCTGGCCTCGGCTAGCCGATGTGCGCAGGCCACGACCAATGTCGCCTGACTGATGCGCGTAGTCCTTGGTTGATACCGCCTGTCGTTGGCCGACGTCGCATGTCCGATACGCGCAAGCCTTGGCTGATGTCGTCTGGCCTCAAACATGGGACACCCGTGCTACCTATGTAGACCCGTATGGCCCTTGACATCTAACTTGGCTTTAGGATCGCACCCGACATTCCAAAAAACCTCTGATAGCGACATCGTTATTGGGTCATTGACATGTCATTAGGCATAAGAAATGAACTCGACGTCTTGGAAAACCTCGCAATAGGACATCATTATTGAACAACTTATTGATCGTCATAAAACATATAGTTCAACAATTATACTACCTTTACTAATTTTACCTAATTCGTCTTCGAATCTAACGATTCTAAATTTGTTGGAATTTTATCTTCAAGCATATCGACTCTAAATTTGTCCAACCAAACAAGCATTAGTGTTAGCGTAACGTCCGTGGAATACGTGGCATTAGTTTGAAAATACTTTTTTAAAGTGGCGAATCGGCTTCTCCCAAACAACACGTTATATACATCTTTAGCTAGCCTTACCTCGCCGCGTCCGCCCCCAAAAAAATAAATTAAAAATCCTAGGGTTTATAAAGAAGAACTTTTCATTTTTCAGAGAAATCAAATCAATGTCAAGAATCATCCAGAAGCATCCATGAAAATGCACCTGCATTTTCTTCTTCCCTTTTGAATGCACAATCTTTCTTCTTAAAGGTTATCTAAAAAATCCCCTTTTTGGACCACACTGCAAAACCAACAACCTTTGCTTCTCATTTCCAATGGCAAAGAGACCTGAAAAACGAGACTTGCCCCTTTACATCATTACAGGCACCACCAAAGTTGTCAGAGGTATCTACATTTACAGTTTCACTGTTTCGTGTATAAATTTCATTTACATTGACCGTTTAAGGTTTTGTTACATTTTTTTTTCCTTAAAAAATTGTGGTGTTACCTTGACTGAATGTTCTGATATACTATAGGTTTGTAGCAAGGTGGGGTAGGTGAGCTCGATTTTGAGCTTGTACCAGCTATTTGAACGTGGGGTTTAGGATTTTTCTTTCTTTCTTTTTTTTGTTTCTACGTTATTTGTTCTCTTAGGATTTTCATGGGAGATTAAGTGTTTGCTGTAGGTTGGTTTGAAGAACAAAATAGGGGTATTTTTGAGACGTGCATGTGGACGACACAGGGTATGTTGTTGTTGAGTTGAAGAATGAAAAATGTCCCATATCGCTAATTAATGAAATGAGTGCTCTGCTTATAAGTCTTGGGCAGTCCTCCTTCGTATCGGCTAACTTTTGCAGCGTGAGTTAGGCCCAAGAACTAATTTATGTGTATCAAATCAGAACCCATCTCACCAGATGATGGGCCCCCAAATTGAATTTGCCCACTACGGCTTAACCTAATTTTATTGTTTAAAATTGTGGCTGCATTTGTTTCTGTTGGACTATGGATAGTAACTTAGAAGAAAGATTGTTTCTTTGTTATGGGGTTTCAGCTGGGAGTTTTGAGTTTGTAAGTGGGTTCTGATGTCTGTTTTGCACCAGTGAAACGGAGAAAGGCAATGAAATGGAAAAGAAAAGAGAATCTAATGTGCTTAAATAAATGTGCAGACATGCAGAGAACTGTTTATGCATACACATTATATGCCATTTGGAGAGGATTCAGCATCATTTTGTGGCCATTTGAGAGGCGACATTGTTGGGGTCTAGGTGGTGGTAAAGATTGTAGTTATGCTTTTCCTATGTACGTTTGCAGAAGTATCCAGCTTCTTTATGCATGCTTGCTTTTGCACTCATTCATAACTCTTAAATGAGTGTGCTGTGCTCATTTTGTAATATTTAAGATATCCATTAGCTCCTTAATTATGTTGCTATTGGTTGGGATTTTAGAAATGAATTGTGATTTGTGAATTGCATAACTGAATTTGGTTTTTATTGCTATGACTTGTGAAGTTGGGGACTGTGTGTTGATGAGGCCATCAGAAAACGATAAGGCTCCATATGTAGCACTCGTCGAGAAAATTGAAGCTGGTAGCAACAACCACACTTATGTGCATGTTACATGGTATTACCGGCCAGAGGAGTCAATGGGAGGGCGGAGACAGTTTCATGGATCAAAGGAGTTATTCTTGTCAGACCACCATGATGTTCAAAGTGCCCACACTATAGAAGGGAAGTGCACTGTTCATACATTCAAGAACTATACTAAGCTTGAGAATGTTGGTCCAGATGATTACTACTGTCGGTTTGAGTATAAAGCGGCAACTGGAGCTTTTATGCCAGATCGTGTTGCAGTGTAAGTAGATTTCATTTGCTTGCTGATTGAACTTGAGTAATGTTCTTCCTGCTCATATTTCTTTATTTTTATTTCTGAAGGTATTGCAAATGTGAGATGCCATATAACCCAGATGATTTAATGGTACAATGCGAGCAGTGCAAGGACTGGTATACACAACATTTCATCTTTCTGATTAATTTGCAGAGTATTAGTAATGTAATTACTTGCATTGATTTCCTCTCCTCTGAAGACCGTAAAACCAAATTATAAAATAAGTAAATAAACAAGAGACGGAACATAAACGAGTAGAGATCTTCTTTCTTGTTGCCTGTGTATGACTGCTGAAAGAACCTCTCAACAGTTGGGCCAACCCTGCTCTGCCTTGGAGAGTTCTGAGTTCTGTTGTTTACTTATTTTACTATTTTTCAATTATTTTCTTAAAATGGACATTTCTTCTTTCTTTAGCTCTATTGCAAGGAATACTTTGTATTTCTTGCTTATTTTTCTTTAGTGCATTATGTACAATATATGAAGAGTATATCTGTATGGTGAAAGTTGCGGCTGGTCTTTGCTTTATAGTTTTTTTTGTTTGTAAAGCATTAGATATTAAGTGAAGGGCCCTAGCAATTCTTGATCAAAAAAAGTGAGGGATATTCCACCCCTAGCAACTTATCGGGAAAGAAGAATAAGAAATTGTCTTAGTTTGAATTGGTGCCATTTCCTTAGGCGTATCTATAGATTTTGAATTGGTTGTCATGCTGGGCATACATAAAAGATTTCCACATCTCAATCATCATGCCACAATCTGGGGTTAAGTTAATTTTATCTGGGAGCCATCCAAGTTGCTTTATGAGTTCCAGATTCTTTATAATCTGTTAGAACCACTGATCTGAAGACTGTACCTTCATGAACCATCTGATTGGTTAAACCAAAAACCTGCCAGGACTATGTTGCTTGGACTCCTTAGAAATGTCAAATAGTGCATTTTGGAGGATCCAATACAGTGCGGCAACATTTTTGGGGAGACCAAGCAACATAGAGCCAGGATCCGATTCCAGTTTTAAAAGCATTGCATGCTTTCATTTCTTACGATTTGTTTCCTTGATCTTTGTAGGTATCATCCGGCCTGTGTGGGTTTGACTAGTGAACAAACTAAACAACTAGCTGACTTTGTTTGTTCCGATTGCTCATCCTCTGTGAAGAAGTCTGTTAATACTCCAGTCCCTCTGTCCAGTGGCAAGGTACTATGTTGTTGGCTTGCTTTAGCTGTTATTGATTGACTTCTAACATTTGAAAAGCTGAAGTTCGTACTTCTCCACTTTAGTGATTATGAAAACTAGTCATTGAATTTAAGTTAAAACATGACACTGCATCTGCACATCTTAATCCGAAATTTAAAACAGCTAGTCCTCAGATTTGATTGATGACCGTGACTGCTTTATATACCAACATTGTTTGTTTTTCTATACTGACTTGGTATATCATGAATGAGATGGATTTCTTTGATTTGTCAAAAAACAAAAGGAAATGATGTGACATGATTTACTTTATAGTGAATTTCACTAATCAAGCATCTGGTAGATGCATTCAGCTTATAGAAGTAGAGTAATACTCATACTGTATACTACGTTACCAATTTCAAAAAAAAAAAAGTAATACTCATACTGTATATAGTTTCTTTTCTGCATTGCGTGTATATTATTTGTTCGTTCCTTCATCTGCTAAGGATCATTTGGTTAGAGGGATATATTAAGAGAAGTAATCTCATCATACTATAATACATTGCTTGGCTGGAGAATTTTAAAAACACCCGCCGCGTAACTTAGCATTTGGTTGGCCCTTTATTAGAATAATCCCTGCATAACTAGTGTAGTGTTTGGTTAGTATTGTAAATTAAATAATACAAGCATTAATTTATGCAATAATCAATATATTATTTCCCACAGAATAGAATTTGGAAAAGAGTAGTCAATAAGTAGGTTGAGACCATGATGTCTTAGGTTCAAATTCTAGCAGAGGCAAAATACTAGGTGATTTTATTCCATTTGTCCAAGCCTTGGTGGACTGAGTTACCCGACATCTGTGCTGGTGGGAGGTAACAGTTACCCCCTTGAATTAGTCAAGGTGTGCGCAAGCTATCCCGTACACCACAGTTATTAAAACAACAACATATATTAGGAGTAAGGGGATGAAAGTTTTCAATGAGAAAGTGCTCTCAAAGTTGGTAATCCCTAGTTAACATTTGTTGTATTATTATTCGTTGCAAAACAATTCCTATATTGTTAATCACCGCATAATTATCCCTTCATTATTATTCGCGGCATAAAGATTCGTGTATTATAATTCCCACATAACTAGTATGTGAACCAAACAACTCTTTAAAGCCTTAGCAAACCTTTGCCTTTTGCCCTTAAACAATATTTATTAGGACACAAAGATGTGAGGTTTGTTGCTCTTTTCTCCTTCAACCTGCCATTCTTGAATAATTAACTAGTGGCCATGTATGCGTGTGGTTTTTAACATTTTGACCCCTACGTCCCCATTTGTAGCATTACCTTGGATCTAACACTTTCTTTGCATAGAACCCTTACCTATGCCGCCACTGGTACTCTGTTGAGCAACAGCTTCCCTTTGATTATGCTGCAATTTCATTCTGATTTGACCCTCACTTTTGTTGTTTATTATTACAATTCTACTCAACATGTATGCCAAATTTCTCCTTCATGGCAGCACCCTCATTTTCTCTGATGTCCTTTCCTTGTCATATAGTCATGGGTTATGCTTTTTAATCTTTGAAAGTATTAGGCAAACTTGGTAAATGCATTGGGCATATGCAAGTATGGTACATACTTGTATCATTCGCAAGTCTTTGTAACATGCTTCATCTTTTCTGCTTATAGTTACGCTCTCTCTCTCATTGGCAGATATGCTTAATAATTCTGTGATGATTTTCCAGGTTGTGCCAAAGCGCCAGAAGAGGTAGGCGGAGCTGTGGTAAAGATGGATGAAGCTAGTTTTCATCATGTTTGGGATGCTCATCAGGATTTTGTACAGTGCACTGAACTGGAACTAATGCCAGTTCTTTGCATATATTATCTGATGTCTGTTGTGTCCTGCTTTTGTCAGTAGTTCTTGTATGTACTAGTATTAGCAGATGTTGACAGTCTGTTGGAGTTTGAAACTGAACTAGCAAAACAGTCTTTTGGATTTTGAATGGCAAAATTAGTGTAAATTTATTGACATGTTATCTTCTACTCTGCTCCGAGTTTACACACTCTGGGCGGTATTATACACCAGCACTTGCTTAATTTTAGGATGCGCATGGTATGGTATATACCGAATTACCATGTCATATCGAAATTTTTAATACCATGGTTTTGGTATCATGGTAATTGGTATGGTATATGGTATGCATTTTGACTTATTCTTTTTGTATTTGATATGATATTTGGTATTTAGAAATAACATACCGAAATATCGAATATCATACTGAAGTATATTTAGTTACATAAATAACATATGTATTATTAAAATAGTAACAAATATGCCACCTAGTATTTTTACAAACTAAATGTTTAAAAGTTGAAACTATGACCAATCTATTTTGAAATGTATTTGAATTGTAATTGATTAACAGAAGGAGTTGTTTGCACTTTATTTGTATATATATTTCTACATGTGTAATGTGTTAGTATGATACAATTGAGACTTTTTTATAATTGTCAAAGTCATAATACTCTATCATACGAGTATATATTAGTTGAAGTTAAGCAAATTATGATTACTAATTTATCATATTGTAGAATATCCCAAACTTTAATATATTGATATGGTAATAATATAATGTTTTAAAAATTGAATTATCAAAATTTAGGTATAGAAACTTTCAAATATTGCATCATACCATGTCTACCCTGGTAGCACTGGTGAACACAATACATAACTAGATAGAACTTCAGTGTAATATGTTTAACTTTGATGTATTGAAAAATCAGTTTCAGGAAGTGGAATCCAAGCAATAAAAGCTACTCTAGCATAATTTTGAAAAGATTAGGATACACCTAGAATACTTTTTAAATTTTTCTATAAACAACTTCAAGGAAGTATAAGTCATTTTGGTCAAACAAGTGTTCATTGGCATTTTTTTACCAAACACACTAACTGCAATTCAACAGTAAATCATATTCTGTGATATCATCAAGTCTTGAATGCTCAAATCATACAAACCATTCTACTTCATTTCCACACAGCAGCTGTTCTTACAGGAGATGAAGAAAGTACCATATGACACATAATTCGGAGACAGACCCGTACAACGTTGCGTTTTTATACAACACCTGCTGCTATCTTGGTACAGCTTTAGATTCACAAAGATTAAAAATAATATCCAATAGTAAATAAATCGAAACGTCTGGAAATAATAAAACGAAAAGAGAGTTTTGGCAGCTCATTAAAATTTTTGTATAACCACTGAATTTGCCAGTCCTGCTTGCTCAATCGTCTGGGTTGGGTCACTGAGCATTTTAGGAGGAAATCCAACAGTTTGTAGTTGATATGCCCTGGTGTCACTTGGCCTTGAAGCATCAATGAAGGCACGGATGTCGCCAACAGTTTGGTGGAAGTTGAAGTGTGCAACCATGCGACTTCCATCTGCCAATCTAATTTGAAGCGAGGTCGAAGGCAATGATTCATCCAGAACATTTGTGGAAGCTGCTGGGACTGTGCTTGTGGGAGCAGAAGCAGATGGCTCAGAAGTTGCTGGAGTTGCGCTGCTTCCAAGTGTTCTTCCCACTCCCTGAAACGAAACTTGGCGTTTCTCTGGTTCCTGCAAGTGTGTTACACATGTTTAGTGACATTAAGTAATGAAGTCAATACCAGTGAAGAGATTCTGTCACAGGTTTCCAAACTTCTGTTCAGAGGACGAAAAGAGACACACATCTAGGGATAAGGGAGAGAAACAGAAGAATATCAAAAGTTTGTTCCCGTGTTCTTTCCCTAATCTTTCTTATATAACAGAGTACAGATCCACAAAGAAATGAACGTACTATGGCCAATGTTGTATATGTGCACTCATTAACTTGTTCCTCTTCCTTGTAATGTCCCCTTTTCATATTTGGTGCATCAAAGGAGATGAAAAATGAGAAAAATGGTGGACTGAACACGCAATACTTACAGGACAGTTCTCATCCCTTCTTATGAGGTTGCAATGCACCTGGGATCTGGTATCTGCAGGAGCCAACTCTCTAGGACATTCAGACTTTGTGATACTCTGAAATGAAGAACCAGTAACCAAAAGTCATTCAAAATAGAAAATCTTTATCACCAAATACACCATGGAAAAAAACCAGTAAAAGATTTAGTAAAACAGAGTGATAATTTGAATATGAAACAGATGACCAACAAAACATGGGAGCTTAAGAGCATGATCCTCAAATGGGGAGCTTAGTCATGTGCATATGTCATGCCCCTAGACTCCCGATAATAGGAGGATGGTAGAAATTGTGATGATATAAGTGACAATTAACATTAGCAGGAGATGAATTTGTAAATCTGAAATATAGACCGACTACTGACTATCTAGCAGGATTGACCATGATGTTTGTTCCTAATCATGAATTTTTATTTAAATGCTCACTACAGTTACCTCCAGAAAAGATGCATTTTCAGGATCATCCAGCCTTCTCAAAGGACCATCATTTACAGTGAAACCATTTCTCCAGAAGACAATATTGTGCACGATGGACTCGGGCGGTTGAGGAGCTGCTGATGTTGGCACTGTCTCCCCTGCAAGTGTTCTCGCAGATCCAGTAAAGCTTGTTGAGCTTGAACTAGGGACGACATTTTCCAAAGGACCTTGCGTGGCACCCACTTGCCTAGCTCGGTCAAAGATGGAGTCCACATCATTATGCTTTGAAGGATCTTGAACAAGCATTCCACTACAAGCATAATCATAGGTATATTAGTGATACAGTTATACATAATAGGCATGCTAGCCTCTCTATCTCCCCTTTAAAATTCTATCTATCAAATCATCCAAGTGCAGAAAAGAGCTAAAAGAATAGAAGACAATTCATAGATTGGACAACTAAAATGAATTAATTGTTAGAATCACGAGAAGCGACACATTCAGCAATAACACATCTGACTAGTTCAAAATCTACCTTAGATTTTGAGATAAGAACAACATTAAAGCTGAATGGTGGAAAACAGCATACAACCACAAAATATAGGTAAAGTAACCAACAAATTGACATGCATTTTTGGAAAGGTTTTTATGAATGTCTAATTATTATTTTTTTGATGACAAGGGAAACCAGCAGCCGCTACCCTTTGGGTGCGCACAGGGTAAAACCCCCGCTCCTATGCAATAGCACGCAAACCACATAGGAGAGGTAACCCGCACTAGGCAAGCCCGGTGTGACGAGCTCGACCGAGAAGGCAAACCCCTTACTTTCGCTGGCAAGGGGTTTTGAACTTGAGACCTCCAACATGGAAGTCCCAAGTCCAAACCACTGGGCCACCCCGAAGGGTAATGAATGTCTAATTATATACTTGTCAATTGTCATATACCCAGTGAAATCCCATAGGGTCTGGGGAGGGTGGGTGTACGGAGACCTTACCCCTACCTTTCGCCACCATCTTCTTTTTCTATAATAATTTCTTAGCACCCCAACAGATCAAGCACTCCTTTTAGCCACAACAATGACAACAACACCTAAATCTCAAGCTAGTTGACATCGGCGATAAGAATCATCAATATCCAATTTCCCCCCCGCACTCCCATCCCAAAACACACAAAAACCTCATCCTACACCCTACTTTCACCTCTGTATTACCTAGGAAACACTCTTTTCTCTACAAAAACATGATCAAGAAAATCATTCTGAAAATATCAACAACAATGGACTATAGTTCTCTAAATCCACCAGCTCCGCACTAGCAACAAAAGAATCAGACAACCTGCAACTAAACATACAACCTTTTTATCCCATATGGTGCCCTCTAACAAGAACAAACTCACAAACTACAACAGAACCTCTAACAAGAACAAACTCACAAACTACAACAGAACCTCTAACAAGAACAAACTCACAAACTACAACAGAACCTCTAACAAGAACAAACTCACAAACTACAAAAGGAAAATGGTAAAAGGCTCTGCCTTTTGCTGAGAATAACATAGCAAATATACAATTCACATGGAACACATCAGCTTTATCAAACTCTAACACATCATTCCTTATCAAAACGTGCAAACATGTAACAGTTTAATATATGTTCAACTAAACGCAACTATGGAGAAGTAACTAAACATAATTTGAATTAAAAAAACAATCTAATTATCATCAATCCCCTTCATGAATATAGAAGATTCATACATACTGCTATCAGCTAAGTTTTGGATTTGACATAGTTAGTTGATTGATTTATAAAACTGAGAATAAATGTGTAAAAGTCAACAACTGATTAATCAATTGAGGAATAGAGAATGATGGCGAGACGAGTTAGGGTTTGACCAATTGATAGAAGTACCTTTTTTCACCACCGGTGTAGTATTCTTGGGGACCATCGGAATCGCTGTCGGAATCGTGACCGGATGGACGATTGAGATCAGAAAGTGTACGAATTCCTCCGGCACGGCTACCGGAGGTTTGCCTAGAGGGTTTCTTGCTATCGCGTGAGGACATTGATTCTACTCTGTTGCTGCAACTTCGAGAATGAGGGGAATACGATTCGATTCAATGATTATACTAATCACCAAATTCTAGGGCTTTTTTATTTAGGGCCTGTTTGGAAGGACACCCGATAATTGAATTTGGTGTAATTGGCGTAATTACATTGTCTTGTCCTGTTTGGAAGGACATGTAATTACTTGGTCATCAGGTAGTTGGTGTAATTGGCAGGGGTAATTACACTTTACAATTCACAGCTCTGCCTGTGAATTGCTAGTAATTATATGGTCTGATTACTTTTTAATTTCTTTTTTTTATTTTGATTTTAATTTTTTTGTTTTAATTTTTTTTATTTCTATTATTTTAAGTTCTTTTTTTATTTTTATTATTCTAAAAATATGTAAAAGTTTATTTTTTATTTTATATTATTATATTTCATTTTCTTCTTGTTCTCAACCTTACTTTACGTGATTCTACGTAATTTTCTCGTATTATCTATTTCTTTATGCCATGCTTATTTTCTCATTAGCATAATTTTATTAGTATTCTAATTTTTAAATTAAAATAGAATTTATTGTTAAGTAAGGTTATACACTTACGTTTTCTTTATCAAGAAAAAATAAAAATAAATCATATTTATTGCTATGCTGAAATTTGTTATAAGAGTATTATGTTAAATTTTTTGTTTTGAATTTATAACCTATGTTATATTTTCAGTTTCATTTGTTTTAGTAATATTGAATTTACATTGCACGTCGTTTTTTAATTAGACTTGATAGATTATATTTTTTTCAAACATTTAATAATTTATGACATTTTATTTATATATCATTATTTTAATCAAACATGCATTTCACGATGTTCATACAAACTTCATACTTTTAGTTGTTACGATCAATTCAATTGAAATATATTAATTTGAAAAAATATAAATCAATTATTTTTTCATAATATTAGTTATAGAAAATATGTTTATTAATTAATATATTTTCAAAAAAGAATATATATCTTAAATATTTAATTTCATTTCATTTATAAAGTTTCTTATTTGTCTAGTATAAATTTTAAATAATTAATTTTTATTTTTAAAATTTATTATAATTTTATGATTGCAATTATGCATCCAAACATAACATGTGTAATTATACTGTGACATCTAAACAGGACAAGAGTAATTACAGAGTAATTATACTATGGCAACCAAACAGGTCAATTTAATTACTAGACAGTGTAATTACTATGCTGGTAATTACTAGAATTACAATTACCAAGTGACTTTCCAAACAGACCCTTATTTATTATACTCCTCTTTTGTCTTGTTTGGGGGTGCCAATTCCAATATTGCGACATGCAATTTTTTTCTTTAATTACTTTATTTTGGGTCGGTGTTGATCCTCCGAATTATTTTTAGAGGAAAAATACCATAATGCACAATATTATTGCCCCTAATTATATGTTGAAATATTTTGTGGAAAGATATTGTTATGAATATATGTATCTGACAATAAATAGTGTGTCATGGCCCGAAGCTATCCCCAGGACGTAGACACGGGACCTAGGATCACAGAGTAATCCCAAGCTAACCCTGCTGGCATATCATAAGCATACTAAATAAACTGAAGTAAGAAAATACTGTGCGAAAGCTAAATCATAAGATATACTGAAATGAAACGATGGGGAATACTCATAACTATCTGAATATAAAAAAAACTGAGAGTTTAACAACAACAGAAATATCAAACTCAAATGCTAAAGCTGAAACTAACTATGTCTGAAATAAGCCTCTAACTGACTTAGAAGTACTGAGAAATGTCCCAGCTAAATCTAGCAAAACTGAAACTAAAGACTAAAAATAGAAAAGAAACATACATATCGTCCTTGGAGAATGAGGACTCACCACTGATACTGCTGAGCTGAAGATCGGGAACCGATCTATGCGTGATCTGAAAGTTGAGGACATAAACCTACATCACGAGAAAATGTAGCGCAAAGTATGCGTAAGTACTTGAAATGTACTGAGCATGTAGGATAGAATAAAGCTAAATAAAACAATCACTGAACAAACATATATCTGAGCAATGATAAGAGATTATCATAAGACTTAACTGAGAATACTGAACAAGAAATGACTGAATGCAACGACCGAGTTTATAACATGTTGAGACTGAAATCTGAATGTAATTGATAACATAGTCAATGCAATATAATCTGACTGTAAGAGAGCTACTAATAACCGACATAAAACCACATAAGCTAAATGTTGAGTCTGATGTATACGCCCCATCGAGAGGACCCAATATACCCTGCCAGAGGTATAGAAGCATGACTGTCGTGATCACTAAATTGATGCCCACAGAGGGGACTTACAACGTACGGGGAACGTAGTTTTGGGACTTGAGGGTGACTGACCTTAGTCCACTCGGTATTAAGCTACTCCCAATTGATTATGTAATTAACAATTTATGACTGAATTTCTGTAATACTGGATAGCTCAAAATACTGGCATGCTAACTAAAAATGCAACATTAATGTACTAATAATGAAACATTCAAATTTGAGGCATGTATAACTGAGATAACTGACCTAGTATGCGTAATTCATGAACTAAAAGAACTACATAGCTACGGTTGTGAATTTATGAAGAATTTACACAAAATAATACTAATATTATTATAATATGTTTAAGAACATTAAAGTAACAAATTCATAATAATCTACTGAAATTCTAGAAATCTTGGGTCTAGATAATATGAAGACTATCAAGAATCTGACTGAATTTAGGGACCTAATGGGTGAAAGGAGCCCACTAGTGAAATTTCACATACCTGGTGACGAAATTCACGGAGAAATCTTTTGATTTCGGGCTGGAACTGAAGAAAACCTTGATGTGTGTTCTTGAGGGCTGCTGGACTCTCTCTCTGATTTTTGCTGTAAAGTTGATGAATTTTTTATGAATAATTGATTAGGTTAAGTTCTAATTAGTTTACTAAGCTAAAACTAACCAAAACCACGTAGTTTAGGGGTTAAACAATGTAGTTTAGGGGTCCAACACATAGGGAAAAGACCAAACGACCCCTGACTTAAAAGTTGTTGAAGCCACCGACGGGCCTGACGACGGACCGTGGATGGACCAACGGTCCGTGCTGGTCGGCCGTCGTTTGGCTTCAGAGACTTGATTTTTGAAGGTCTGACCTACGGCACTGGACTACGGTCTGTGGGTCCTGGCGTAGGCTGACCCTTAGCTAAATCTCCTGGGGGGTTCTGGGACTGAAAGCTAGGAGTTCACCCACGACCCTAGATCACGGATCGTGGCCCGACGTGGGTGGACCCTTAGCTGGATTTCTGGACTGCTTCTAGGGAGGGCCGCAAGTGTCCATCCACGGACCACCAGAACGGACCGTGAGTGGCAACCGTGGGTTGCACCTGCAACTTCTGGAAATCTGTTGGTTGGTTTGTTTTCGAATACGGGGTGTTACAATATGTATGTCAAATATATAGAGATCAAATTAAATGTAATTATTTTAGATAAATTATATTTAACCATGATTCACATGTATATGAAATATATTGATTTTTTCTCGCTCATTATGTTGTCTTTTTTTTATATATTTGTGTCCTATCAATTTCATATATATGTATATCCAGAAATCAATTTTATTTAATATATCTGAAATCATTTCATCTCGTATATTCAATATAATTCATCAGTGTATATGTTATCAAATAGTTGGTATATCCGTCCATAAACACGTGTATTTGATATCAAGAATATATATATATATATATATAACATCCGAAGTTGGTATATCCGTCCATAAACACGTGTATTGCACGTGTGTATCATATATATAACATCCGAAGTTGTAAAATAGAATTAATATTACTAAATTAAAGCTTTTTAGTGAATAATTATAATTTAAAGAACATAGGACAAGTGCTTTTAAATAATTAATACAGATTGTTATAGAGTTACTTGTATTTTCAAATCAAAATGACTAGATATTATTGAAACATTTCAAAATACATTCAAAGCTACTTCACTCAATTTTTTTAAACAAATCTAACCAACAAAATTTTAATAAAATATCAATACAAAAAATGTCACCAATAGTCTTTCCTCTTGAGGTTACGAACATAAATGATGGACAACATTTAAGTATAATTTTTCTCTTAAATATTCATACTTCAAATTTAGTATGTGCATGACACTAATAAGGACTATCATAAATATTTCAAAATTTTATCTTTATACGTAATCTATCTTTTACCAATTAATATTTGAGTAAGACTATTATAAAGAAGTAATTCTACAAAGAAAAGAAGGTATTTTATTGTTATAATGAATGATGGTTAAATTGAGGTTTTAGTGTATGTCAAATATTTAGCTTGACCAATTCTTTGTTTCAGATATACATATATATTTCAGTAGCATAATTTAATTTTAATATATGAACAACATCACCTTTGGTGAAAAATATTTCATTTATTTAAGTTTCTACCTTATATTTGTAGAATTGCAGTCTTCTCCTTTTTTCTGCTGCATACATATCATATAGTTGTTGTCTAATGAGAGTATCTAGTATCTTATAGAAGTTGCATCGCAATATAAAATATTAAACTTTTTCAATAATAGAAATTAATATATGAATAAAATTTGAAGTTTTTTTTTATAGAATATTTAGTTTGACTTAAGATTATTTTATGATCAATCACTATTTTCTTATCTATTTTTATATAGCTAACACGGAGTGTATCTTGTGACATAAACTTTTCTCAACTTAAAATGAACACAAAATAATCGGGAAATAGATATATTGAACAATACATAGCCAATGAAGAAGGAAGACGAAAATATATGTTCATGCTATATTCACTATAGAGTTCCATTTGATTAAAATCTCTTGTCAGCAACACTTTACTTTATTTATTCATTCTTACTTACATATCTATTAAAAATAATTATTATCATGTCTATATTATCATATTATAAATAAAAGTGAATTTAACATCAAAACTAATGATCCAATGGACTGCGTTCATGCCTGTTGTTTTAGCAAAATCAGGAAGAATTGCTTCATTTGAGGGTAAAAAAATAAAAATAAAAAATCAAAGAAGAAATATATTACCCAAATCATGTGACTTTACTCATATTTGTTTATTAGTATTGTCTTTGCCACAACATTTCGTCACTGTTAACTCATGGAAATCATAAGAATAAATACAAAGGTGAATTTATGAATGATTTCTTACAATTTGTTCATCAACTCTTTCTTATGTGGTACCTCGAATTTCGTTGAATTTTGAACTTAATCAACTGTTGCAAATAACCCCGAGATTTTTTAAGAAGAAGAAGAGTAGAAAACTTTAAAATATCGTAGTTTAAAAGTGAGAGAAAACCCTCTATTTATATCTAACAAATAGTGTATTTATAGGTGCTAATTGTTCCTTATCAGAAAAGTTACAGCCTTTCGAAAAAGTCACTGCTCATCGGCTAAATCACAACATTTGGCAAAAAATCACAACTCATTAGAAAAGGCACATCTCTTCGGAAAAGTCACAACTCATCGAAAATGTCAAAACCCATCAAAAAAGTCGCAACCCTTTGAAAATGTCATATCTCTTTGAGAAAATCACAACCCTTTAATATGAAAGGGTATCTACATTTAATATAAAACAAATAATTAAATTAATAAATAAAATAAATTGAGTATTTTCAATTGGGGGTATCATAGTAATTCAACATTTACTTTAGGAGTTTATGCTTTTAAGGTAGTATATATATATCTTGTATAAAAAAATGCATTGATACATTTATCATTATATCCGTGCATAAATATATGTATATCAAAATATGTTGTAATACACAAGAGAGAGATAGACGAAGAGAGCGAGTGAGAAAAAGATTATGTAATTATTTTAAAGTATAAAAATATGTAATCGATATGGTAAAATTATTTATCTAAGATAGTTTTTCCTTAATTTTATTGGATCACTTTGTGTGTAACACTTGATCTATTTCGATCTTAGAGTGTGTTTTATATGAAGAAAAAAATATAATTCTAAAAAATTTAAACCAATTTATAGCTTTCTGGCATGACTTTGTTAATACCTCTTGCCGTCGGCAACCAAATGCGTGTTTCGTAAATAATTTAATTGTAGATTTGCATGTTTATCTTTTGGTACATATGACGCAGATTGAGACTTTGGTGGAATTGAAAGGGAAAGGACACCCAACAAAGCAACAACCGTCAAAATGTTACTACATTTGAATATATGCAATACGACTGCTACAATTTTGACCTCATTTCAATTTTCATAATGTAGATAGCCCTTTCTCTATTGAATCAGCATTTTTCTAACGAAAAAATGTTTTAAGATTTGACAAGGTTGAAAATGTCATACACCACCAGCCCAGAGTATCTAAAATGAATTCTTTAGACGTTTAATAGCCCAGAGTATCTAGTTGGGCTTTGGCACTTTCAACTCTCATGTTATATGTTGGTGGAAACAAAATCAATACAGTATGTTATGCCATTTCTCACGTCTATTTTTTTTTTTTATAGTGGTGTGGGGTCAGCTTCCGTGCGCCTTGAGTAATTTTATGGGGTAACTATCACTTCTCACTAGGAACAGGTACCAGATAACTATATCTACCAAAACTAAGACAAATAAAAGAATCACCTAGCATTTTTACCATTTCTCGTGTACTCGTCTACTTATTTATCTCATTTCGCAAGTCTCCAACGGTATAGTTCAATTACTAAGATGTCATTAGGGATGGCAATGGAGTTGGGCGGATGTGAGGCGGGGTGGGTTTAAGTCTATGTGGGGCGGGGCGGGATGGGGTAGGTTTAAGGCTATGCGGGCCTATGTTTGTGCATTATCACTGCCTTTTGTGACAATATTATTATATATGTACAAAATTTAGTAATTCATTGAAATATATTAACTGAGTACCCATTGTATGTAGCAATTTTCGAGCTAAAAATAGTTGAGCTAGCCGCCATGATTAAAAAATTTATGGATCCGCCTCCAATTGAAGATGAAAGGTTATTCCAATTGAAATGAAAACAAGTGTAAATGGAATTTGGATAAGGTCCACTAAAACAGAATGGACGCAGATATTTCATCTACCAAAATACAACAGAAGACATTATTGATTGAATGAAACGGTGAAAGATGAGAATAAGCCAAAAAAAAATGTGTGAAGACAGACGATAAAAATTGACAATATAATAACAAAAGCAGCTTAATTTTATGGATGTAACGTAACGAAAGAGGGAATGAAAGTAATGTCCAACGCCCCATGGGACCTTAACTGGTAAATGAAAAGCATGGTGTAACGCCCACTGACCTCTGTATTTTTGCTAGCCATAATTTATCTATGTCAAAATTTATAACGACTTGGTTCGAAACCTTATCACCTTCTCCGATTTTGTGCCTCCCAATATTCCATAGTAACTATTCTTTCATGCTTAATTAGAAATTATCACATCTCTTTATTTAGTATTGGATGAAGAATCCATGTAACATAATGATAAATTAACACAATTGCACTGTCAAAAACTTGACAATATAGAGTTTATCAGAACAAGTAAATACTAAAGTAATTAAGCAAAATTATACAGACCCTTCAACTTTATATAATAGCAAGAATGCAGTAAGTTGACCAAACTGAGGTCCAAATATTACATTGCAAACGTCAAAAGTTAGGACTTTACATTACGAAAAAGTTACATAGGAGAATATATAGAAAAGGATAATGATATAGATACACTAACATAATTCAAAAGTTACATAGGAGAATATATAGAAAAGGATAATGATATAGATACACTAACATAATTCAAAAAGTGTGTAATTACTATGGATTTGCCACTATTTAATTACTTAATATACTTTCTTAGTAAATAGGCTTTTGATACTAAATAAGTTACTGCCACGTACGCCTTCACCGGTCACCGTGCTGCTACCACTCTGATCACCACCGACTCCTCCGTTGGCGGCGATATTGATGGCACTATTTTCATCACTTCTGCAACCTAACTGATTCCTGTAACCAATGCACATAGGGACATTCAAGTTTAAGACTCTAGTTTTAGGCCCACCGCCGGCCGCCGCTGACGACCATTTCCGGCGGCCTTCAACGCTTTCTTTTTTAATAACTACCTTTTTGGTGCTGCTTTCTTTCTGTGGGGCTTCTTTTCTGATTGCTTTTTCATTAGTTCTCACGAGGTTATCGGAGCTCCGGCTACCGGATCCTGAGTTAACGGAGCTCCGTCGTACCTGCCAAACTGGGCTGCTCCGTCCCAAATGAACCCCACCACGGCTGGGACTACTAGGCCATTTCCGTGACTTGGATTCACCGGCAGAGTTGCTCCGGGAACACGGAGCACTACTTACCTTTCGGGTAGCTAATCCGGATCCACCCGTAACCCTAGGCCTACTTCCTCCGTTTCCGGCGGATCTACTCCTCGAAAAGGGCCAAATATTAATATTCAGCTCAGCCCCAGTCACCCCATTGCTTCCCCCAACAAGTTTTTTCTCTTTCTTCTTCTCCTTTTTCTTCTCTCTACAACTCTCCTCATTACTATCTTTCTTCTCAGTTTTCTTGAAAATATCCTTCCATCGCTTCGAGGAGGTGAAAGAAGCTCCTCCGGCGGACGAGTTGACTATCGCAGCAGAAGGCTCCACTCCAGATTCAGTTTCGGGTCGGCCCGACCCGGACGGTTCAGGCGAAATAGCATTTGGTTCATTTTGAAGGAGGTCTAAAGGGAGAAGGATGCCATCGGAGAAGAGCTCATCGGCAGAGAGCTGATTAGGCTGAGGAAATGATGGGTTTCGGACCATCCAAAATTCGAATTCGGGTGAATGGATAGAGTCGGAGCTAATTCTCCTTGTTCCACTGTTGCATGATGTAAGCCTTTCAGGATCTTCCATTCTCTACTTTTTTTGCAGAGAGAACAAAAAATAACTCTTTCTTTATATGCTTTTCTCCTTTGTGTTCTTACGAGGAAAGAAAAAGAAAGAGACAGACCCTACAATTAATAAAGAAATGACTAATAAAGATGGAGAGATGAAATTTGTAAATAAGATTGGTTGAGTTCTCAGTTTTTGCATGTGGGGGTAGGAGAGTGGTAGGGTGGAAGTTGGATGATGGACAAAAACGAAAAAAAATATGTATATTTTTAGTTTAAAAAATAATAGTTTTTAAGGAAAAATTTGGTGATTCTAAATTAAAATTATGTTTAAAATGTTATATGAAAATTTTAAATTAAATATTATCAAAAAAGAAAATGATCATTAAAACAGATTAAAAAAAGAAAGTGAATCATTTTCTTTAAAACAGAGAAAGTACAAATATAAAGTTGACAAAAACTACATATAGTTCATTATTTAGTGCGTTTATAAATTTCTCTACCAGATTACGTTTAACAATTACTATAATCGTGAAACTTATATAACATACTAATTTAGTGTAGTATTAATATTTTTTCTCATATAGCATAGTAAATTAGTGCGCTAATATTTTTCTCATATTGCACAGTAAATTAGTGCACTATATAAATTTCATTCATCATAATAATAGTTAAGCCTAATCCTTCATTAAAACTTATATAACAGATTAAATAAATAAGCACTATATAAATTTTTTATCAATTTTCTTTTTACATATTATTTGTTTTACTTATTTAGGTTGGGGACTTGTGGGTGGTAGGGTGGAAGTTGGATGAAGTCATGAAGCCACACAAAAATTACTCCCTCTATTTCAATTTATGTGACACAATTCAAATTTCGAGATTTAAATAAATCTATTTTTAATCGTAAAATTTTCATATATTTTTTCAATATTTTGAATTATCAATTATTGTGACTTATAGTACTTTTTATGTAGTTTACAAATATATGAATTTCATTTTAAAAAATTTGAAGATTTCACAAGCAAATTCTCAGTCAAACTTTAACTGTTTGATTCTCGAAAAACGAATTGTATCACGTAATTTGAAACAGAGGGAGTAATAAAAAAGTAGAAATCTTATCATTTTACCTTGAAAAATGACAGTTTTACATAGGTATATGAGAATCTTGACAGGAATTGTTCTTTCTTAGAAGTGGTACATATAATAATGCTTGTACCTTGCAATCCTTTAGTATATTTATATATATTCTTACATAACTCATACATAAACTAAATAATCATATAATAGGCCATAAAATGATTCTCCTCTTAATTGATGGGTTAATTATCATATCACCTAAAAATACAATCATTTATTTCCTTAAAATTTCTTAAATTCCTAAAGTATAGTTTAATCAAATTGACTACAATTCAAATACAATGAATCTGTTATAGTTATTTTTTTGGTAATAATGTTATACTATATCTATCGTATGCTAACTTTAGTAATAAATAATAAATCATTGACTAATGGGATGTTAACATATACTGTTATGATATATATATATATATATATATACTTTGTATTTGGGGAATATTAATACATTATATTTATTTCTTGAAAAGGTGAATAAAATGTATACGAGAAAAAAAAACATTTCAAAAGATAGTTATTGCATACTCTCATTATATAGTATATATACAGTAATAATTAATGTATCACTGATTAATAATATAATACTAATATATGTTAGTATAATCTTTATTACATGAGATCTTAATTTGGTTAATTTAGTAGATTTTCAAAGCCAATCGTATTTTTTGGTCAAAGTCTTGGATGTAGGACTACTAACTATAGAGTAGTAAAGAAAATGAAAGTTTGACCTTGTACAAGGTCAATTTTTTGTTTAGGGCACGATGGCCTAGGAGATTGTCACATTAGCATGGTCAACATAATATAATTTTAAGGGATGCTACTAATATTATTTAGATATTAGTACAATGATTTAGGACCTATTGCATGAACATCGCCGGAGAGGAAGCCAAGGGGAGTAACTTCTAAGTCCTTTTATTGTAGTAGTGAATCGAATTTCATGTTATGTTATATACTTATATATTATATTCATTTTATAATGTGATTGCGTCGTATTTTCTTAAAATTATACAACTACGTTTATGTATTTACAAATGGCTTCATATGCTACCAAACATATTACTTCCTCTATCCCTAATTACTTGTCCACTTTTGAATTGACACACCAATTAAGAAAAAATTAATGATATAGTGAGTTTATCATTTTATCCCTATTAATTATGAAGTGGATGAAAAGTTCTACATTTTTCAAAGTAATTAATCATTTAATTGAGGATATAATAGGTAAAAAAAATTGTCCTTTCTTGATTTGTCAAAATGGTTAAGTAATTAAGAACAACAATAAAAGAAAAAATGGAAAAGTAATTAGGGACAGAGGGAGTAAATTGTTACAAATTGAATACCAATAGTTATTAGCCAGTGGAAACATACGTAATAATTTATGAAAAATGGAAAAGTGAACTGGTACACCCTTTTTTGCTGCCTTTTATTAAGTTTCACCAAATACAGTGAGTATTTTGTACTATCTGTGAGTTCTAAGGTAAATGCTAGTGGTAAATTACGAAGGGTAAAAACATCAAGTATATACATCATTTTACAAGTATTATAAGTTATTTTTTCTCATATATAATTAATAAAATATGTAATCAAAATATATATACATGATATGGTAGACTTATGTTTTGATTACATAGCTGAACATGTGAAAAAATGTTTCAATGAACTTATCTATGTAACAAATATTTGAAAACACTAATAAATTTACGTGTCAATTTTTTTCAAAAAAAATTATGGACATATATTCACCGAATTACTTTATTTGAATGATATGTGGGGTGGGTATATTCCAAATTGCAGAGAGGAAATTCAAAGTTGCAATAATGTGCTGTGATATTTTTTTTATTATTATGGCGAAGAAAATTAAGAAAAAATATGAATGAACCGAAATCCATAGCGATAAAGTATATTGATTGATGTCATGTCATTGTTTCATAAAAGGGAATTAATCATATTCTCATGCTTTTTAACTGTTCAACTTTCTTTTATACTTATTCCACTTTAACCTCTTTACCACGAAAATTCAACTTATTTTACGTCTTCATGATGCAAAAATGCATTTCAAAATAATTATATAATTAATAAGTAATAAGTAATAAGTTGTAAATTATGAACTAAGTAATAAGTTATCTCATGTTTTTCTAAAGCGAATATCTGATTTTAGAATAATGAACAAGTAGGAATGAACTAAAGGAGTGTGAACCATATATATGCGAGAGAGAGAGGGGAGAAAAATTATTATTATTGTTATAGTGTATTTTTTATTTTTACTTATCTCTTTTTATTTGTTCACTATACTAAGAATACATTATTGTTTTTAGTCCACAAAAAAAAACTTCTTTTTATGTTTTATTCTCAATATTAATTACTCATTCTCGAGGATATAAGCTACGTATATAAATTAATATAAATATTATTATAATATACCCATATACATACTAATTATTATTTTTTAAGAAATGTTCTAAGTTAGAAATGAACAAGTAACTGAACGGAAGGAGTAGTAATTAACTAAAAATACTTGTATTTAATGTCGATAGATAAAAAGATTCCTTTTTTACTTTATTTACTTTCAAAATTAATAAGAAAGAAAATGAAAATGGGTAAAAATTTTGGTGAAATTTTTTAGTTAGATGGAAAATACGATAGCGTTGACAATCCAGATTCATTATTGTGCTTTTTAAAGTATAGAATAATTTGCCATCTCACATGTTCATTGCATTGCGACTTTGGGAATGCAAGTTGTAATTTTTTTCATAACTGATACTTTTATCAAAATTTAATTAAATTGAATTTGTATATAAAATAAAAAATCTCATATTCGAAGTATAACACTCTTAAATAAATGTGATTTTATACTTTAAAAGGCTCAAATCTTCAAATCTAAAATTTTGACTAAACATTTAGATAACTGTTATTTTTTCTCACACACCCAAACCAAAAAAGAAAAAAAGAGAGAAAAGAGGAAGCAGCAGAGCATCTATCTATTGAGAACTGGGTCGTTTGGTTGGAAACAAGTTATTTCAGGATAAGTTATCTTGGGGTTAGCTATTCTGGAATAACTTATTCCACCATGTATATGGGATAACTTATCCCAAACATGACAACCAAACAACATAATTATTTTTATCCCTTCATTATTTCCTTATTCCATCACTATTATTT
The DNA here is from genome assembly GCF_900185275.1 of Solanum verrucosum. NCBI lineage: Eukaryota > Viridiplantae > Streptophyta > Magnoliopsida > Solanales > Solanaceae > Solanum > Solanum verrucosum. Next base: position 3,627,723 of record NW_026020048.1, read on the forward strand.
TTAATCCTCACACCAAACGAGCCCAAAATTACTACATTCTTTTTACATTTTATATAGTCCTATAGAACTTCAAATGTGTCTTTTTGATTCTTATTTTCTTGGGGATAAAAATGTCTTAATAAAGACAGGATAAAATAATTCTATATTTTGTCCTAAAATTATTATATTGTATATCTCACACTAAATAATTTTTTAGAGTCTCTTAATTCAATTAAATATAATAGTTTTTAAGGGATTGTTTGGTGTGAAGGATAATGGTAAATAGTCTTGAGATTGAATTATAGTACCACTTAATTTGTTGATTGGTTGGCAAGTCTGAAATAACTTCTTCCGCGATTAATAATTAGTACCGAGTTTAGTAATCCCTCTTTTTGGATGGTATAGTAATTCCGAGATAACTTATCCCTTTAAACTCTTTTTATACCTCACTTTTCACATTTATGAAGGATAGATTCGTAAACAAATAAATTATTCTTAAAATTTATTATTTTAAATATAACAAACCAAACACTCAATAAAAAAAAATATCTTAATATAATTTATCTTTCATCATAACTCAAACGAAATGACTCGTAATAGTTACAAAATACGACCTCTAAAATAAGACTGAAGAAATAACATGGAGGAAGATTCTGTTCCAAGCCAATTTATGATGGGCCTCACGTTCTCCCAAAGAAATTGTTGTTCATTTCTTTCTATTTTACTTGTATTAATTAGTCTATGCATAATATTTATATAATCAAATCATTTAAAAATAATTATGGGCAAATATTTATGATAAAGTTATTAATTAGTATTTTAGTGATGATAACATGCATGTTATCGTAGGTTAAACTATAGCTTTGATTTTAGTCCTTCTAATATCTTCCTAAGATTGTGTGACCATGAATTAATTAAAGCATGCACTTTTCATATATTTACCGATGAATATTCATAAAATTATCAATCGTTTCAACACTTAATTACACATATATTATATTAAATTTGTATTATTATTTAATACTTTTTAATTGTAATATAAATTTTAATTAGAATAAATATACAATATTCCTACTAAAAAGGATCATGCATTCAATTAATTGAAGATTACACACGTATTTTGTCAAATATTACAAAAACTAACATAATAATTTATCAATGACTAAGATATAAAAAAATCTCTCATCTCTTTTGGTAAAAAATAAATATTAATTTATAATAGATAAAGTTGGTTGGGGGTGGGGGTGGGGATAGGGTATAAGTGCAGAAAATGCTAAATAAAAATGTCCAAAATATGACAGCTCTGTGTGTATTTGGAATTAAAATCTTTTCGTCTGAGTAGGGACCAATTAATCTAAACAGCGATATGTTTAGTTAAAGGCGTTTGTTTTTATGGGCAAATATAATTGGACTCACATGTGCAAACGCCAAAAAAATATACCATAGTACAGAGGCGTATTCAAGATTTTGGCTAGATGGATGCACGATTTTAAAAAATTGTATCTTAAATATACATTTGATCGATTTGACTTTTATTTCTTAATATGAACCATTAAATTTTAAAAATCATAGGTCCAAAATATATAATACTACTAGTTTTAAATTTTAATATACACATTTGATTTAACTATATAAAAAATGTACAGTGCTAAATTTTTTAGGAATTTTCAATGTAACACTTGAAAATTTTGAAAGATCAAAGGAAAAAAACAAAAGCAAAATTAGTTGAAACGTCAAAAGTGTAACTGATAACCACTTGAAAAGGTGTTACTCAAAAAGACAAAATAGATATAAGATTTAAATCTTTATCCTCGATTAGAGATGTGCAACCAATCATCATTGTATTATTATATGATACTTTGAACATGGATTCACACATCTATATTTAAATATTTTTTTTGAAAATATAACACTACTATATATGACCTAGAGGGGAGCATAGATTCACGTGAACCACGGCACCCCTCTAGATACGCCTCTGCCATAGTATCATTTTAATCTATTAAAATTAAAATTCCATTTATTGTTTTTGGGCCCTAACCCACAAACAGCCCCCAACTTGATAACAACTGCCACGTGCCACCATTATTGTTTTTTTCTTTTATTTATTTTTATTAAATATATTTTGTTGCTTTGCTTTAAACTCTAATCCATCACACTCATAGTGACTCATGGTAGGAATTTTTCTATGTAAATTCGAATTAGTCGAATCTCAAAGTAGATACTTGATATCATACAGATTCGAAATAAATTTTCTATACAATTATTCACCAAAACTAACAAAGAAAAGAAAAGGAATGATCAAAATGAATAGTATGAAATCTCAATTTTCCAAATAAGTGTTCTAGTTAACACTATTATGTCAATTGATTGATATGGACTCATCCTAATAATTAGAAGAAATTTCAGCCTTAAGAATTTGTCACCTCTTTGTTGGATATTTGTAGTTAATGTCAAGAAATAACGAAGGTCCATCCTTCAATCATTTTACCTTTTCCTTTTTTTCTTTTGTTATCATCACTTTGTTTGGTATTTGATGTGTGGTGCAACATAATGTAACGTCTAATTAACATGATTAATTCAAAAATTGATCACACAATACCATTATATTATTAGATATTTATGCATACCACTACAAGAAAAGTGTAAATTATATGGGGATTTTCCTGGGGATTAGTATGAAAATTCGTAGGAAACTTATTTTCCTGCAAATTTTAATACTAATCTCCAGAAAAATTCTCATGTAATTCACACTTTTCTTGTAGTGTACGACACTCAACACCATAATTTAATTTATAAATGATTTCAGAATACGGCAGAGGTAACTCAAAGTATAAATGGATGTGTATTTTGAAGAGAGGAAAAAAATAAACACGGAAGAGTATATTGATTCATTGGATCAATTTTATGTTGCAACATTTAACTGCATAAAATATCTAAAAAGAAATTAATTCAATTTGATATGTTACATTATTAGTAATACAAGAAGAAAGTACTATTAAGTACTTGAAAAGTTGGTTTAGTGGGAAAATATCACGAAAAGACCGATTGTGATTTTGTTTAAGAAATTATTGCAACCATGTACTTTCATGTATAAAGTAAGTAAATTATATTGATATGTTGATTTATACTTACATATTTAAAACTAAAAGTGACGAATACGGGAAGTGCAGTATTAAAATATAATTAAGTCACAGATCGGACAAAAAATGTTTCAAATTAAATGTGAATGTTACCCTTTTGTATTATTGACTTTATACTATATGGTGGCCTCATCATGCAGGTAGTTGAGGCTCTTATAGCTCATAAAAATTGTTTAAAAAATAATATATATTTGTATGTTTATAATTATTAAAGTTTGGAATAATTGATGAATCTTGAAAAAGTTATATAAATTATATGCCGCACGAGACATCAGATGGGGATGGGATTTATGGGAGGCAATTCCTGCCAAATTTTCAGAAATAAGAGATGCAAATAATGCAATATAGGTCGTACACATCCCAAATTTCCAAGTAGTATTTTTTAAAAAAATAAAATAAAAATAGTAAAATTATATTTTTCATATTCATAAACTTTGTTTGATTCTTTGGAATAAATACTTGGCAAAATGGGTACGACTTCGATTATTAAATTAAAATCTGAGTTTGTTTGTATTTTCTTTTCTTTTTATTGAATATAATACTGTAGACTAATATCACCAATGGAGCATAGTTCAAGTGACAAAGGTAATAGTTTGTAAGTTATGTTACAAGAACAATTCGACTTAATAATTATCGTGCAAATTAAGCATGATATTTAAGTAGAGAGGAATAGAGGATTGAATTCGTTATTTTTGAATTTCAAAAACTATAAGTTGTACTAAGGATTAACCTAGACGAATATTTCAAGTACATTTACCTAAGGTACAAGGTTAAAAACAAAAATATTGCATGATTTTAATTCGGGTAAAAGTAAAAAAAAAACATTATTTGAGACTTAGAAAGGTTAATTTTACGTGGTTAACAACTTTAATTAGATGATTAAACTGAATAAAGAACACTAGAATGTCAAACTAAGAGCTCGAACATGCAAACTAAAGTAACTTTTAGGTAACAACAAAAGAAACAAGTGAATTTTGAAAGTTTATTTTCAAATATCAGTTTAGTCATGAAATTTGATCAGATTTTGATAATATTCTTCGAATATTTTCAAGTTTTCAAAAAATTTCTCAGACTGATTTTGGATTTTACATGTCCAAACACAACTTTAAATACTTAATTTTTTACATTTCAAGTTTCACCTTCAAAAATTATGATCGAAAGCTAAAAATTGGTATTTTAATTCTACTCAACACGGAAAAAATGATCTTTTTTTCTTTTTCAGATTTTTGCATAGCAGTAAAGGCATGGACAATTACTGATTACAACCCTCTACCAGAAACAATATATTAATTGTGACAAAAATTAATATTGAGTGTCACATCCAAAAAAGACCTGCAAGAATTATTGGACCCAAAAATCAGCTGCCATTCATCCTAGTTTTGTAGGTGCAGCCTTCCTCCAGGTCTAATATATTCAATGTAAATTTATGATCTTCAACTTACATGACATTTATGAAATTATTAAATAAATCTATACCATTCATTTAAGAATAAAAAGAAATTTTAAACTAATTTATACTAAAAATAAAAATATACCGTATAATTCTTCATTAATAATGAGAAAATAACGCCTCATAGAATAGAACGCATGGAGTAACTCCCAGTCTTATTAAGTGGCTTTTGACGTATTTGATTGCTTGACCAAAATAATTTCAACGCTTGCCAAAAAAATTAAAAAAATATTCATTATGTATAAAATATATTTTTGGCTATATAATTTTTTAATATTATTTATTTATTAAATAGAGTGGTAGGACTAAATAAACATATACATATATTGAAAACTTATAAATATGTACTTGTACACAATATTATTATAAAAAGATTTGAAGTAATGAAAACGTTTCTACACTTGGCGTAAATTATTTGTTTTGTCCCCAAAATGTTAACAGTCTTAATAAGTGGTTTCAAATTTCTATAGAAATATGAGACTCTTAATAAATAATCGAAAGAAGTGTTGAAAAAAGCTCAAAACTTAGTGAGAATTTAAAGGTGTATTTCACTAATGTTGTAAGATCGAAGTGTATTTAAGTTCAATTAATCAAGTAAAATAGTGTTTTTAAGATTATCAATAGTTCGGGATGAAATTAATTATTTACACCGAGTTTAGAAGTATTCAATACTTCTCTCTATACTATTAACTTGAGAATTGATATCACTATAGTAATTATCAACTTCAAATTTTGAATCTGCCTCTACTTCGAACTTTCGAGTATAATTGAAAAGCTTTTAATCCCAGAAAAGTTTTAGCCATGGAATAATTAGCTTGTTGTTCCAGGTTGTCCTAATTAACAACGAAATTGTCTTCTCTTTTTTGTTTGTTGGAGGAGAACCATATCTTTCTTAAGCTGTTATGATTGTGATTCATACCTACCAATTGTTTAAAATGTAAGTACGTACTCAAATGTGTAGTAATTACACTCTCCATTTATTTTATTTATTCAGTATTGATTTGACACATTTTTAAAAAAATAATAAATACAATAATAATTTTATTAGATCATCCTCAAATAAAATAAATTTAATATTTTAAAACTTATCAAACAGTATGAAAGTCAAAGTGAGTTGGAATTATTAATGTGAACGTAGACATCAATTACATAAATTTATTTATTTCAAACAAAGTTCAACATATTCTGGAAGTACTTAGAAAAACACTAGTACTATTAAAAATATGTAAAAACAGACATTGACCCTCGTAGCATTTGCTCCATTCGAAATATGACTTCTTCAAATAATAATACGTCACATAATTAATTTACTTGGATTAGGAGAAGATGTTTTGTTTATATTATGCTTAGCTACTAGCCAATAGTTGTAAGAAGTAAGTTGAGAAGATCTAAGATCACAAGTATAAATAATTTATATGTTTCATTTAAAGTCTTCCAGTTGGTACCAATATTCCTCTATCTTGCTTTTTTGGTTTCCACTTGATATCCAATATTCATATTGTAATATAATTAATTTCATTTTGCATATTATTTTAGGCACTCCAACAACATTTTTTTTTCCATACATAGAGCTCAAATCGAATACTTCTAATTTAGGATGAGGTCATCCCAACCATCCAACCCAACCCACGCGGGTAATAAAGAGCATCTAGAAGATGGAATATTAGTCGGAAAATCTTATTTTATATTTTAAAATCTTCATACCAGTACTGAATTACTACAGTTTACAATCATTTGGTATATGGTGTATCCAATAGTTTGACAAAATCATGATATTTCTTCTAATGTTTCTGTACACTCAAGATGAAAACTTTCTAGTTAGTTATAGCAAGAAATAAGTAATTCTTACCAACTTGAAATATTGAATCAACAATTTTTACAAGTCACTTATATATGTTAATTTTTTATATAAACAATTGCATATTGTTGTAAATCCTTTCAACTTGATTAGAGTATAAATGATATTTAATTGAAATTGAGAATATTTGAAGTCGGAAAAGTGAGAGCAAGTAAAGGAGAAATTAACGGGAAAGTGAGAGACCTAATATGTGTAGAGCACGTGGAAATTCTGATGTAAAGTATGAACCTTTTTTCATGGATTTTGGTGAAAGGTAAAAAAGGTTTGCATCCCTTTTTGGAGTCTTATGTCTGAAATACCTACAAACAACTATTCACCTGTCTCTCTGTCCTTCCTTCCCCTTTTAAACTCTGATTCATGTGATGTTCATCACCACAGTCTTATGCCAAATATGCTTTTGCCCAAAACAAGAAAATTACTATTTCATGTGAAAATACAACCAAAGAAACATATAATAGCAATAGACTTTTCTTTAGAATATCCTCAAAAAGTATTTAGCAACAATTTGAGTTGATATCGTTGCATCCATTAATGTAGAGTGTTTATTATAAATATTCATATTTATTATTGCCGCTAAAGACTCTAGTCTGTAGTCCAAGAAGAAATTGACAAAAGGGTGCCAGTTTCATCGAAGGAAAATCCATTGACAATAACCAGTAATAAGATGCAAAGGCGCTCTTCTTATACTTCGTTTTTCATTTATCTTCATAATTAAACAGAAGAGGTTTATATTATTCAAATGTCACACTAATATCTTGTAATCAAGCATATGTTAAAAGCAAGATTCGAGTTTCACAAAGATCATAAGCCGATAAAAAACTTAAACATAAGCGCTAAGTGCTTACGTTCTCCCTCGAAAAACTCATAGTACAACAAATGTATTTCACAACAACTCATATCTCCTCTCCTAAGCATCTACTCCCAACTCCAGAAGTAAAGTGTGGTTTACTTTATTTGCCACTGGACCAACAAATTGAATGGGACCTGTAGTCACAAAACGAACAAGAGATGGTGAGATTGAATGCTCCATTTTATCCTAAACATGTGTCGTATAAGGTGACAGCAGAGTTATTGATAATAATCACTAACTAATGCTCTTCATAAACCAAGATCAAACTCAACGTACCTGGGTTAATGTATCGGTTGTTAAGAGCCCATTCTTCCCTCTTTGAAGCAAATTTCTTGAATGGAGCACCTGAATAAACATTCCAAATTAGTTTTCTACTTGGTTGCACATGAATGGGGTGTAGTTGCTCTCAGTAAGAAGAAACAGTTTTGATAATTTTAGCATCGAAACTAAATGTACGATCATCAGTTTCTCTGAGAATGAAGGAAACAAATAAAGTCACAGGGAAAAGAATAGGAGTTATATTATATCCAAGAGTCTAACCTTCAAGCTCAACCATAGCCTTCTTGATCACTGGCTTGAACTTGCCTGTAGAATTGAATGCATTTAGAGTACGAATAAAATGAAATGATGCAGCAAGGACTTGTATATTGTGTAGAAAATCAATGAAGGGAAGAACGAGTAGTTGTACCATGTCTCCTCTCTACGTCCATCAACGCAGTGAGTGCTGTTCCACCTACGGTCCATTCTTCAACTGGAGCAGCCAAATTACCAACCTGATACACAAGGAAAATCAAGAGTGACTTCAATACAATAGCTGATGTATGAATTTTAGGATATTCAAAAATGAGTCGCACAGGTCCAAATAGTGACTAATTAGGAACTTATAATAATGTATCTAATAAAACAATTTGGAACTAAACTATTTTATAGCAGAAGAAGCACATACTGATGATATCAACCCTGTCTTCCCACTTTGAAGCAGTGATCCTGCACCATACCCCAATGCGTAACAGTATGTAGAATCAAAATTGGATGGCAAGCCACACCTTCCTTCATAACTGTGAAGTCAGACCAATTGTTAGTGCTAAGACCTCATTTTGAATAATATGAAGCTAAAGCAATGAAAGATCGTGCAAGAAGAGTACCCAAAAAAGTGGGACTGTCCTTTAAATTGAGCATTATATGCACCCTTCTGCTTCCTCTGATCCAACTCAGTTTCAACCATTTGAATAAGCATTTTCTCAGTTTCGATTTTGGCAACCTGCAGAAATACCACTTGTTATCAAATTGTGTAGCACAGAGTAGAATGACTTTAACCATGATCAATATTTATTTACCTGGACATTGCCATGTGGATCTCTCTCAAGAAGCAGTTGTTCCTGAATTGCTAGGGGCAACAACTCAAAGAGCTCAAGGCACTGAGGAGTAAGTTTCTTTTTCCAAACACCAGCTTCATCCACAACATCATGTGCCAATATTTCATTTAGTTCCGCAATGAGTTGCTGAACCTGCAAAACACCACTAGAAAGTCAGAACACATACAACTAGCTTTCAAAAGGTTTACCAGTATAAGAAAAAGGAATAGTTTGACCAGAAAGATTTTTAGGTCAGAACTTTAATTGACGACATTAGGTTAGCTTATACGTTGCTTTACCTCAGGAATGAAATCTATAAGTCCTTCAGGAATGAGAATAACTCCATAATTGTAACCTGACTCTGCGCGCTTGCAGACCACATCAGCAATGTAGTCCGTAACATTCTTAAGAGTCAGTTTCTTTGCAAATACCTGCCAAAATATGACACGTTTGAGATATAGTTGGTTTTGAAGTTTGTTAAACTAATGGAATGTGATATAAGCATCATATAACTACAGATAAGTGATCAACTACTTCTTCACTTTCTCAATGGCGTATGCCAAAGCAATTACACAGTATTAGCTGCCTTTGTGTGCACCTTAAATAATCTTGGTTCCTTTCCCCCTTGCATTTTAAATTTTGACCCTTGTATGCATTAAAGTAACAAGAGTAGACCACAAATCAACCCCCCCCAAAAAATCCAAATCTTTTTCTTTCCAATGAACTTTAATTGAACACTCTTGGATCGAGAGCATATTTGAAAGCAAAAGGCGTAAACCTTTACAAATCACACCAAGAGAATTAAATCTCCAACGTAGAGCAACATTTTCTATAAAATGATGCCCTTTTTATTCACGATAAGTACTCATCTATTTTTCTTATTTGACTAGAAACAAAGGATTATATTTTCTCAAAAGATTTTTGGTGCAGAAGAGGAGTGTTAAATTAAGAAAGATACCTCTTCTCCAATCAAAGTAACGTTTGGATGAGTTTGCAGAGCACACTCTAGAGTAATGTGTGAAGCAGCACGCCCCATGAGCCTCACAACTGTAACGAGTTAACAGACAAGGTTATGATATTTCAGATGTATGCAAAGCAAATAGAGATAAATGAGCAGATAATTGTTGCTCAAAGAAGACCACAATGGAGTACGATGAAGACCTTCTTTGTGACATTTGAACAGCAATACTTTTATGCCTTAACACAATTATATCTAATGAAGTCCACCAACATATTAGAATTTTCAGATACTAAATATACAAGAGCAGTGATGGTTAACATATACTAAGAATAACGTTAAGCCTTCTTTCTTTCTTTTTTTTTTTTTGAAATTTATGAGCAGTTGGGAAAGTAAGTTCAAATACAAACATCAGATGAGCAGAAGATGAATCCATTCATTTAGATAAGGCAATTCCTTTACGTGCAGCACACACCCTTTAATTCCTACCAAGATGAACTCAAACTGGTAGATATTGCAGTTAATGAAATATTAAATGATGGGAAAAAATAAAAAAAGAAACATCAGATAACTCTTAGGAGTGGAATACATAAGAAACTAGTAAAATTCAGCTTTGACTACAGAGCAAAAAGACAGCCTCAGTTCATGACAGAATTGCTGCATAAATATCATGGAGACTGGCCACTTCTCTTTGCTTTTCAATAGATTGGATACATTTGTATATAATACTCCTTCCATTTAAAAAAGAATGGCCTAGTTTGACTTGGCACGGAGTTTAAGAAAATAAAGAAGACTTTTGAATCTTGTGGTCCTAAATTAAAATCATGTCAAATGTACAAAAAGCTGAAATTAAAATGTTGCCAAAAAAAGAAAGAAGTCATTCTTTTTTAAACCAGTTATTTTCTCAAACTAAACGGACAGTATATAACTATTCAAAACTAGTGGAGACACATGGCATATGGGGAAAGCAATCAAAATCCAAATATCTGAAGTTTGTTCTTTCAAATATATTTAGGTTCAAGAAACATGCTATTTCCTGTATGAGGTAACCAGTGCAAGAGGCTCTGAGCAGCAAAAATGTTCAACCAACCGACAGTTTGATAATGTCAAAGTCATAACTGCTTACTGGAACCAAAAGGAAAGACAAAAAGAGCAAATGGATATAGAAAAATCAAGTGAAAATTCATCATCAAAAAAATAATATTAATCCATTAAATAACATTAAAGAAACAGGTAAGTAGTAAAATTATAGTGAGAAAGAGAAAAGATGCATAAACGAATGTCCAAGTCTTCATTGTAAAGCAAAACAATTCATCAGATCTCTTTCGGTCAGGTATGCTCAATGCCTCTCGGGTCCTCTCATACGCTCTACGTTTATCCAATAAACAGCAACCCTATTTCACGACCAGGAACAAGATGATGAACACCAAAGCTACATTCACGACAAAGAAAACTTTGCCAGAGAATGATGACATGAGTAAGTGCACTAATAGATAAGAGGGCATATCTCTTTATGGAAGTATTGGTCCAACCCATAGCCATTTTTTCTAATTGACTGAGGAAATCCACCTGGAACCAACCCTAAGGACTAAGGCAGCCTTAGAAACTCTGGGTAATGGTTCTGCCCCTCTTCTCTTCTCCACTAAAATACCAGCCTTGGTTTGGGCTCGAACCTGTGCCCTATGTCACAAGTCTGTCAACCTTTACCACTTCAACCAATCCCTGGGGGTTGGGGTGGGGGGCAATCCATAGCCTGAAGATTGATTTCTAATACAATTATGATGTTAGTAAGAGAAAGTATCTTTTCAGTTCTTGATGAATAATTTACGTTACACAAAAATCCTGTCCTGGAATGAGGAAACATGTGATAAGAAGTGCTATGATGGAGTTGATCCTACCATATGATAAGGCTAGTGAACTTACAATGATAGTATTTTCCTGTTGATCGAGCATCTATCATGACATTCCCAATCATTTCTGCATATATCTATAGAGTAAAATGGAAATTATTATTACATGAACCTTCACAGGATAATATACTACAGGATCATGCATTATCAATTAAAACTTCAAGCAGAAAAATGAGAAAATCAGCCTGTTTGGAAATATTATGACAAACAAATTTGAAGATGGTAGCATTTGCAAACAAAGCATTGAAGGTTTTCAACATTTTCTAGCATTGAGCATGTTATGCAATGAGAAATTGTTCTTTGAAGAGAAACTGATCTTCTGTTCGCCAACCAGAATCAAATATGTAACAAAATATGAGAAAAAAATGATCATGCCAACCACCAGAAGCAAGTCAAGATTCAGGTACATGCCCAACAACAAGGTTTCCGTTTGTGAGTATCTTGTGTTTAAGGGTCTAATACTAATAGATTATTCTATGAGACAGGATAGGCTGATAGCTAAGACTAGCTGATGGTAAGCCTGAATAATTAACATCATTATCCAGATTACCAGGATCACGTTCATGCAGCTTCACTTTCTCTACTTTTCTTTTATACAGATGAAAGATATTGAACTTTATAGAGAAAGAAAAAAGTGTTAATCAGAAAGAGTACCTTGCATGCCGTATCAAAGCCAAAACTTGTGGGAACCTCTTTCGATTTTAAGTCACCATCTATGGTTTTCGGGCATCCTATAACCCGAGTTTTCAAATTTTTACTTCTGAAAAAACACAGCAAATTATTTAGCCCCAGCAATAGCACTGATTAAAACATCAAAAAAAATAAAATCATATCAACTGCTAATCTTTTATTTCTCATTTTATTTTTGGGCACATTACGTTACCTGAAGTTCTCAGCAAGAAGACAAGCATTTGTATTGGAGTCATCTCCACCAATTACGACAAGACCATCTAAATCGAGCTTCTTGGCTGTTTCTTCAGCTTGCTTAAACTGAAATGATGGAATTGGTTATTAACTAAAATACTTTTTTCATGTGTAAGATGATAGCTAGATAGATCATAGAAGGTTCATATAATTATAGAATATGGTAAGTACCTGCTCTGGAGTCTCAATCTTGTCCCTACCACTGCAGATCATATCAAATCCACCCTAGAAGAAGGAATATGAACTCTTAAATTATGTTCTGAACGTTGAATTGGGAGACAGATTGAAGTTCTAAAATATCTTGTTAACAGAAAAAAGTTGCTAGGGAACATACCTGATTTCTGTATGGGTAAATGAACTCCGGGGTCAACACCACATACTTTCCCTTCATGACCCCAGCTGGTCCACCCCTGAACCCATACATTGTGCTTCCCTTGCAATGAGTCTGCAAGTAATCTACCATCCAAATACACAAAACTTGATTAAAGAAGAAAGAGAAAAATCTGCAATAATTGAACTAACATAAATTTCTCAACCATGAACTTACCAAAAATTCCGGAGATAACATTATGCCCTCCAGGGGCTTGGCCTCCAGATAACACCACTCCAATTTTCAAGATTTGATTCATCGCAACATCCCCAGAATCATCAGGCACCAATGAAACAGATGGTTGTCCGTATAAGGAAGGAAAAAGCTTTGCAATCTCCTCTGCAATCACCAAATCATCCTCAAATTTATCATACACATCATAAACAACAGCATGCTCCTAAAGAAGGCTCTATAAAGTTTATTTAGTGAATGGTGCAGAACGACTTGCAACAGTAAACTTCTAGCATTATAATTTATGAACTTCTTAAATCCAACTTTTTCAAGATTTGATCCTCCTTAATTGGAGTTTGTAAAATATTTGGTTGAAGGTTGAAAAGGAAGTATTTGGAAGTTGAAGTAATGTTTAGATATGCAATTGAAAATTCATGAATGAAATCATTACACTTCACTTGAAATATGTGTTAAAGAGAGATCACGCAAAACATTACGGTCACTTGGTCTATTATGAAACAAACATTATAACACATGAATATACATACAGCAACTTGATCTATTACAATTATTAACGCATTGATGTTCAAGATTAAACAGTCTAAAGAATGCAAACAGTAAAGTAACTTGATCTGCTTCAGTAAAAACAATGTTATGCAAGATTATATGGTTAGAAGAATACAGAACTAACTTGATCTATTACGGGTGGAAAATGTAAACTTAGAAATACAGTTAAACAGGAATGCAGAACCGTACAGAAATTGATTTATTAAGGTTTGAAAGAAAAAACTTGATCTATTTACGGGAAAAAAAATATTAAGGAAGAATGCAGAAAAAAGACCTGGGTGACCGGCGGCAGATGAAGGAGGGCCATCAACGACTTTGAAAGGGCTTCCGAGAACAGAAGGAAGAGGAAGAGGGTGATCTAAACGGCTGTTTTGAACTTCACTGTAAACGGCAGCATATCGTCCGGTGCCCGGAGACTTGACGGAAGAAGCTAACTCTCCGTTGTTAAGCAAAGAAAGAGTGGCGGCGGCCATTGAAATCGCCGGAGAAGAGAAGAGAAGAGTTGTTTTGGGGTTAGTGAGGAGTAGCAGTGAACGAGTTGAGAGGCAAATAATCAGATCTTTCGGAGCTCCCTATTTTATTGTTGCTCTGTCGCTTTTGATTTGCGAAAGGGCAAAATTGTCCTTGGAGACTCCGCCGGATGAGTAAGATAGGGGTATTTTAGTAAGAAACTTATTTTATTAAAAGGGTATTTTAGTATATTCGTCAGACAACCAACCAAGTACTGTATGCCATTTTGTTAGGGATTTTCCAAAACTAGTGGAGTATTAATAATTCGTTTCTATTTTACAATCCTTTTGTAGGTGGAGGTGGTTGGTGGAAAGATTAAAAAAGCATATTCCGTTATTTTGTGATTTTATTCCATTTATTTCTCTTCCTTTTAAAGTTATTTTGTTACCACTATTTACCAGGGTGGGCATTTGATCGATTTGGGAAATTCTAATAATCCTCAACGTAAGTAGAAATCCAAATTGAACTAGATTTAGTACCATACGATTTATTTCAATTCAATTTTGCAATTTATATTATCATATGTAACCATACAAATTACAATTATTTCATGCATTGATTTCTTGTTGTATAGCATCTCTCCAGCAAGAATGATCGAAAAACAAATGACTCAAGTTCATGAGAAGATTGAACCGAGATGAGGTAAGCTCGATGTAAATCTGCATATGAAGGCATCTAAATTTGAATGGATTCCTGCAAAGTGATTCATATGTCTACTTCTTTCAAGCTATATTTTAATATTTCATATGCCATAAGTACAAATCATGAGGACAAGCCATCTATAGAGTTTGACTTGAGGAAAACTTATTTTTAGTTTACATCATTTTAATTTTTTTACTTTCTACTGTTTGCTCTCCTATATTATGAAAAACATACACAACTCCAAAAACATGGGTCTTTAAGGCTTCAAGAGGGGACTGCCTTCCTTGATCAACACAAAAACACTGCCAGCATCTCCTCTGGAGATCCTAAGCTCATCATCCAAGTATGTTGTCAGCAGCCATGATTGTGCATTGTTGTTGGTAATAGGAAACTTAATTGGTGGTTGACTTGAAATGGACTTGACCACTGAGGAAGCTGTGTCTTGGACTGAAGTAATCAAGCCTTTGAAGGGGCTTAGATCAATCTTTTGTCCCAAGAATTCGACGTTCTCAGGCAATACGATGGAATCTGTCAACTGGGGTGTTCCAATTATGCCTTCTTCAAATTTAATCTGAACCACACAGAGAGTATAACATGAGACTAAAATGATGATCAAGTATGAGGAACGATGACAAGACTAGAAAAATGTTAAAGAAGATAACCACCTGGACACGTTTTGGACTTCTGACTTCGAATTTGGCATTGGTACTAATGGAAGTTGTAGCTAAAGGTCCAGCAAAGACAACAGAGTTTTGGACAGTGAAACTCTCAGAATCGATGGTCTGGGAAATCTCCTCAACTCGAACCAGAGGCAGATTGCCCCTTGACAACAAAGGAAACAAACCAGAGAAAGATGTGTACCTGCAGTGTTTTAGTACAGAATTCCAAGAGTTCATGCCAACAAGCTCGAGTTATAACATATACACTGAAGCAAGAACATTTAACATTCTTCGTGGACTAAACAATGCCCTTTCAAAAAGATAATGATTAGCTAAAATGCAACAAGGAAGCAAATATGGTGGCGAAAAGATGCCACCTGAATTCTCATGACTAAAGAAAGTAATGCTCAAATAAGGTTCATCTCCTCATCAAACTACAATATATAATCTCCTTTAACTTTTCTGCAGCTCAAAAAAATTCGAAAATTAAGAGTGGACCATGGACATATATTTGACATATGTTCATGGCAACAAATGTGGCTGCAGTCATGATTGAAATTTCTTTAATATGTTTGTGTAGCTGTGGTAGTTAGCACCCATAAATTTGAATTTTTTATCACTAATATGTATAAGCATACTTCCAGTTCGCAACAAGGCTTTCATTTATCTTCCCTTTTCATACTCGACTGTTTTATCCCATAAGCAAACTACGATACTTTTTAAATTAATAAAAGAATTCGATTGCTTAGAGCACAACAAATTCAAAGATGTAATTACCAAATAAAAAATTGCTAGCTAGTGAAGCAATTGGTCATGTGAATCAATTCATACTACATAATTCAACCAAAAAAAATGAAAGAACTTACGCAAGAATCCATTTGCCGTTGAGAAGAGTCAAGGCTTCAGTAGGTGCTGGATTAGGGTTCTTCGACTCAAGCTGAGTGATGAGTTCAACGATTTCCGCCCTAGTCTCACTGCTAGCACTCAAACCCCTATTGGTTCCATATAAAGAATCCGCCAATTGCTTCTTCAGCAACTCAATTTCACTTGGCTCCTTAGGTGGTTCTTCTTCCACAACCGCTACTCCACCCGGCCTTATTTGCTCCACTTCCGGCCCCCACTCATCTTCCTTGTCGTAATTTGTGGCTTGAGCTGTGAATTTTGGTTTTGGGTTTGTGAATTCTTTGACTGAAATTGATCTGTGTTGTTCTGTTTTTGATAGGAAATTCGTGGAGGAGATGGGTAAAGTTGAGATTTTGGATGTGGGTTTTGAATATTGGGATGTAATTTGGAGAGTTTTGCAAGGAATTTGATTGAGAGAAGAGATGGAAGCCATTTTTGAGAGTGAAATAGAGAAAGAACAGAATGCTATTTTTTGTAAATATGAAATGAAGAGAACAGGGGAAGCTCGATTGAATGAGAATTACAATACTGTATGATGCATTTTATACGAGCGTGTTGCCTTGGATTAGCTGTGGTAAAAAGACATACGTACCCTCTTGAATTAGTTTAGTATTTATTAATTTAAGACCACCGATGTGCTGCAGACCAGAGTTATTTATTCCTTAATTAGAGATCTATGAATGG
This sequence comes from Solanum verrucosum, assembly GCF_900185275.1. Lineage (NCBI taxonomy): Eukaryota > Viridiplantae > Streptophyta > Magnoliopsida > Solanales > Solanaceae > Solanum > Solanum verrucosum. The sequence continues at coordinate 3,644,656 of NW_026020048.1, forward strand.
AATTCTATATAACGTGAATTTAAATTAGTCAGATTTTAATATGAGTATCGAATATCATATGAAAAAATAAAAATATATTTATTAATCTTAGAGAATAAATAAACAAAAATGAAAACCTATCAATATTTACTATTTTTCTTGATTTTTTATATAATTATTTTATAATATTGACTACCTTAAAAAATTAAATAATTCTAAAATATATGATAATGGAGAATTAATAATAATGGTTCTTTTTTCGTGTGCATGAAAAAAAAAAGAATCCTAAATATATGATTAAAAGAAAATAAGATTGGATGATGTAGTTAATTAATTGTTGATTGAACTCTATAACTAAATTCATATATATGATTAATTGTTGATTGATCTTTATAACTAAAACATGTAGTTCAATAATTATTGATTGATCTCTATAACTAAATTCATGAGACTTCACGTACACGTAAAAACCAGAAACTAAAAACTTCAATTTATTTATCTTACAGTATTTTGTTTAGTCGATTCCAAAAACATTATTTTTTTACTTTTTCGAAAACTCTCAAAATGTATTATTATTATTATTGTGTAATTGTTGAATGTATATACAAATTGACATTGTCTAACCTGAATAAGTTTGAAATTAAGAAAATTAATTCATTACTTGAATAATTTTGCCAATTAAGTGAATATAGTATTATATGTATTGTAACTTCAGTTGCAAAATATATATAATTTTTTATGCAATCTTATATTGAGCAGCACACATAATGCACATACACTAAATTAATTACAAACAAATTGCAATAATAAAAAATACTATAGTCGAGTTGACAAGATGAATTATATTAACGTTATAATAGACTAAGTAAATATTTACATAATGTTCCGAAAGGCTACTCATTTTCTTGTAAATCTATTTTGGATCAGATTTTATGAAAAATAAATCTCTTTTATAATAATAAAATTTAAAAGCTTAATTCAATCACAATTTTAAAATGAATTTTCTTTAACCCCATTAATAGTCATTGTAAAGAATAATATAAACAATTACTTCATTATATGCTAAACATCTTGTTTTACATATTATGATCTGACATTGATTTGTTTTTTTCCACTCATCTTTTAATTGTTATAAATTCTTAATGTGAATTTTAAAGTATTTTATTTTAATTATATATATTCTTATTTTTCTCAACTATGATTCAATTACAAAAGTTATGAGGTAGGGGTAGTTTGGGGTTTCGAGAAAATATGGAGAGGGAATGATAGCTAGACACGTAACGTAACTCTCCTCTTTCTAGAATTTTCTAAATTTTTTTTATCCTTTCATATTTCTTTCAATTCGCCTATTTTTTAATACCAAAAAAGTAGGTCATTTTAAGTGGTGGAGGAGATTAATTGCACACGATATTTTGGCTAGAGTAATGTCCAAAAATACTCGTAATAGTATGATGATGAGATTAGGATTTTAACAACGTAACCGAATGTGATTTGATGAAGACGAGATGTACACAAATTTTATCACTCCTAATAAATTTTCGACTCAAAGAAATTAAGATTTTAAGCTAATACTTATATATTTTAACTTTGTATTTACGAATGACAAAAGGTAAAAATTTTAATAAATATTGTGTTTTTTCTAAAAAAGACTTTTAAATTTGAATTATCATTTTATTCTAAGTAACTTTAAAACACAATTGGCGGATGGAAAAACCAATTTCTTTCTCTCCTGCATGTTGTACTACCACAAAAAATAGTATCACTAATCACAATACCTTAAATCCCAACTTGCATTCAATAATAAAGCTTGAGAGAATGAAAAGTGTTATTCTTTAGGAAAAGAAGGCGTGAGTTTAATTTTATCTAGTTAAGAGTTATCGTACATGGTATTTACATCAAATTACATAATTTAGTCTTAAAATTACTCCTACTAAAGTGAGTATATGTACCAATTAATAATATGATTAAGCTGGTAATAAAACACATATCGACACCACCAAATGCAATAATAAATATTTTGCCTCCCACTAGAAAGAATCCTGCAACACACGTGAAATATAAAAGTTGGCCGTTAGAATTGCCATTTACAACTTGTTAGATACAAAATATGGTATGTGGGGTTCCTATGTCTTTTAAAACTAGATAAGTACCGCCAGTGTTTGAAAATGTTATATTATTTGATGTGGCTATACTCTATTATACATACATAGTTTTATTCACTTGAGAGGACTTAAATCCAAAATTAGGATTATACTTATATTTGAAATTTCTAAATATAATAATTTTTTTTTGAGAGAGTACATATAGATTTGTTCAAGACATAACTGATGCACAACTCCATATCTACATAGTGATTGTAACAGAAAAAAAAGTCACAAGACAATTTTGTAACATGTACACTCAACTTAGCACAAGGCACAATTTTATAACAGGCACACTCAGTTGTAGTAAACTTTGCTCCACACTATTTTGACATCTGCAAATCAATAAATGATAATTTATTGATGAAATTTCTTAGAGGCAAGGAGAATATGAGGAAGTTCGTTGTACTTGATTCAAGCCCACTATAATAGGAAAATAGTTGAATTTTCTGGCTGAAATTTTAAACAATAAACACATTATTCAAATCAAACATATACATAAAAGATATAAGGTGTGATAAATCAATAAACATCAAACTATATATGTTATCTCAGAGATTACCTTAACTTGTGGCTCCCACGATTACATCATATACTTTAGGCTTCTTATTATTTGAAGAAAACGTGGTTCATTATATTTCCCCACTGTAAGCAAAGAATTTTTTTTCTGAATTCCAACAATAAGTGTTCTTTCCATGGACCCTTTCTTAGTTCCATTGCTTCTTTGAAGCTAAACTTGCAAAATTATGAAGGTGTTTGTAGAGACGTTTTGAGCCATATACATTTACGATGACTATTTTAATAAATGGTCCTTGGTGCCCGTTCAAATATCACAAAATATAAAAATTATTGCATATATAGTAGCAGACCCAGAATTCAAACATCATAGGTTCTGAAAATTATTACGTAAAGATGACTTTATATGTTAAAACTGCAACAATAGTAGGTCTTAAACCCATGATTTTAAAATGTAATGGTTCAAAGCTACTAAATTTCAAAGGTTAGAACTCATAAAAACTTAAATTATATGTCTCTGACTGGGTCTTTGAATTTACCAGGGTATATATGTGAATTGGACACCACCAATGAAAGCAAACATGAAATAGGCTAAATTAAACAGCTCATTCATGCATTTTGTCAAACAAGTAATAGGCATTAGGCAACTTTTTACAATTATAGATCATCGCGAGATAAAAATTCATCCCAAAAATTACCGCATTCTACTATATAAGAAGCATATATTTCATCATTATACGTGGCACACAATTGTAAAACTCTATAGCTTCTTGAAAATTAAGGATGAAAAGGAAGGCTGATAGTCTACAGGATAATTTGAAGGTATACCCAAGTTTTAACTCTTTTGTGTCAAATTTAGTATGTAAAGTAGCTGTCTTTAAATTCTTAAATATATGTTGCTGATCTATTTTGTATTCTGTAGGATATGGAACCTGCTGTTTTTAGTTGAAATTTTACAGAAACTAGTCAGATTATTGCAGTAAGAAAGCATGTAAACATAAGAGAGAGAGAGGGGGGGGGAATACTCACTATTCACCAAAACCCAAATAGAAAAATTGAATCTTCATTGAAATAAACCCAAGCAGTAAATTCTTAAGAACAAAGCACATAAGAGAAAGGGAAAGAAGGTATAAATTAGAGGAGAAGATGAAAGGGGAGAGTCTCTAAAATTAGAATAATGTGCTTGCTGGCAGTATACTTTACGCAAGATAGACCTATTAAACACAATGACTAAAATATCCTTCAACTTAAATTTTAAGGACAAAAAACACACATGTTGATACCAACATTTGAACTCATGCTTCTTATATAGTAGAATATATATAAATTAAAAGACACTTTTTTGTTTCTACTCTATGTCTGATACTTATATTATATTGGAGTTCGATTATTTTAGATTCGTATGACATAGAGCTCTGTTCGGAAGGAAGCGTTCCATACCAAGAATTTTTTAATACCTAAAGTTAGAATTCAAAAGGAGTATCTATTTAAGGAAAAAATAACTGTATCGCTACACTGTGTGAGGTGAATTAAAGACATAAGATTCCACTATTGTGTACACTGTACAGTCTATAGATAATTGGAATGGGCTGAGAGCTGATGGTCGCTGTGAGTCACAATGAGACACTTAAAAGGGCCATTAATGGGCCGACTGTTATCCTTGTTTTTCCTTCATTCTTTCGGTCCAGGCTTCTAAATACTTTTCTTCAAGGGGAACTTTCACATATAGCCACTCAAAAATAGTTTAATTACTCTCCATAGCTATAGTTTGATAATTACAATTTGTAGCTACATGTTATATGGAGGAGAGAGGCGAGCGAGACTGGGAGAGAGAGGAGAGAGGCGAGAGAGAGGGGGCAAAGAGTGGAGAAAAGTGAATTGTATATGTATATAGGTTAGATAATTGTAAATTATACATATATATTTGTATATATGGCAAGCGAGATTGGGAGAGGGAGGAGAGAGGCGAGCGAGATTGGGAGAGGGAGGGAGAGAGGTGAATTGTATATGTATATATGTTAGATAATTGTATATTATACATATGCAATTGTATATATAGCAAGCGAGATTGGGAGAGGGAGGAGAGAGGCGAGCGAGATTGGGAGAGGGAGGAGAGAGGCGAGCGAGATTGGGAGAGAGAGGAGAGAGGTGAGCGAGAGAGGGCAGAGAGTGGGAGAGAGGTGAATTGTATATTTATATAGGTTAGATAATTGTATATTATACATATGTATTTTGTATATTCTGACGAATTATACATATACAAACATGACTAATTATACAAGCTCGAAGTCAGCCCTCGTAATTAATGTATAATGTTAGTCGTGAGTGGTAATTATAGCAAACTATAACTATGATGAGTAATTAAATAGTATAAATTTGCTTAACCGCGTAATTTTCCCTTTCTTCAATATCTTCAACAAAGTTACAAGAAGTATAATTTTTATCTAGTGGGGTTGAATTATTATTTTATTCAGGATCAAGATATACCATTATTTTAAGTCATAATACATAAAAATATTCTTTTAACTTATTCTCATTTTATATGTCTTTTAATTTTGGACGTGCATAAGTAGACACTTAAACTTGTATAAAGCTGAACATAAAAATCAATTTTAAAAAAACTCAAACAATTATAATGAAATATTATTGCAACGAATGACCACTATAATGAATTGTGACAGTAGTAATTTATATATTACATAAAGCTCAGAGTGACAGAGAAATTAGGAAAAACTAGAGTTTATTTATTAATTAATTATTCATGTAGTTCCAATTCTGGTTAGGTTTGTTGTGTCCGTATGGACGACTAAGAACTTCAATTATTCTCACAGATTATTTTAATCCTCTAAAGATATTACCTAATCGGTATTAGGTTTATCAGATTGACCAACAATATGTTACAGATCTAGCAAAGTATTAGTACTCGTTAAAAATAAAGCAGAGAAATTTGGCATTGAGTAGCAAAATTTATGGAAAAATTAAAATTTACTACGCTAGGATTTTCCTGTATCCATTTCATTATAATTAGTGCAACTTATGCTTATCTGTCTTTCGTGTGGTTAAATAACCCAAAAAACTAGTGATTATACCCTTGCACCAATAAATGGAGTTTTATTATACCACACAATAGTCCAACAAAATCACAATAAAAATAATTTTAATAATAACCTTTTTAATTATTTTTTTCATTGAATATGCACTTACAAGATACCCCTCCAAGCACAATTTGCTCGTACAATAATTCTAAAATGATGTTGGAGATCATTAATATAACCAAACACAAACAATTATTCTAAAAAAATTACTTCTCGAAACGATAAGTAAATCTTAGAAGTTTGGCCATATATGTGACGATCACAAACTATTATGGCCTAAAAAATATTAAATTCCCAAGAAATTCGTAAAACGTAATGCAATGCCACTTGGAAAACCCTATTTATTGAATATATAGTTGTTGACTTAGTTATGGCCGGCGACCATTCCAAAAATATTAATACAAAAACAGGCAAATAGTTTAATGTAGGATAAGATAATAGTCTAATCTAAACCACCAAAAAATTATTTAAATGAAGTGGATCTACGTTAAGCCCCACCACTCCCAAATTGTTCCTTTTATTCTTCGTCTTCTTCTCCTTCTTAATTGTCCTTTCATTTGTTTCTTTCTTCAAAGATTCATTTGATGACGAATAAAACCGTATATATATATATATACTCCATTAATTTATACAATATATTTTACGTACTATATATTTCATATCCCTAAGTTCCATTTGATCATCCACATGACTTTATTAATACCCACAAGGTTACTGCTTTCTTCTTTAATTAGCTAGGAGCCAGCCCATCACAAAGGTCATGTTCATGTGGTACGTTATGTTACGTTGGTGCCTTTCATATTACTCATCATCACGTGATTAACTTCATTTCATTTCCGATCATTTAATTTATTCTACCACCTTAAGGCGAAAATACACCTCTGCTTATATATACATGCATTATATTTGTGTCTTCATGCATCTTTTGCACAAGTTTATATACGTCTGTTATTTTATTTTCGTCAAATTTTGGGGTGTTTTTATTTTCTGGAAAAAAATGAGTGAAATTATCGAAATGTTGGGTTTTGGATTGCAGGAAATTAGGAGAAAGAGAGGGATAGAAGGAAGAACAATGGCGGAATTGCTTAGAGAGAGAATGGACGGTAATGATCGCGTTGTGAGACGACGAAAGAGTTTAACTGAACGGTTAGGATTCACCGGATCCATTGCATGTTGTGGGACCACTTTATGTCTCCGACCAGCTTCGTTAAGTGTAATGGACGATGAAGAGGAGGAGTCGCTACAACCACCGCCGGAGGAGGCGGAAGTAGGCCGTGAAACACCGCCGGAAATAGAGTCAGTTAATATTTTATGCTTGGCTGATCATATTCCTACGGGTTCCGGGATGAACTTAGCGGCGGCTTTACTGGCGGAGCGTAATTTAAGATCGGCCCAAGATTCTGATGGATCAGGCCCAAATACAAGCCCGTTGAGATCCAACGAAGATGGGCCGGGTACTGGAGGAGGATCGCCGTATAGGGTGTCGTTGATGAGATTGTTAGAAGAAACGAACGGCTGGGATGAGAAGGAAGAATTAGGGGTGGGTAATGATACGGTGTGCTGCGTGTGCATGGGAAGGAAAAAAGGAGCAGCATTCATACCATGTGGACACACATATTGTAGGGTGTGTTCAAGAGAGCTTTGGTTAAATCGAGGTTGTTGTCCCCTTTGTAATAGATCCATTCTTGAAATTCTCGACATTTACTAAAGAAAAAATTCATGGATTATTGTGTTGAGATTTCTCATCAAATGGATTTGACTTTATGAAATTCTAACCTTCATTTAATAAAATTGTTCATAAGTTATACCACTTAAGTCGGTCAGAAAAAAAAAACTTCATTTCATTTTCGTACGAGTAAATCTGATCTTCATTTGTCAAAAAAATCTACACATTGATTTGTCTCTCTCCCATAGAAAAAATGGTAGCTTGTGCCAGTTAAATGTATATATTCTAGTTTTGTTTAATTTGTTGTTTGTATACAAGTGATTGAGTAATTGAAGTCAAACATCAAAAGAATTACATTTTTTTTATCTTTAAAGCCCTAGACCATGATTGACGAGGATGACTTTTTTTATTATGCTACTAATACTTGCTTGCTATATAGTCCAAACCTGGCCGAGGAAGAGTTACTTTAGCTCATAAGAAAAGAGGTTGTCTTTATAGTTACTTTAGCTCATAAGAAAAGAGGTTGTCTTTAAAATAAATGTTTTGGAAAGGATAAATGCTTCATATAACCCTATTTTTGGGATACATTTTTAGTTGTAAATGTACAACGAGCCCATAAACAGTGAGTAAATGACAAGTGGTGGACCAATACAAAGTTGGAGCAGATAAATAGGTATTGTGACAATCTATTCGATGCTTTGTCAAATAGATCCATAGTCACTGCCACTGGTTAGTCCAATTTGATTTGGTGCATAAAGCCCAGTTGTGAATGCAAAATTGAGCAATAACAATATCAAGAATTCCAATGACATAGTTGTTAGGGTGAAATTATTTTTACCCATATTAGGTGTCGAGTGATTTGAGTTCTCATTTGAAATTCTTATTTGCATTGTCGAGCGATATTTGATTGTCTTACTAATGGAGGGAAACAAGGAAGAAAAAAGACAAAAGACTTGTAACAATTTATCGATATAGTAAAGTTAGAATTTGAAAAAAACACCAACATATTATTATGCATTAATTTGACAAGCTCATCAGTTTCATGAAACTAAATATTCTGATGGAAAAAAAGATAGAGAGAGGAAGAGAACGCTCTCTCAATATTAAGTTGTTTAAAGACGCTCGAGTAAAAATAATTTAATTATGATGAATATGTTGAATACTTAATTAATACATAAGTAGGAGCGAGTACAAATCAATTACACTATATAATTAATCTTAATAATTAGTTAGGACTTAGGTTGAGTTGATAGTTGATTGATTGATATAAAGCACTTACTAAAGCTTCCAAAGGCACATTTAGTGACTACCAAAGGTATCCATCGAGAAATTAGCAATTAGTAGTACTTGTTCTCAAGCTATAGCACATAAAATTTTGAGAATAAGGGTCACAATCACAAGGAATCAACCAAGAAGTAACTCAACACTTTCAGTTCATTAAATCAGACAACTTTTGAAATATAAAATTGGTCAATGAGTCAACTGTTCTTAAAGTTAACAAAGAAAATGACTAAATATGGTTTTAGACATTCTCAATGAATTAAGGGTCCCAATTTGATAGTATAAGGAATCCCATATATGTTCTACATATCAACATCAAAATTTAATGGCTGCTTTTCATTTTATCTTCATTTGGTTGATCTTTCCTAGAAGCTACCTCAAATGAGCAATTTAATACATAAGTTAATAAATAAGAGACCCCCACCTCCACTCTCAAAAAAGGAGGGAGAGGAAGAAGAAATTCCATTTAAGTTCTTGATATATACTCCCTCTATCCCTAATTACTTGTCCACTTTTGAATTGACATACCTATTAAGAAAATAACTAATGACATAGTGAGTTCACCATTTTACCCCTATTAATTATGAAGTGGATGAAAAGTTTTACATTTTTCAAAGTAATTAATCATTTAATTGAGGGTATAATAGATAAAAAAAAATTGTCCTTTCTTGATTTGTCAAAATGGACAAGTAATTAGGGACAGAGGGAGTATTATTTTCTCTAATTGTAAAAGGACCCCACCCTAACCTCCATAAGTAGACTGTATAAGTCATTGTATATATGATACACATATATGATATATCACAACATTTGGGGTTATGCTAAGATGAATAAGACCCTTGATGAGTTTTTTTTATTAGAGGTTTCAAAATAATTTCAATAGAAGAAACTCTTGGTAGAAGTTACTTCTTCCTTACTTTAATAAGTTTTCCTTTAATAATTTATATATTGGTCGAATCAGTAAATCTGAAATACTATATATATATATATATAAACAAGATGCCCATATCATGATTTTGCAAACCTATCAAGAAAGATTATATGCTCTTTAAATGAAAATATTTTGATCCAAAGGTATCTCTTTAAAGTTAGAGATCCAAGGATTAGTTCCTAATTGACCAATGACCTATTCATTTACTCTTTTAAATTTTGCATTTATTAACATAATATTTTGAAAAATTATAAAGGATAATAAATATAATATATATTTATAAATAACATTAAATATGTGGAGAGGAGATCTTGGTTAGAGTTTTCTTTACTTAGAAAAGAATTGTTCAAAAATTAATTTGATGCATTAAGCATTTTGCATAAATTGATAAGCATAGGATTTGAGGCCGATGGACCACATCTTTCAGGGTGTGATACATATAACTTACCATGATGCAAGTATTAATGTTTGATTTCATGACTCGATCCAACTATATTTAATTGGATTGGGCAGAAGCCAAATTAGAATCTTCTACAACTTGTTAATTATTGGCACATAATTTAATTTACATAACAAACAAAAACAATTTATGATAAAATAAAAATATGAATTTTTAAAAATGTGTGTCGACACTGACATTCTTGTACATTCCCACCCAATACTATTTATTCTCCATTTGTGCGACAATTATTCTTTTTCCACCACTTTAAATCACGAATGGAGAATTTTCATTATTTTAAATTAAATTATACAGAACATGCTCTATACTTTCTAACTTTATTTTTCTCTTATATATTCCGAACAGCTTGCTTATTTTTTTATTCGCAAATTCCTATTGGGTAGGCATGTACCCAATAGGGAAAAAGAGAAGAAAAGAGTCTTGTGAGAATTCGACTTTAAATTCAAGATTTGGGAAGGAGTCCAAATTTTGGGCTTTCTGGGCAAAAATGAAGTTGAATAATTTTGCCTATTTTTGGACCTTTGATCGACTAACATTCATTCATAATTCACGGTTGACATGCAATTATCTCATATTTATTTACTTTGTTATTAACAGATTTTCATTATAAACTAGATGGATTTGCCTCAAAAAAAATTCTTTTCTAATTCTTGAAGTTCTTATTTAAATATAGTTTTAATTTTTTTCCCCTTTTATTGTTGCTTGTAGTAAAGAGCAATGTTTTTTTATTGGTAGAACGCGTACATAATCAATTAATAAAATTCTGAATATATATATATATGATTTTTGATCCAATCCATTTTCGAGGTATGCACTGAATTTAGTCATGGTATCTTTGAAGTAGTAATTCATAAAGAAGTCACGATAATGATCATAAATATTCGTGTTCTTAATTTTGTCATATTGTACATACACATAGTTGTTTCATTTCTTGTCATAGTATGCCCCAGAAACTTATGTTCTTTGGCCTTTGAGGGACCATTATATTATATATTTTCATAATTTTTATGAGTTGGAGAAACACAAAAATAAAATTAGAATTCATATATAGCTAGGTAATTAAATTTTAAAGTAGCCATGCATGGAACCTAAACTACAATCCAAAAAGTCCAAATTAAACATGCAACATGCACATTGTGCTCTTTGTATTTTTATGAAATATATATAACTTCTCTACTTTAATTGTTATTCTCCAATTCCATATATAGTTAGTTATCGTCATCAATATATGATATATCTATCTATATAATATGTAAAATCAACCCCTGTTGTAAGAAGAACAAAAGTGTTATATTATTTTTGTGTTTTCGAGTTGAAATAGTATAAGCGAGATAACATAATATAGTACTAGAGTAATTTATATCAGTACTTGAAATAAATTTGCATTTTATTTTATAGCCTATGCGCCTATTTATGTTGATAAAAATAGGTACTCGTATTATTTTGATAAATTTGTTGAACAGTTAGCGAAGATTTGCTGTTAATTTTTAATTACTTTACCTAGATTCGATAGCTAGAAACAATATTATTTAGCATGAAGATTACAGTACTACTAATTATTATCCTCTTGGGAAATGCTCGAGGAATTAAAGAGTTAATCCACTATTTAGTTCATCATCACAATTTGACAAGTTGATGGGTTATTAACCAATTTAAATACATTAGCTAAACCATAATGTTATTATTAGACGTATAGATTTTTTATTTGAGTTAATGACTTTACTTACGATCAATTGCACACAAAGTTTAATATTTGTTTACGACAAGTACTGAAAGATAGAGTAATATACTTCATAAATATTAAAATTTTGAATACATAAATTTAAAGAATTCTAAACTTTAAATAAATTAAATTTAAATTCTAAATTCGGTGATAGTAGTAACCAAATCAAAGACAATCTTGAAAATATTTCTTGGTCTCCACTCGTGCAACTTTAAAGCAACAGCATTTTTCTTTTGTTGATTCTTGGAATAATAAAGTTTAATGTGTAGCACTTATCAGTCAAGGAAAATTGGTTTCGTATTCTTTTAATAATATTTTTCATGTTTGTGTTTTTATTTAATTAGAAATTTTCATATTTACATATAAAAGATCGAAAAAAAGTCATTTGTCTTCTGATAATTTTGTAAATGACTTAGAAATTTTAATTTTTTATATATATAGTTCGAGTTTCGGCTATATATACAGTAAAAGAAAGAATAAAAGGATATTGCTGCCTGTCTAAAAGATTGATTTGGATAGGAAATCTAGAAATGAAGAAAAATTGGAATCTTGTTGTTGTTCAGGTCTCATAATATTCCCATCATATCCAAGATTTTTTCTGCTTATTTTCTTTCTTCATCATATTAACTTCAAGTACAATCATAAAAAAGAAAATATATATACTTATGTCAATTAAACAGGAATAAATTAGAAAAGTAAAAAAAGTAGAGTAACTGATTCGAAATATGTATATATAGTGTTTTACCCATGGTTTTTCCATAGTAACTTTAAAACAAGAAGGCCCATTGGTTTAGCTGCATGAAATAAATGTGGAAAGAATGAAGTAATAATGATAACAATATTTGCTGGATCTCAAAGTTAATAAGGTCCCTGCAATATCTTTGTCACTCTATGGTATCAAATTGTCAAAAAGTTTCATAGAAATAATACCATTAATCAACATATATTTTTAAAAAGTAAATAAATGAACAAATCAAACACAAAATCCCAACATTATTATTATTATTACTATTAATAAAAAGCAATGCAAGAAAGATCGAATGGCGAAGAGAGATGGCTTGGCATGGAAGGAATGAAAAATTGTTAAGAATGATGACTTCTTTATTGACATAATGAGAAGCTAATTAAATAGAAAGAGTGATTCTTTGAGCAAGTCTGAATATCAAAATATATTGGTATAACAATTACATTTTTTATGCAAAAATTTTAACATCATCAGACACATACTCTAAAGACATTTTTTTTTCTTCTTCAATGTAACACGAAGAAATATTTTATCCTTACATTTTAATTATGCGACATCACTTAGTCTAAGATAAAGTCCAGCGGCTTTGCCTTGGTAATTAAAGAGCATTAATTTCATCTCAACCGTCACAACACATTGCAAATTAATGAATTTCAAACGTAACAACCATATAAATAGTTATACACACTATGCAGTAAATAACTCAACTCAATTTAATAAAATCCACAAAAGGAAGGAGTACAGTCTACAGACACGCATGCTAAAATTGCCCTTAATTCTGCCTCTCTTTCTTACTCATTATACTAACTTTTTTAGGTAAAGTCTCATTCATAATAAAGCTGTCATATACAGTGTAATTTCCATAAATAAGACAACAACATTTGTACAATTCTTCAAATTTAAACCCATAAAATAATAGAAGATGTCCCTATCCCATTTCATATCATGCATTTATTTGTTTCTTTAGGCAGATGTCTTTTTCTTTTCCTTTTTTCGCCCTCACTTTTGTTTCTTTGTCAAAGATAAATAACTTTAACCTGTAAAATTCAACTATCTAACATTCTGAGTGAATAAATGAATTATATTTGGAATTTAAGAACCTTATCTACTGCAGGCCATTAATATTTCCTTTGAATTTTAGTATGTAGGTTTTCTAACTTCAGATATATATATGTATATACTTGGTAATTTCATCTTTTACTATAATTTGTCCCTTTTCTTTTTTAGGTAGTTAAGTTGTAGAATTTTCTCTGTTCTTTTTTTGGCTAGTTTTCAAAAAAGTAATTGGTAAATTCAATATACTAACGTTTAGTTAGATGGATAGTACTTATATGCACCAATTTTTTTTACAATAAACAGATTGTTTAATTTTGAGAGTTACTGATTAAAGTGAGAATACATACTACCTAATTATAAAAATTTGTGCATGTCACAACCAAAGTTTAATTATGTCACCAACATACATGACCACATATTTTATCTCGGGTAATTATATTATCATTGATCGAGTCCAAAAGAGCATGCATCATGATAATTAATTGTGTTATATCTTATTAAGCGTTTTACATTTTCATCTCCTAATTTATTTGAGGTAGCACATGTATTCCTTTTTCAGAAGTCTGTCAATTTCTGTCTGACCCACCCTCATTGTTCCAGTACTGTCCTTGAGATGGACGTCTGAATATACACATTTTTTCTCCAAACTGTTCCATTCTAGTACGTTATTAAGCTTGCACCGATCATCATAATTCATAGAAGAATAAATATGTAGAGATAATTTCTTTGTTCAAATTTATACGCCATTTTTTTTATCAATTCCTAAAAGACGAGAACCATATATGTGCTTGTATAATACTACTAAAAATGTCATGTCAGGAATCATGATTTTCACTATATGAATATTCAAAATATAAAAAAATAAATATATGCCAAGGATATTATTATTTTTTATATATACACACACAAAATTAATTACTCCATATATAATATAATTTCTTGATGAAGAAGATTTGAATGGACTCTCTTAGCCACAATATATTTAGGATCACAAATTTTAACTATTGATATGCAAAAAAATGAAATTTTTAGTACTTTTCATATAGTTTTTGAATATCTAAATTTTTATTTAAAATATCAAATTAATATTATCTAATTTAACTTTGAAAATTAGTTCAATAGACTTTTAAAAAACGCAACATGACAATTAAAAGTGGACAAACAGAGTATCAACTTAAAATTCTGAATATGCATTTTGTACGTGTACGGTACTGTCTATTCAATGTTACGCTGTTCGTCAACAAAGTTTTAATGGCGTGAAAATATTTCCAAAACTATAGGAGATGTTCAAATCTTCTACCGTGTCATCAATGACAATTTCTCAGTAGGTAAGAATTTATAACTCTCTAAGTATGCGTGACATCATTTAAATTTTAAAAGTTAAACGAGTTTTTATATCTTGAATGTTAGTTTTTGTGATTTATAATATTTCTTTTGCTTATTTTTTTTTATAAATTTTGAATTTTACACGTCTCTTAAGAACAATGATTAACATGAACATTTTATTACAATTTTTATATTAATTGATATATAGTATTGAGTCTCACGAAATAAAAATGAACGAATGTAGTGCTTTTTATTTTTAAAAAACAGTAAATCATATGTTCCATTCTAGACGAGAGGGAGTTGCTCGGATGGTAAGCACCTCACTTCCAACCCGAAGGTTGCGAGTTCGAGTTATCAAGGGAGCAAAAGGGGTCGGAGCTCCTAGGGAGGGATAAAAAAAAAATATATGTTCCATTCTACCATTACAATTAAAAACAATTAAAATATAAATGATGTCAAATAAATTAGAAAGCATCGCACTTATACTATGATTATATTATGGATCTTTTTTTGATGTGAAAGTTGTCATTTGATTCCAAAAACTCAACTTTTTAGGCGGCGGGACTTGCAAAATTAGGCTAATTAATCTCACTTCTTTTAAAAAAATATATCTCAGGTAGATTTCCAATGCCGACATTACCTTTTTTGCATCTAATGCTTTCGATTAGGATTTAATTACGTAAAGATGAATCTAAGAGCTTCTTAATAGTATAACACAACAACATTAACTTTAATATTTTAATAAAGGAATTCCTTTTGCTCATTAGCCTATCAATGACCACATTTTTATTTTTCTTTACTATTTAATACTAGTATTTTAAGAAATGGAGCATCTTTTCCTTTTTATGGACCATGTCAAGATGACACTTCTACAAGTACTAATTAAGTTGTATACCTAATTCATCTGCAATATATATTTGATATAATAAAGTATGAGACAGGTAAAATGTACGCATACCTAATACCTTATCTCTACTTCGGAAAGAGGGGTTAGAGTAATTTTGTACAATACTATTATCTAAAATAAAAGCTTTAACTAGAACAAGCGGGAGATGATGGGAAAAAGTAGCAGAAAATAAAAGGAACACTTATTATTAGGTGCAACTTAATTAATAGTTACCCCACCAAAAGAGAGAAATGGCCCATTGCCATGGCTACAAGACATTCTTCCAAACTTGGTAGGGGTCCATCAGTATGTACACACATACATCATCCACCACTCCTGTTCCCACTTCTCACTTCTTTTATAAAAAATATTGCAACTTATTGGATTAGCTTTGCACGTATTTCAATTATTTCACATTATTACATACGATTTAAATTGTTTCGATTATTTAATAATTTTTCAAAATTTGAACCAAAACCAATGTACTTAGATGGACTCATGACTAACACCCTACATCTGCTTTTTCTGACTTATCAGTACACCTAGCAACTAAGTGTCCGTTTGGATTGACTCATTTTAGGTACTTTTAAGCCAAAATAGTTTTTAAGCAATTTTGAAATGTTTGAGTAAAGTTAAAAAATGTTTATAAGCACTTATTTTAAAGCTGAAATAACAAAAATAAGCCAAAAGTCATAAGCTAGGAATCCTAGCTTATGACTTTTGGCTTACAAGTCATAAGCCAAAAGTCAATCCAAACAGGCCCTAACTCTATTTACCAGTAATTAGACAAACTGACAAAGAATCATCAACATATTTTCTAATTTGTGTTAAGATTTGAAACTAATCACCAGGCAACTTCTCACATTCCCTTTATTTGCTTTAGATTTTATTTTTTATTTGCATGCCAATTTTTTTAATTAAATTCACCCTATCCTTTATCAATTCCATCAGTTATCAAAAGCCTATAAATACCCCTCTCTAGTATATTACTTTATAACTCACCACATAAAACAGATACCAAACACAAGCAAACTAGAGAGTCAGCCAAGTGAGAAAAGAAAAACAGAAAAATGGAGAGTAATTTCCCAGTTGTGGATATGGGGTTGCTTCAAACTGAGAAAAGGCCTGAAGCAATGGACAAAATCAAAGATGCATGTGAAAACTGGGGTTTCTTTGAGGTAACATTATATTATACTACAAGATCTTGAAGAAGAAGAAAAATTACTTTCTTGATTTCTGATTTTTTTTTTCTGTTTTGTGATTTATAAAAGCTTGTGAATCATGGGATTTCCCATGAATTGCTGGACACAGTAGAGAACTTTACTAAGGGGCATTACAAGAAGTGCATGGAACAAAGGTTTAAAGAAATGGTGGCAAGTAATGGACTTGAAGCTGTCCAAACTGAAATTGATGATCTTGATTGGGAGAGCACTTTCTTCTTGAAACATCTTCCTGTTTCCAATGTGTATGAAGTTCCAGACCTGGATGATGAATACAGGTTTATAAAACAAAAAAGATCCAATTTTTACCCTTTCTATAAACAGAATCTATGGCTCCAAATATCTGGGATTTGTATCAGTTCAACTTGTAGCTTTACTGTTGATCAGAGAATTTAGCTTATCCTTAGTCTTGAGTCTTGATTAGTAGCTCTGTTTATTGTACTAACTTTATATTACCTCTAACCTCATGACAGGAAAGTTATGAAAGATTTTGCACTGAAGCTAGAGAAACTAGCTGAAAATCTTTTGGATTTGCTGTGTGAGAATCTTGGACTAGAGGAAGGTTATTTGAAAAAAGCATTTTATGGCTCAAAGGGTTCAACTTTTGGCACCAAAGTTAGCAACTATCCTCCTTGTCCCAAGCCGGACTTGATCAAAGGCCTTCGCGCTCACACTGATGCTGGTGGCATCATCCTGCTTTTCCAAGATGACAAAGTCAGTGGTCTCCAATTGCTAAAAGATGGCAGTTGGATTGATGTACCTCCTATGAAACACTCTATTGTCATCAACCTCGGCGATCAGCTTGAGGTATGTATTCATTTTAAGCGTGTTGTAGCAGGTAATCTGCCTTATTTTCTAGGGTAGTACTGATTTTGTTTGAATGATTAAAGGTGATTACTAATGGAAGATACAAGAGTATTGAGCACAGAGTGATTGCTCAACAAGATGGCACTAGGATGTCAATAGCTTCCTTTTATAATCCAGGAAGTGATGCTGTCATATTTCCAGCACCAGAGTTGATTGAGAAGACAGAAGAAGAGAACAAATTGAAGTATCCAAAATTTGTGTTTGAAGATTATATGAAGTTGTATGCAAGTCTCAAATTTCAGGCTAAGGAGCCTAGGTTTGAAGCAATGAAGGCTGTGGAGACTACTGTCAACTTAGGTCCAATAGAAACTGTTTGATAATGTTTTGAGGGGGGAATTTGTTTATGAATTAATAGGACACTAATTAAGAGGATTAAAGAAGTTTAGGTTTCTAAAGTTGTGTTGTCCTTTTAGTTAATAATTTACTAAGGCTTCTAAGTAACTTATGTTACTTGATGTGTCATTGTCTCTTGTATGGTAGTGAGCTGTTTGAGGTTGTTCTCTATGGGGTATATTGTAAAGTTTCCTATTTTACTTTAATGAAATCTATGCTTGCAAAAAGAAAACTCTGTGTATGACATACTACACGTTTGAGTTTAATTAATATACACTAACAAGATAAAGAAAAATTACACTAAAAGAGAATTATGAATAACATGCAAAACATATGAATGACATGTTACAACGGCTAAAAGTTAAAATTGCATGTTCGCTAAGCATGTTTTTATATTATCAGTGTGTGTAAGTTACTTTAAACGCATTTATCTAAAAGGGAATGTGTTACAGCACAACTAATATAAAAATCAGAAAAGGACTCTAAAACTTTGTTGAAAAAGGAATTTGGATGACATAGCAAACTTGAACACCTCAAATTATTTATTTCTTTTTATCATGACTGTCATTTTCCAGGGATTCTCAATTGAACACCAAAACAACTCTGATGTTAATAGGAAAAGACACAAGTAATAGTATCGATACTCAACTGCTCTGTTTCACCTTTTTTTTTCCCTCTACATTATCTGTTGAGTCATTGACAATTATGTGTACACCAATTACCACCTTAGATTCCCCAATGAAAAGGGATGGGGAAAACATAGAAGTACTATTAAACCTGAATTATATATGGATGCACTACTTTTAGAGTATGGGACATGCACCTATAAGCATTTTTGAAGAACATAGGAAAAGGCAAGGGCGGATCCATCATTATGATTCATCTGAATTCACTACTTTACTATTGATATGTAGCATAAATTGAAGAGGTCCACTTATTTGTGTGGGGTGCTTCGCGAAAGTGAAAAAGGTCAACTACTTAATATTTATCATATTTTGTTAAATGCACATTTCGTAACATCTAAATATCTAAAAGAACTAGAGAGACCCACTGCAGTGTCACCATTTCATTCCTTTTCTCAAAAGCTCTGTTTTGATAAAAGGGAAAAAAAAACAAAAAAACGCTTAGCCCCCTACCCAATGCTAATTAGAATTAGTCCATTCTAATCGGATTAGTAAACTTCAAATACTAGATGATTAAACCGAAGACCGGAAAAAGAAAAGAAAAAGAGCTTCCCTTTCCTTTTACATTTGCTGATGATAGCAGCAGCAACAAATATATGATACAATAAGGTTAAGGCAAATGGTTTCATAAAGGAAGACAAATAAAGTTCTGGCAAATTGAAGTCTAAAAAGTTCTGATTCTCTCGGCTGAAATTCAAAATAATGGTATAAGAGTCACCAGAAACTCTGGTGATATTGAATTCTTATACTAACACTTGCTATGGAATGTAGGAGCATGCTGCTGCAACATCTCAAGCATATAATAAAAAAAATTCAAACGGTGAGAAATATGAGTCGCTGTTATGTGGAATGGTTAATTTTCAATGGAATAGTATCCAATAGCAACAACACCACACTTGATAAAAGAGTTCAGACATCAACTTCTGAACAACTAAGCAACAACAGCAAATGAAACTTCCATCTATCAGAAATTCAACCATTAGCATCTACATTTCAACAGCCTGAAATGCTAGCAACAATGACATTTCTCTTCTGCCATGGTACTGACATGGATATCTGAAATTACAACCTCCAAACAAGACCAAAAAGGCGAGAAAGTAGCATGAAATTACATTCCGTGGTTCTCTCTTCACGAATAAATGTTGGATAAGCTACAGCTTAAGAGCAAATGCCTGCTGAAAACACAGATCGCTAATGGTTTCAAACCGTGAACTGTTTCTATCACAATATTACTGCAGAATTAAATGTTAATTTGCGGAGGCTAAAAATATTAATCGCATCAATAAAAAAATTTCAGAAAGCAAACTCCATATAGAAAAATTAGTGTCAGGCTGACGGTGTTGGCACACATACATAATCCAGAACCTTCAGAGAGAGCACATTATGATGCCAGTTCTCCACCAGCATTGAGAAGATAAGCTTCCTGATACCTACTCTTCTAAAAGTGAACTTTCCGTCGCTCCATTTCAGACACATGCATGAAAAAAATGCTAATGCAGGTGATGGGCAGCGCAATCCAATAAAACTGAAAGCAGGTCGCTGCCCTAAGCTTGACTAGCATCATTCTTATGATTTGCACCTTCATCAGTGTTCAAGCTCTCAACCATTTGCTTAGATCCCTCTGCAGCTTCCTCATTGGAACAATGGTTCTTCAAAACTGTTGAGATGTCACTTTCAGAAGCTCCAGCAAGCTTGAATCGCTCAACTGCTGTATCAAGGTTTTTCTTCCAACCAGCCAAAGCCAACTTGCATTCAACTTGAGAGCGCTCAAAGAGCATATTACCCCAAAATAAATGGATTTGCGATCTCATAACAGCAGCTTGCTCTGCGGCCTCCTCAGCTGAAATTTCAGCTGGACCACCAGCAGCTGACGCCTCACCTTCAGGACCACTTGCTTGCTTCTTCCTTCTCCTTAATAATTCATCCTTCTTGCTGGCGCTAGGATCCTTTAGCTCATTAGCTCTCTGCTCTTCAATTTTCTCCCACATTTCTGTTGCAGCTTTCATTTTTAATTCTGCACTGTCAAAGAGTGCAAGAGTTTCAGTAGGATCCCAATTTGATAGGTCCTCTTTCTTAGCCAAGATAAAGGACCAGTAAAGTTTTGCCATTTCAAATTGCTGCTGCCCCAATGCCAGTAACCCCTCATAAAAGTCTGGTTTGATTAAGAGTGCCTCCTCATACTTCTCTTTGGCCAGAGAATATTTTTCTTTCACCCAGTCATATGCTGCTTGGAGTTGTGTAGCCATCATCTCCTTTGAAGCAGAATCATCTATTGGAATTCTTTTCCTTGCTGAGCACATGTGAACATTTCCCCAGTTGAAGAAAGCAAGAGCTGCAACCTCCTGAAATTTTAAGGCAGCCTTGTCGAAAAGAACTTGAGCCTCTTCACTTGTCACAGTTTCCTCAAGGGCTTCAGAGCAAAGCTCCATCCCAAGCTCATGCAGATCAATGTGAGCATCTGGATCGATGCCTACATGGGTCCTGAATAACTGAGCAAACTCGAAAAGCCAGTCATCCATTTCAACCTCTTTGCAGTCAGGATTTTCGGTTGTAGCCGCTTTCTCTTTGATAGTTACCTTCTCTGCCTTATTGCTCTCATTATCCACAGTTTCAACCACCGAATCACTTATTGAAGAATGGGATCCACTATCATCCCCTTTACTCCCTTCGCTCTCGACAGGCTTCTCCTCTTCCTCTTCCAACAAGGCTGGCTCTTGTTCAGGACTCACCTCAACGACGTGCAACCTTAACATCCCAATGGCGTCAGTTTTATCTGCATCAGGGTCTTTTGGCAGTAAACCATCAACCCAAGACTCTGCTGATCTAAGTTCAGCCGTACAGGTAATAGTTACTAAATCACCATCACTGTCCTTATATTTAACAAGAACAGATTTTGACATAGGGAACCGTTTGCTAACAATATCCCTCAACACTTTAAAACTGCAAGTCACAGGCATCTGGGCAAGCCTTATATCATGATCATAAACAAGCTTCAATGGCCTCCAACGAATGGCAACATCTTTAGAATGTCCATGAACAACACTAGATGCTGATGAAGATGCCTTCTCTCTTTGGCCATCCTTATTGTGATCAGCATGTGGTCTGGAAGGACCATTTGCAGGCTTCAAAATAACCTTTGGTAACTGAACTTTGGCTTGAGGACCATTTTCAGCTGGTGTAACTTGATATGGCTTCTCAGGCTTGTTATTAACTGATATAGCTGAAGCCCCACCTAAAGGTGCTGGCTTCTTAGACATTGGCCGAGCAGGTAAGCATGGCCCTAAGCCAGCAATAGGAGCTGCACCCACTGCAGAAGCACCAAGTGCAGCTGGAGATGGGCGGCTTTGGAGGTCCTGCTGGGCCTCTGGACGAGGACCAAGTGCCATCCTCAATCGTCCAGCAATCTCCAAAGCATCTCGGTGATTTGGATCAGCACCCAATAGTATCTGGACATCTTGCATCGCCATTTCATACTTCCTCACAGCCTCAAATGCACGAGCCCTTCGTAGAAGGGCCCGAACATAAGAGGGCTGAACCTGAAGTGCCATGGTACATTCAGAAATAACAGAATCATAGTCTATGGGCTTCATTTGCATCAAACAGGCTGCCCTATTGCTATGAAAAACAGCTCTATCAGGGTGTGTCTTTGGTGTAAGTTTGAGAGAATTCTCATATTGCTCCAGGGCACCCACATAATCCTTAGCCTGAAACCTTTTGTTCCCCTCTTCTTTCAGCTCATGGGCTCTTTTTGAGAAAATTGATGAGTCCAAATCAACACTACCATTAACAACAGGTGTATGGCTATTCCCAACAGCCCCTTGGTTCTGGTTTTGATTTTGACTAACACCCGCCTTCTTTTTCCTACCACCTGATTTCCCCATGTAATAATCCTAACAGTAACTTGTATAAAGATTCAAACTTTATTACTAATGAGCCAGAATAAACTAATATATCACTATACTTCACCCTTCTTTTTTGTGCTGTATAAATCAAGAATCATAAAGGAGAACAGAAATAGCTACTTACAGGTATAAAGTTTCCACCTTTCGTGCAGAATTTAGAGTTTTCTGATTGAATCTTGAAGACCCAGAAGATGGATTGAAGAATCTGATAGGTTGGATAAATGGGTGTTTTTTTTTTTTTTTTTTGAGGAGAAGCACTAATGTAAGGTTTTGGGTTTCAAACCCTAGATAGCTGACTGAGTATCCAATGGTAGGACCCACTGTTGGTGTCTATATTGTGAACCGTCGAATGGATGATCATATTTTATAATCACCGTCAATCTTATTCATTTTATATTACACTAAACTTTATTTTAAAACTCGTTTCTATGTCAATCAGTTAACTAATTCGATTAGTGTTCGTAAATTTACTAACATCATATTACATGTTTATTATGCCTATTGAAGTCCTTGAAGCGCCATTTATATTTTAGAAGAGTCCTTTCCATGACAGGAATATCAATAATTCTTTCTTGCATTATAGTATTAATATTTCAAGAATTAGCCCAACTGAGCTAAGAATATATGAAGTCTAATTTTGTAAAGATCCAATCATATTTTGGAGTGACCTTTAATTTATGTCTTTAAAATCAACGATTTTTTAATTTTGACCTGTGCTGCCTGTTTACTAAAAATTTATGACCAAAATACTTTATTTATGACTAGATTCATTCCGCACAAGTTTAGAGAATTTATGCCTCACTCAACATAAGTTTCGTAGGAATTAAGTTATGTTATACAACATTACCTGTTATGCCTTTTATGACATAATTTGTGGGTTCGAAAAATAATTTTTATCTCATTTGACATAAGTTCTATAGAATTATATGACTTTTATGATATAACTTATGGTATATTATGATATAAAAACATGAACTTTTGATCAGCGGAAAATTATTTGTTATTTTGATGTCAATCCTATTTCCGGACACTTTAGTGTCTACTTAATAACTGAATGACAAAAATTTAAAACTATCGTATTTGAAGGTAAAAATTTAAGTAAATAACAACCAAAATATAACTATGAAGTCACGTAAATGAGTAGGGGTGTACATGACCGGGTTGGTTCGGGTTTTTCAAATATCAAACCAAATTATTTGTGTCGGATTTTTTATTTTATAAACCAAACCAAACCAATAAAATTCGGGTTTTCCGGATTTTTCCTGTAAAGTATTCATACAAACATATAATTAACTTGTACTTTAAATACTTCTTTAGTCCTACCAAAATGCAACTATCTAAGTTGTTTCTTAAGAAAATAACACAAAATATGATATGATTAATGACACTAAAATATCCAACAAAAAAATAATAATGAAATCGCGTAAACGAATATTGCAAATTAATAAGTCATAATGAAATTGACCATAATTTAAAAGTACTAAATCATGGTAAAATAAGTTTAATAAGTATTGGTTACATGACTAGATATTAAAGGAAAGTAAAATTAGATTATGTATTTTAATTGTCTAAACCTATGTAAAACTAAAGAACAAATATTCAATATTATTGTCATTCTTAGTGTTGAATTGATTTTCTTTTTGCATTAGTATTAATTTGATTTTGATTTAGGCTTTATTATAATTACCAACATCTATGGACTATAATCTTTATTGGATTATTAAGAATTCTAACTTTCAAACCTGAAATAAATATATTAAAAGATAAAAATTATGAAAAAGTATAAGAAATATTCAAAAATTATATCAAAATAAATATTTTTACGTATAAAATAAAATTTTAAAAATTATATATATAATGTCAGGTTGGTTTAGTCTCGAGTTGGTTTTTTTTAGTTGAAATCAAACCAACCCAAATATAGTCAGGGTTTTTTGTTCCAATACCAAACCAAGTCAAACCAAACCACTAGTCAGGTTTTTTTTCCAGTTTGACTCGATTTGCGGTTTGATTCGATTTTCGGTTCGATTTTGTACACCCAGCATGGGAATCGCTACGTTTGGTTTGTTGTTAATGGGCTGCGTTGCCTGGATCAGCCCAAACATGAGTAGTCTTATCTTTCCAAAATGAGAAGCCCATATAAATTGCATGCAGGCCTGAGGCCTAGCCCAATTCAAGTCTCGTAACCCAAATTCAAAATCCCAAAATAACAATTTCTAAACTCAAAATTTTCAAGTTTCATTTTTAAAAATGTATACTCAAACGGAAGCTTTGTTTACCAATTTGTTTAACAATATTTGGTTAAACATAAATTTTAAGCTAAGAAATCTCCTTATAAAATAACCACCTCCTTTGTACTTTGTAATATTACTCTTAAATATGTGTACATACGGAAGAGGCAGTAACACAGATAAAGAAGGAAATTAGTGAAAGATTACACTTACTTAGAAGTTCTAAGAGAGCAAATAAATGTAGACACTTTATTCAGCATTTGTTATGTAACTAGGTATTTTGTTTTGTTAGAGGCCTATTCTCTATTTCAGAAATAGGTGCTCTTTTATTTGTATATGTTCTTTGATGGTTATGGTAATATTTTATAGTTGTTACCAAAAAAAATTACTCTTACTTTTCCAATTCTGTTCTTTTTTATATATAGTAATTATTTTAATTCATTCATCATGTATTTACGGTTGATCAGTTAGCTTTTTGATATTGCATTTTTCTATTAGTTAATTTTATGAGTATCATTTCAAAGAAACTATATAAGAGAAATATAAACCACATTTTATATTTTATATATAGTTATATAAAGCATATAAAACACTAACCACAAAATATATTTTTCAAAAAATATGTTCAACTCTCTATAGGTTGTATATTAAGGTGTCTATTACTAATACCATGAATTACTAGGTATTAGTACGACAAGAAGTTTTAATGAATGCATTAGCATGGTTAAAAACCCCATTGCCCCTCAAAATATTTTTTACATCTTTTCCATCATAGTTGTAAAGGGTATCTTGGTAAATAAATATTTTATGCGATACATATTTTTTTAATATATCAAATCAAAAAATACATAAAAAATAATTTGTATATAATTAATATAAACACTTACCTATACAAATTTATTAATATACTTTATTTAACATTATTCTCGCGGGCTCAGAGAGGTTCCTAATCCTAAATGGTAACAATAATAATGCAAATTGCCTGAACTGCACCCCTAAATAGTTTGAGACAATTTTGTATAACTTAATACTTCAATCGTTCAATTTAAAAAGACAGAGGAAAAGGGGCGCCGACAAGCCCAATTGGCAAAGTTAAAAAAAGCAGTGAAGAAACTTGACCATCCATGGCAATATCTCTGCAAAAAGTGACTAACTTTCCCTTTTCTCATAATTCCCTGCATAGTGAAAGAACTTCATCAGATTCAAGAGTTTAAGCAAAACAAAAATTTGTCATCTCTTTGATAGTGAAGAACATATACACTCCATTTGTAAGTATGCTACTACTGTCACTTTTAGTAGCATTCACACTCTTTTCTCCAACCCCATTTGTCCATTCTCACTACAACTGGTCACCTTCTTCTTCCTCCACCTCCTCCTCCTCCAATTTTCAGTCTGAGTGGCGTCCTGCACGTGCCACCTATTACGCCGCCGCAGACCCACGTGATGTTGTGGGTGGCGCTTGTGGATATGGGGATTTGGAGAGAAATGGGTATGGAAAAGCTACAGCTGGGTTAAGTACTGTGCTTTTTGACAAGGGTCAGATCTGTGGTGCTTGTTATGAAGTGAGGTGTGTGGAGGATCTGCGGTGGTGCATTCCGGGTACTTCTATAATTGTTACAGCCACTAATTTTTGTGCACCAAATTATGGGTTTGATCTAGATGGTGGTGGTCACTGTAATCCGCCTAATGCCCATTTTGTGCTACCCATTGAGGCTTTTGAGAAGATTGCTATTTGGAAAGCTTCTAATATGCCCATTCAATACCGCAGGTTCGTGCAGCTACTTATATATGTGTGTTTTTAGAAAATATTCAACTGGTTCTATGTTTCCCCTACGGCAAGAATCGGATATACTTACTCCGTTTAAATTTGTTTGACGTGGAGTTTAAGAAAGCAAAGAATACTTACCAAATCTGTTTTAATTTTCTAGTCCTAAACAAGTTAGATGAGAAGTTGAAACTAAATAGTTGCTAAAAAAGGAAAGAGGCAAGATAAACAAATTGAAATTATTTAGCATTAGAATGAAACAGAACTGAGAAAAGGGGAATGGATTCATTTTCATATAGCTAACCTCAGATAATCTAGGATTGAGGTTTAGTTGTTATATTGGTTTACCCATTTATGGTAAAAGGTTCTACCAATTGTCAGCTAGAACATTCTCTGAACTAGTTTGATTACAGCTTAAAAAGATTAGGTTCTTACAGCTGTAGTTGAGGACCGCGAGAAGAGTTGATTGAGATTGTTGAATATTTAATGGTAGGTTAAAAAAACAGAAAAGGAAGTCGCAGAAGGGCATTTACTGAAAACTGAAAGGAAATTTGAATGAATGCTTAGGACAGGTAGCAATGGAAAAAAAATAGACATTGCTTATGAGAATACGAAAAAAAATGAAGGGGGGGAAGGAAACACAAATGTGAAGTATACAAGGCCCTTAAGATTGTAGTCAGTTTATGAGGGATTTGGGATCAATATATTAGAACCACTAGCTATTACTTGTGATTTCATTGGCTTTTTCCTTCAGTAAGTAATTTCAATGGCTTCCAGGGAGGGAGCAAATCTTTTTCTAATATTTATGATATGCATGCTCTATATCAGAATAATCATTATCTGTGTATTGATTTCTGTAGATTATCATAGTATCTGCATCTTCTATTTGTTTCAAAGGTTGTCCTCAATTGTAATGTGTATGTTTCTCTTAAAGGAAAGACTCTAATAACCTTTTGGCCAATGCATGTCAATAAATTTATACATATGGAACATCCAAACGTATTTATAAAAATATTCTGATGAAGATGATCTAAAGTTCATTTGTATTGGAAAATATATTTAGAGCTTCCTGGGAACTAAACAGCACTATTGGTTCTCGTTGTGACTACTGTTGAGAATATAATCAAATAATAAAAGTGTGTTCTCTCTAACAACTTAAGCTTTTAGATGAGATGGTCACACACTTCAAATGGTATCAGAGCAGGCAAAGGTCCTGAGATCGAATCTCACCGCCACCCAAATCAAAAAAGAATTTCCACGTGCTTGGCCCATGAAAAAAAAAAAATCAGGCCTGCATGTGAGGGGGCGTGTTGAGAATATAATCAAATAATAAAAGTGTGTTCTCTCTAACAGCTTAATCTTTTAGATGAGATAGTCACACACTTCAACAACTACCTCCCTATCAGTTTCACTACTCTTTTCCTAACTACTCTGCATTCTCTGTTTCTAACATAAAAAAATGACCTACATGGTTTTCGAAGGATGTTCCTTCCTGCCTAGAGGATGAGCTTTTAATTCTAATAGACCAACTGGTAACATAACATACACTTTCAAACTGCATAAAATGCCTGCAATCTACTTACTGTATATTGGCCATTCCTTCTACTTTGAATAAATTTTATGAGCCTTTGAGAAATATCTATCCTGTCCTTAAGTTAATGGTGATTTATGTCCAAATAGATATAGGGATACACTTATAAGAGGTATTCCATGTCGCCATCCACCAAATATGCACCTATTGGTATTATTGGCATTCCATAATATTTGGTATAGAAATTAGATGTACTTTCCATCCAAGAAGCACCATGAACAGATTTGAGACTGATTACACCATCCACCTTCAAGTGCCTTTTCTTTCCGCTTGGCCAAACAGTACAATTTTCTGCAAATTTCATGTAGCTCATCTACATACTTGCAAAAATCCTTCCGATCCCAAAAGAGGCTACATCTACATGTTTATCTCCCTTTTTAATTCGACAATGCAAGTAATTCCCAGAATTCCTTTGTTGAAGATCTTTCCTGTATGGCGCCTAACCATATGCTTGGTTTCTTAATTCTGAACAGGATAAAGTGCAGAAAGGAAGGTGGAGTTCGATTTACTATTGGCGGCTCTGGAATATTCTTGTCAGTTTTAATCAGTAATGTTGCAGGTTCAGGTGATATAGTGGCAGCAAAAGTTAAGGGTTCAAGAACAGGCTGGCTTCCTATGGGTAGGAATTGGGGCCAAAACTGGCACATTAATGCTGACTTAAAGAATCAGCCGCTTTCTTTTGAGATGACTAGTGGTGATGGGGCCACCTTGACATCTTTCAATGTAGCTCCCAAGAACTGGAATTTTGGTCAGACCTTTGAAGGCAAGCAGTTTGGGTCTTAGACTCATGCCAAAATTGTATCTATTGCTCATCTTTCGTTTTGGATTTCCCAAGATTGGCTAGCAATGTTGGGACATTTTTGTTCGAGTTCATGTTGGACAAGTGACTACCTGATTTAGTTGTTGTAGAGCAAAGCTCTGCGATTGTGTCGTATGTTATTGTTCACTAAATCCCTGTGAACTTGAATGTAACCAGAGAAGAAACTTGCCACTTGCAAGGCAATGTTATCAAGCAATTGTTTTGCTAGTCAAATGTTGCAGAACTTGAATCAAAGTTAGAATTGTTGATTTGTAGATTAAGAATGTTCCTCTTTGAATTTGATGAAATCTATGAACACATCAAAAGGAGACAAATATTTCCTTGATATTGTAGATTTTTTTGTCAAATGATCAAAACATTATCCCTTATCTTGTCACCTTTATTCATTAAATATTTGTTTCAACCGTTCAGTGTCCGGAACCCACTGACTCGTCGATGCACAATGTATAATGCCGGGGTTATTAGCAACTTTGACTCAAACTCGAGACTTCTTTTTAAGGGGGAGGAGGAACATTTATACCTATGGTGTATGACATGTTAAATAGCACGCCGCATTGTTTTTTCATTCATCATATCATCCAAAGTTCATTTTCCTTTTCTAGTTTTCTGACACATGCCATATTGCTGTCCTAGTTACATCATCAACAAAGACTTGGATAAACTAGAAATCAAGACTGCAGATGATGCATTTTGTTAGTTGGTAGAAGTCAAATCAAGGTTGCAATTAGGAGTCTATAGTTTAAAGAACAGGCGTGACAAGACAAGTAAATATGGAGAGGATCTACATTCACTTAGTACTACCAAACTGCAAGATGGCAAAAATGATAGTTTTCTACTCCAGTTCACAACATTATGAAGAAGAAAACAAGGCACACCAGTCTGCTTGATGAACTTTGTATTACACCTGATTTGCTGGCATCTTCTCTTGTTATATTTCTAGTTAGCATGGAATAGCTTAACTCTCCATGTTGTCTTTCAGAGCCTCATAGCGAAAAAATAAAAGAAAACAAGGAAACCAGGGATTCGATATGGAGAACTCTCTCTTTCTAACCTTTTCTTCGTTTCTTTTTGTTATCCATTTTGTTCCATTGGCAGCCTCAACACCATCATACCTGAGTTTCCTTCAGTGCTTATCCAAACATTCACATCCATCTGACCACATACTGTCAAGAGTGTACACTCCAAACAACTCCTCATATAAGTCTGTGCTACAACACTATATCAGAAACCAGAGGTTCAATAGATCAACCACTCCAAAACCCGACATTATTTTCACTCCGTTACAAGAATCTCATGTCCAGGTTGCTGTCACTTGCTGCAGGAAAACTGACAAGTACCTAAAGATCCGAAGTGGAGGGCATGACTACGAAGGCATTTCTTATGTCTCCAACATCAGTTTTGTTCTTCTTGACATGTCTAACCTGCGTTCAATTGATGTAGATATCCAAAATGAAACTGCTTGGGTCCAAGCTGGTGCACTTCTAGGCGAACTTTACTACAGAATTTGGGAGAAAAGCAAAGTCCATGCCTTCCCAGCTGGTGTTTGTCCAACTGTTGGTGTTGGTGGACACATAACTGGAGGAGGATACGGTAACCTGTTAAGAAAATATGGACTGTCAGTTGACAATTTGATTGATGCGCACATAGTAGATGTTCATGGAAGAATTCTTAACAGAGAATCAATGGGAGAAGACCTATTTTGGGCGATCAGAGGTGGGGGTGGTGCTAGCTTTGGAGTGATATCTGCTTACAAACTTAGGCTGGTAAAAGTTCCTGATGTTGTTACTGTTTTCCGGGTAGTGAGGACCCTGGAAGAAAATGCAATTGACATTGTTTACTGGTGGCAATTCATTGCAGAGAAAATAGATAGCAATCTCTTTATAAGGTTAGCTCTAAAACCTATTGATGAGAAGCAAAAAGGAACTAAGACAATTACAGCAACATTTGTAGCATTATTTCTTGGAGATTCCAGAGAACTTCTATCCATCATGGATAGGGATTTTCCTCAATTGGGTTTACGTATTGAGGATTGCAAGGAAATGAGTTGGATAGAATCTGAGCTTTTCTGGGCAAGTTTTCCTAATGAAACACTGCCTGATGCTTTGCTCAACCGAAAGCCTGGAGCGAAGTTTCTGAAGCGCAAGTCAGACTATTTGCAGAAACCCATTCCCAAGGATAAGCTGAAATCTATATTCGATAAAATGATTGAATTAGGAGACACAGTGTTAGTTTTCAATCAATATGGTGGAAGGATGAGTGAGATACCAGAATGGGAAACTCCATTTCCTCACAGAGCAGGAAATATATTTAAAATCCAGTATGCAGCAAATTGGGGGAAAGAAGGAAAGGAAGCAGAGAACTTCTATATAAACCAGACCAGAGTACTGTACAACTACATGACTCCTTTTGTGTCAAAATCCCCGAGATGTGCATATTTAAATTATAGAGACCTTGACATAGGGGTCAACCATAATGGAAACAACCGCTATATTGAAGGTCGTGTTTATGGACTGAAGTATTTCAAGGATAATTTTAATAAATTGGTCAAAGTCAAGACTTTGGTTGATCCAGATAACTTCTTCTGGAACGAACAGAGCATCCCTCCTTTAGCAGCGTAAAGTACCAAGTATAGGGGCAATAAAGGTATGGTGATGTCTGAGCAACCTTGAGGTATCAGTATTTCCACAAAGCCATTTTATTTTGGCCCATTTGATTCTGTCAAAAGATTAGTTTGAGAGACAACCTTCTGTATAATATGTATTTGCAACTTCCTTTTATGCTGAATCAAGTCTGTTTCAAGGGACTAAGAAATGCAAGCAACACACACCTTTCTCAGTTCTCATACATCTTAATAAGCCTCAAATAGAATATGTAGTTCTCTTTTCCCTTTCCTTTGGAGGGGGTGGGTTTATAGAGAGAGGTGTAAGTTTTTCCTAGTTCTAATTACCTATTTTCCAATCAAAGTAAAGGTTTTAAACATCCCTGATCCCACACTCTTGATAAGAACCTCCGGCCCATTATCCACCGAGTTTAGAAGGCTGTGATTGGTCCAAAGGGCGGGTCACAGACGGATTTCTCGGTTATCAAAAATAAAAAAATAACAACTACATCACAATCTAACGCATCCAAAGACAAACTTCACAAAAGTTCGCAGCCCTGGCTCATAAGTATAATTCAGGAACTCAAGTGTGATTAAGCTGTATCGTGCAACTAGTTTCCTAGAATGTAGTTATGTAACTTCCTGTAAACCTACACGTCCACTTTAGTTCATTAACTAAAGAACTAATATCTAAATTGTATAATCCATAAATTACTCAAAAATAATCAGAACTTAGAAATTGTTCACCTGTCTCCTTTTTTTACAAGTAAAGTTTCGTTAATAAAACAGTACGAAGAAGGTGTCTGAGGGAAAATTATGCAACTTGACATATAATCGTTTGGGAGTTAGCAGCAACAAATCACTGAGTAGAGTTTAAATCTAAGGACCTCCATTACAGGTGACAGCAGATTGGTCAAAATGAATTTAGCTATGAAATTTCAGCTCATACTTTTGGTTGGATATGAATATATATATACATACTAGCTTATTGGATGTTTGGACTACACTATCAACAATGATTTTGACAAAGAATAGCAGGAATTTAAGATGTATACGTCTGAGGACCTGTTCAACTTGATGGGAAAGAAGAAAAGGGCACATAGGGAATCACCAATATGTATGTTACCATATTTGCCTAGCTCTGAAAGAAATTAGATCAACTTTATATGGAATGAAAGCAAAAAACTGAATATAGGTGCATTTCATCGAGATATTAAAACCATTAAACATTGATGTGAATCTCTATACATGTTCCTGTTGAAGTTTGTTGTGAGACATTAGGGGTTTCCTTGCTC
The DNA here is from genome assembly GCF_900185275.1 of Solanum verrucosum. NCBI lineage: Eukaryota > Viridiplantae > Streptophyta > Magnoliopsida > Solanales > Solanaceae > Solanum > Solanum verrucosum. Next base: position 3,677,764 of record NW_026020048.1, read on the forward strand.
CAATATATAAGTTGTATGAGTATTAGTAATCCTACAATTGAAGAAAAAGGGGGCAAAAGAATATGAACCTTAGTATGGACTACCATAAAAAACTTCTTGCCACTGATCTTCAGTTGATAAGTGTAACACCAGGAAACGAATCCCATATAATAATGAAAGCTCTAGCAATTACAAAACTAATTCTATTACCCTGTCTCCATTACAGCTTCTGATTAGATTTTATAAGCAATCCGTTTAGCATTACATGAACTGCAGCTTCATATACAACTCCGTGATAATGCATTCCGTCAGTAGTACAATGAGCTCCACAATTATTACTCAATGCATGAATGTCCAGCAACAAAAGGGGTCCACCAGATTGTTGCAGCAGCTTACTGCTATAAAGCTCATCAGTATAAGCTTGCCACATCACATCAGTCATCTTCTTTCGCTTCTCATCTGTATTCAACATTGAGTTTATCAGCTTTGGCATTCCCAGCCAAAAGAAGTTGGGTGAACGAACTGAAACTAAATTCATGCCAGCTCCATCATTAACAAAATCTGAAGGTACTGGTAACAGTAATACCACCAAATCCCTCAACAACTTTAGGGAAACACCATAATCAGTTGCATTATTTATATGTAACATATCCCATAGCCCTGTCCCAATCACAAATACATCAGGATAACTCTTTTTCTCTTCAAACCCCAGAACCAAATCAGTCAAGTTACTCACATACGGCGCCCAAATAAAATCCAACTTCATCCCAATCTCATCAATAAGTATGTTATAATCACTATGCCTCTTGAACAAATCCCCCCTAATCATCTCCATTTCACTTTCCCCCAATAACAACTCCAACAAAGAAACTACAAATAACCTTGCTTGTGAATCCCCAGCAACAACAACCCATGACCCATTAAACAAATCTGAAGCATGAGACTTGGACAACTTTTGGAAATCACATTGAACAACAGGTTCAGACTCAATCCACTTCCAAGACTTGTCACTACTACTCCTAACAGTATTTTCCACACTACAATTCTCATTATTCAATTCTTGAAAATTAAATGCTACTTGGTGAAGTAAAGAAATGCAAGAGTCAAGATTTACCATTGATGATGATGATGATGAAGAAAGCATAGAGGAGACTGAAGGGAAATAAGGGGTCAAATGAACACAAACAGCAAGGGTAATGAAGAGGGCACAGCTGAAAAATAACATTTTGTTGCGACTCAAGTGCCAACCAGCCATACCCAGAGGGACAAAGAGTACAAGAAAGTCCGCCAATAACGGCGCCCCACATTATATCTCTAATTCTGACTGTTAAATCCAATGAAAGAAAAAGAAAACAGAGCTTTGACAGCAGAGTTTCAATAAATTGAATGTTGGATCCAATTGAAGAGGAATGGAGAGTCTTTTCTGCTATTCTTGACGGGGAATCCCCATTAAAAGAAAAAAGGAAGAAACTTTGAAAGCAGATTAGCAATCTTTGCTTGGGGTTTAGAAATTGAAAAAGAAAAGAACTTTGTATGAAGATTTTTCAAGAACTGGAAAGGTGGATGACAGAGATCTTCAAAGATTTATCAAGAACAGGAATGTTGAATATAATTGAACAGTATAAATATTTGGAAGTTAAAAGGGCAGTAAATATGGACTTTCTGAGGCTGATTCTAATTTAATTGCATTTCAATACGAAAATCAGATATAATAAGAATATAACCTTACAAGAAACCTTCGAAAAAAGTATGTTGTACTATATAATTATATCTTATTTCTATTTTTATGAAATATAAAAATTATTTCTAATACATTCCTCGATTAAAAAAAAAAGTATCCTATCTAGAATTGTGGGATTATATGGTGAGGGGGGAAAACATAATGAGAAGGAGGAAAAATAAGAGTTTCCAAATGAGGAAATGAAAGTATGGAAAGAAATCAATGCCTTTTCCCTCGAATAGAATTTGCAACCCTGGTCTTCAGCATTCCTGATTTACTAAATTGGAAAAATAACCGTTTAGTATTGTTGAATTAAATACTCACTTTGTCAAAAATAAAAAAAGAATACTTAATTCTTCGATTTATTTTTATTTGTCCAATTAAAAAAACAAAAGATAACTTATCACTTAATTCATACTCTTTTTATCCCTAATTAGTTGTCCACTTTTAATAGCACCCCTATTAAGAAAACAATAATTTGACATAGTGAGTTTACAATTTTATTTCTATTAATTATGAAATGGATGAATTAAAAACTTAAGATTTTCAAAAAGTTATATTTTTTTCAAAGTAATTAATTGAGGGTATAATAGGTTAAAAAAATTGTCATTTTTTGATTTGTCAAAATGAATAAATAATTAGGGATAACTAAAAAATGAAAAATAGACAAGTAATTATGAAGAGAGGGGGAATAGTAATATTCTCTTATTATTACTAGGAGTAATATACTCCCTCCATTCTATATTAATTGAATTTTTGAGTCATTTTTTATTTTTCAAATTAACTTAATTGTTTAGTTTTCAAGACTACTTTTAGAATGTTACCCTTCATTTGGATTTTCGATGTGATGACTTGAATAAATTTGACAATAATTAATAAGGATAAAAATGGAAAATTATGTTCAATTTATGTCTTAATCTACTTTTCTTAAAGAGCATGAAATACCTCAAAAATTCAATTAATATGGAATGGAGGGAGTACATGACAGGTCACGTAACCAAACAGACAAAATGACGATATTTCCTATTTTCAATGCGATCTTGGAAGTTCAGCCCAATCAGAATATTACTTTGGAAATTCAGATTCTTGCATTTATATAAAGCCCAGCATGTACCAATCATCAAGAATATAAATTTTGAAAAGAGATCGAGTGCATTACTACTAATTATTAAAAAAAGATGTCAAAAGATGAATTGCGTTTATTGGATTTCTGGGCAAGCCCATTTTGTATGAGGGTTAAAATTGCTCTATCTGAAAAGGGTGTAGCCTATGCATCTCAAGAAGAAGACTTATTTGGTGGCAAAAGTGATGTGCTTCTCAAATCCAATCCAATTTATGAGAAAGTTCCAGTTTTGTTAGATAATGGAAAGCCAATTGTAGAGTCCAATAACATTGTGTATTATATTGATGACAAGTATCCTTCCCCTAATCCTTTGTTGCCTTCTTGTGCTTATGGACGCTCCCGTGCACGTTTCTGGGCCGACTTCATCGACAAAAAGGTCTAATTTTATCTACATTCAAAATATAAGACTCCGACATATGTATAGCGCGTCTTAGAAACTGAAAAAACATTAGATTGCCATACAACGCCTAAAAAATAACTTTAAATTTAGACTATGATCTAATATTTCGTTATAAGATTTTCATATTATTCCAAAGTGATCTTTAGATCGTGGTCTAAAAGGTTCATAAGTTGTAAGCAAAATAAAATTTTAGTTGTGTAAAGTTTTATTTTTTATTGCGTCTAGTCAAACAAGGTCATATAAAATGGGAATATACCATAATTAATTTACCATGTGTTAATTAGTTTGATTTTGTTTTAACATTGTTCGATGTGTTTGAGGTGTAGATATTTGAAGGAGGAATGGGCATATGGAAGAGCAAAGGTGAAGAACTAGAAATTGCAAAGAAAGATTTCATAGAAATCTTGAAGAAGCTTGAAGGAGCCATGGGTGACAAAGATTACTTTGGAGGAGACAACTTTGGGTATGTTGATGTTATAGCCATTGCCATGACATCTTGGTTCCATGCTTACGAGGTTTTCGGAGATTTTAAGGTTGAACAAGAGTGTCCTAAATTTGGCTGCTGGATGAAGAGATGCCTTAAGAGGGAGAGTGTTTCTAGTGTCCTTCCAGATCCTGAAAAGATCTATCAGTGTGTTATCATGCTTAGGAAGATGCATGGCATTGAATAGGACGGGTTCTGTCAATTCAATTGCAGTAAGTACATCAATAATGTACTAAAGAAAAAATGAAATAAATAAATGTCTACATATAATAAGATTGTACTAATTATTATTCTGAAATTGCGAATACTAGTACTTAGATTCGCCTCAGATGATACGTACAGAAATGTAACATGCATGAATAACAGATCAGTTATTTTTTTTATGCGTTGCAAGAAGATCTAAACTGGGCCACTCCTAGCTGATTTGGGCCTTACTGGACTGATTTTAGTGTTCTTTTTCTGTCAGTTCATTGCTTTTGATCATGTGCTTTTTAGCCATCTTTTTGTTTATTACTGCTTATCTAATAATGGATAATCCGCCAAAACATTTTGTTAATTATACAGATTGTACCGTGTGTATACACAATTATTGATGTCAAATAATTGCCAAGTGATCATTAAATCAATTATTTCAATTAATTAATTAATAATGCTTCATAAAATTAGCATATTTCATAATTCATATAAATACATCCTAAATATGAACAAGTAGCAAAGATCTTGTTTGTTCGAATGTACTTTGGATTCGGTTTAGAAGATACTTATATAATTTAAAAGATATTTATATATAATAATAATAATAAGAAGAAGAAGAAGAAAAAGTGAGTAGAGACAAAGAGTAAACTTTATTAATCTATCAATAAAGTATTTAGGCATCCATAGACTAGTTGAAAATTCTGCACAAGTCCATTCAACTAAAAGCAATGAAAGATATTAGTATATCAATACTTTATAGAGTTGTAGGAAGTAGCTAGGCCTACTTTACCAAACAATAGAGTGTATTGCACCCATAAAAATATGTCATGTTACACTTGTACTACCCTATAACTAGCTAGAATGAATTAAATACTTACCCAAGATCGGGGAAAAATTTGGTTTCGTAGTCCTTTATAAATCTACTTTTTAGTTTTATGTTATTTTTATATGAGATCTGATCAAAAGACCATTTTCATCTATTTAAGATATCACTCTCATCATAATCGATGACACATATTCTCCGTAAACATTAATCATGTCTTTCTTTTTGTGTTAAATTTTCACTGGGTGTTATCACTTTAGGTTCCGCTTAATCTGGATGGATTCTTCCGGGAAGTCACACTTTGGGGTGTTAAAGAGCTCCCTACCAAGTACCAAAGACAATTTCATACTCATGGCTCAAATATGAAACCTTTGAATAAAAATAAAGAAATACTTGCGACTTCACCAACCACATCTGATGGTACAATTAGTCATGTCTTTTCCCTTAACAAAGGAATATATTTTGGCTCTATGAGAATTTGGAAAGAAACATTTTATATTATATTAATATCCAAGTTGTTGATTTGAGTGAGGATATGGAGGGGAGGGAGCTAATGCATTAATATGCACTCAAATCATCAAATTCTTGGGAACAAAGTGTGCATTATGCAATCAAATCGAGTCAAAATGATTTTATATTATTTGACAAAAAACATGCATGCATGTATAGATTTTGGTGATATGCATATTAATTTAAAGTGTTATTGGTTTGGGGCAATACTCAAGCATGTCTCCTAGCCATTGTCAATAAGGTGAAAACCAATGTGTTGGTGTCCAAATTTTAAGAGCATGTGGAGATGAAGCCATTGTAGCAGACCCTATTGATAAATGCCCATAAAATCAATCAATTTTAATTAGGTAAGTCTATGGATCTTGACAAAAAACTCATGTGGATTTGTCCCAAGTGGTCAATATGTTAGGTAGTTTTGAGATATAACTCTTGACCTTTGTTCTCTCCATGCACAGCCATCCACATGACATGCTATTCTGTCATTTCTTGCCTTTTTCTTAATAGACCTCTTATCTAGCTTATACTACTATCTAATTATATTATTGACTTATTCAACAATTTTCACATTGATCGTAAGTGCTCCAATTATGTATCTAAAGTTGAAAGAATTAGAAATATCTATTTATATTATGTCAATGTCCATTTTCGTAACGGAGTATATAATAAGTGAAAGACTAATTTCAAATTTTGTGTAGACTCTCAACTCAAAAGAGAGGTTATTCATAGAAGGGTTGCAAGATAAAAAATTTAATAACATAATATCAAATACAAAACAAAATAAAATAGCAAATAGTAGAAACACACCGAATATTAATAAGAAACTATGTGATTACTCAACTATTCTAATCATCAATTTTCATACCTTCTTATGTAGAATCATATCTTCATATCTTATCAAATCACTTCAAGATTAATAATGTTTCAAAGAGAAATGTGCGGTCGATTTGTTATTCAACAGGAAAAAAGAGAAAAAGAAATCAAATCACCTTAATTTCTTTTATATATGTCGTTGTCCATTATTAGGATAATGTCAAAATCGTGTACTCGTTAGTACGTATAACATGTCGAGATTGCAATAATATCCGGTAAAATGAAAAGATGTAGCACAGTACTTAATTCTCTATTAATTAAATTTCAATGTTGCAACTCCCATATATTTGTGTTTCTCTTTTTTATTTTTTTATCCTTGTTAATTTGTAATGCCAACAAGAAAAGACTATATTTTTCAGATTAAAGTCGGTGCATTCGAAAGAAATTTTTTTTTTATCCATGGACACGTGGGCACAATGATTTACCCTTGTTTCAGTTTTGTTTGTTTCACGAGAAATAATTTTGGGCTTAATATTAAAAGTAAGCTCATTAGAGGAGAATTGTTCGAGTCATTTTGAGACAGTTGAACCCTTAAGCATTTGATGTGGAATCTTCAATATCTTATAACTTCACATCAGGGCTGAACATATGGTGTGTAGACAATTTAATTTAGGTCTCCACTCTCTATCATTGGTATATAATAGTTAGAATGAGTCGTGTTTTAATATTTGTATGTAAAGCTAGTCCTTGAAGGGAAGATTGTCCAAGTCATATTAAAGAGATCACTCATCACTTAAACGATCAATATCAAACTCTTCAATACCCCCACCTTACCCTCAAAGTTGGATCTGGTGTGTCATATGTGTGGATGGATAATTAAATCTTGGGGTCATTATCAACAAATAATAATAGTGAGGATCATGTTTTAATATCATAAGGGTTAACTTAATCCTCGAAGCTAGTCGTACATGAGGACAAAAATTATTCGAACTATATTAAAAAGACAACCTATCCGTAAAACATCTTAATCCTCAAAGCTAGTTGTTATATGAGGGGGGAAATTGTCTAAACCATAATAAAAAGATCACCTATCCGTTAAACATCTGGAGTGGGACTCACCAAACAAGATGGCTACGAAACAGGTTGGGGACTGTGTGTCCCAACACATATTTTGATTGATAAATCTGTGGACCAACTAATAGCATGGTATTGTCAGATACACCATACCAAACTATACTTTGTTTAGTTATAATTGTTTTAATGAAACTATTTTCTGCCATATATATTTCTCTATTCTCCACCACCACAATATCCTTCATGAATTGTAGTAATCCACTAACCCCACCCCATTAATTAAAACATAATATAGCTAAGTAATAAGAAATGTATGTGGTCACAAAATTCAACTATCATCAGATTATATAGACAGAAATCTTTAATTTAATTATTATATTGTTCATTATTTAAACTAATTTTATATATTTGATTCAAGAAATTAAAAAATAAATAATATTCAAGGCCATTTCTTAGTGAGTGTTATTAAAGAATGACAAAATTCCCATTGGTGGTTAATGAGATGAGTGGACTCCTTATAAGGCTTGGGAAATCCTCCTCCCTTTGAGCTAGTTTTTGGGGTGTGAGTTAGGCCTAAGACCTAATTTAACATGGTATCAGAGCAGGGTCCGTCTCACCCAATGTTAGGGCCCCCAAAATAAAAATTGTCCACGCACCAGATGCTAAGCACTAGGCGTGAAGTGGGGTGTTAAAGAATAACTAAAGTCTCACATTGATGGTTAATGAGATGGGTGGACTTCTTATAAGGCTTGGACAATCCTCCTCCCTTTGAGCTAGCTTTTGGGGTGTAAGTTAAGCCTAAGACCTAATTTAATATGGTATCAGAGCAGGGCCCATCTCACCTGATGTTGGGGCCCCAAAATCAAAATTGCCCACGCACCAGATGCTAAGCACTGGGCGTGAGGTGGGTATTAAAGAATGATAAAATTTTCACATTGGTGGTTAATGAGATGGGTGAATTCCTTATAAAGCTTGGGCAATCCTCCTCCCTTTGAGCCAGTTTTTGGGGTGTGAGTTAAACCTAAAACCTAATTTAACAAGTGTGCTACTATAATTATCTTAGTGAGTGTGCTACTATAATATAATTAAGTAGCAATTAAAAGTATCCTCGCTCTAATAAATTAATAAGTTTATAGATAAGATAATAGTATAGGGGTGGATATACGAGGTGAAATATAAGTTCGGCTAAATTTGATGGCTTGTTTTTATTCAAACTCAATAACTTAGATGATTAATAATTTTTGAATTCATTAAATTTAAATCTTGAATTCGTTTTAGAGATGGTCATACAAAAATACCCCCACCCAAAAAGGTTGCGTCCATTTCTTAGAACAAGTGAGATCTTGTAAACGTGGTGTGTACATACATTTATCTCTATCTCTCGTATCTTGAAACAAGAAAGTCCAATTAAACAAAACAAAAAGATCAAACTTTCCTCTATCCCTTCAACGTTCAAACCTAACTTATAATCTCATTCAACAGGTAGGCCATATTCTATCATCTCTAAAAAGGTAACCAAATTACTCAAATCTTTCTTTGTAGTTTCTAATCCTGTGTGATTGAGCCCACTTGATGTTGTTTGTTGGCTACTTTAATAAATTTATGTGTCATCACTTTCTTACTTTTGGACCCAAAATGTACCATAGTCATTATCTCTTTTTATTCATCAAAAAATATTTGGACCAATTTGTTAGTCACTTTCTAACCTTCCCACTGGAAAGCTAGTTTTGTCTTTACTTTTCAAGTCTTAATCACATAATTTAAAAGGTTATAAGGGTAGTGGTAGTTTACCATATAAGTAGTAACATTATGACATTAATTCCCTAAAAAGGGAAGATCATGTGATTAATGTCTTAATTGGCCCCTCTAATCACTCATTCTTCAAAAATAACAGTTCCTTGTGTCCTCAACTGGACCATCATACGTAATTACTTGTCATATCTCGCAATAAATGTATTTTACTCGCTATTTTTTCAGTAAATTATAAATCACTTTAAATTTTTACATTTAAAATATTCGACTCTATATCTCCTTGTCTAGTTTCAGTAAATTCTTAGTTAGTACATTTGTCAAAGAAAAAGGACAATTATTGAACTAACAATAAATTTTTCTTTTAATTATTATGGAGGGCAAATCATTTATTTTTTTTGCTCTTTTTGTATTTCTACATAAATAACCGAGATAAAGTATAGTTTTTATTTTTTTCATAATGATATTGGTCTGCACATGCACGCACAATAGCTAGCTGCACAAATTCCATTAGGAATATTCAAATAATTAAAGTCTACTAAACATAAGTTCCAACATGGATGATATCATGATAGGCCTATATTTAGTCAATTTAGTTGCCTACTCTATACTTAGGTGTGTGTATATATATAGCCCACAAAGTTATTATTTTTTAATACGAGTTCCAAAGGGTTTCACCTAGTTCTGCGCCATTGATAACTTAAGATATTAAAAGTACGATTAATTTTCAGATTCCATGGATAAAGTCAGATCGCGGATCTAAATTTTTTATAGAATTGATTTTTATTTTTTAGATAAATAACTTAATATTTAATTAAGTGCTGAAGTGCATTGTTCATATTTTTTTGAAATATAAATGTGTGCAAATAATATTATACAATGCTTAAAAAATATATATTTTATGAAAAAAACCAGGAATTCCCGTGTACGATAATTTAGCCTATAAATTTGCCCCATAAATAAAGTACAAGAATAACATCATTGAGCTAGTAGTATAAATATATATAATTAATGGCCGTAAATATGGACAAACCAAACATGTACACATGGTGTTTGGAATAGTTATTATCTATTTTCAAAGTTTTTACGTATGTATGTATGTATGTATGTATATATATATTTTATTTTATATCGTGGGATAATTGCACTCTTAGTCCTTTAAGTTATTGTTAAATTCTGGGATTCTTGTAATATTTGATTATGTATATTTAAGTTTCAATTAATTAAAACTTATATTTTTTTTCCTTTAAATTATATCACAGTTAATTATAATTATAACTTTTGGTACAGTGAAGTATAGCTAATGATATATTAGCACATACCTTAGTGTTATATTTTAAATATCTATATTTTTTTGAAGAGAATCGAGAATATAGTCATGAGTGAAACTATAATATCTCGAAGGTCATCCTATCTTATCCATTTAAAAATTATATATATAAAATCTGAATTACTAATGTTTAATTCTGTTGGCTTTTTAATATTTATACTTGGTGAAAATTTGTCTCTACTATTGCTTAGTGTACGTTAGTACTTTCATTGCTTTTAAGTACAGTCAAAAGTTCAATTACTCGTAACACCATAAATTTTTGAAGGGATGCGTGTTTTCATATTTTTGTCAGAAAACACAAATAGGATACACTACCGACTACCGAGTATATTTTCTATTTTTTTTCACAATTTTTAAAATAAATTTTATTTTATTTTATTTTTAACGTATCAAGAAAAAATATTAATTAATTTTTAGGTTTAACTAATTTTCAAATCATTTTCGAAGATTTCATTCTATTAAACATCAATTAATAGAGATGATGTAATAAAATAATCTATTAATTATTAATTTTCTTAATATACGTGTTAAATCAAAATATGACAAATAAAAATAAACGGAGAGAGTAATCAATATTCTTGACTTAATTGGATATCAAATTTGTGTGAACGAGTCCAAAGATAATATATATAGTATCGAAATAAACAATCAACGGAGGAAATTCTGGGGGGAAATATATTGACACTCAATTTATGCAATCAAATCCGTGATTTTATATATATATATATATATATATATATATATATATATCCATCACTTAAATATAATTAAAGTATTTTTATTTTTTCTTTAATTAAATTTGGTATAATCATCAAGGGTTTTAAAAATTCTTTAAAATGAACTTTCGGGTGCAAATTGAAACGCATCCCAAAAAAACATTTTATTTATATGTTTAAAACAAGATTATCATCAGATTTTATGTATAAGATTACATTAAATATATTATTATTGCATGTCTAAGAGTAGAGGTGTACAAGTCAAATCGAATCGATAAATCAAATCAAAATCGAAAAAAAACGATTTGTGGTTTTGTTTGGTTGGTTTGGCGGTTGAAAAAAAACCCGACCACTCTTGGTTTGGTTTGGTATTAAAAGAAAAAAAGTCAAACCAAACCCCAAATCAAATCGACATAATAGCGAGAGCGGATTGGGGTTTGAAGAAAAACAAACACAAAGCTTCGTTCCTCTCCTTTTAGGCGAGCTACTTCGTTCCTCAGCAAAGTGTTCACTTCTTTTTCGCCAGGTTTCATTCGATTTGTTGTGGATTGGATGATGGAAAAACCAGCAAGAAATTCTTTTCTATATTTTTCATCAATGATGAGTTATAAGATTATTTCTTTTAGATATCTATTTAAATTAATTACTCTTAGTATAGTTACTAAAGTGTTTTCATGTAAATACCATAAAGGTTTTATCATGTTTAGTTATATATATATATATATATATATATATATATATATATATATATATATATATATATTTATAGATAAAAAATATTATTTATAATCTACTTTGTTAATATATTTCTAGTTAGTTTATAGTTTTTCATGTTTATATATTTTATTTCAAATTTGGGCTTGTAAAATTTTGTAAATATTATATATATAATTTTATTTTATTTATAGATAAAAAATTATTATTTATAATCTACTTTGTTAATATATTTTTAGTTAGTTTATAGTTTTCAATGTTTATATATTTTAGGGAAAAATGTTTGAAATATATTTGAACTTTGGCCGATATTGTTGTTATGATACCGAACTTTGGAAAAGACCTTTTACCCCCTGCACTATTTAATAGGGTATTTTAAAGGTATATATGTGTCTATGTGGACATCATAAATATTGCATAATTATAAATAGTAATGTGTCTATGTGGGCACATATATACCTTTAAAATACACTATTAAATAGTGCATGAGGGTAAAAGGTCCTCCATAAAGTTTGGTATCGTAACAGCGATTTCGGCCAAAGTTGAAGTATTTTTCAGACCCTTTTCCCTATATTTTATTTCAAATTTGGGCTTGTAAAATTTGTAAATATTTTATTTTGTATTAAGATCCGAAGTTACAATTACATTATTATAGTTTTTCAATTTCAATGTTTAACAATTTACTTTGTAAATATTTCGTTTTGTATTCAGTTTGACTGTATCATTTAATCTTATTAATTTAACATAATGAACTTTGATATTTCAAAAAATATATATTTTGTACTCATGTGAATTTTACCATGTTTACGAAAATTTCTATTCATTTAACATTTTTTAAGTTTAGCTTATCACACAGATAAGTGAAAATATATTTGATCTCTTTTTCAAACACCGTATAGTTGTAAAAAACCAAAAAATCGAAGAAAATCAAAAGAATCGACTAAAACCGAAACCAAAAAAAATGACTTTGCATGGTTTGATTTGATTTTTAGATTTAATAAACTGACATAATTGATTTTTTTTTTTTTAATGAAAACCGAACCAAATCGACCTATGTACACCCCTATCTAAGAGTAAGTAATTTCCAACATTAACAGCTTCTAAACATTTTGTTTTGGTCTCCATCGTAAAATGTCACTGGAAAAGAAGAAAAATATATAAAAGAAAAAAGAGCTTAATCATGTGCTAATTTTTATAGGACTTCCTTAAATTAAAAAAAAGGCTAAAAGAGGATGTATTTATGTAATTTAAGTTTCGTACTGTACACACGTGCAACTTGATTAGCTAAGAAAATCATTTCTTATTTTTATTTCCTTCTCTTATATGTAAGAAACCCCAAGACAACGAAGAGTCCTCACTCATCATTAAATTAAAGAATAAAATAAATAACAATGATACTTTTTCTCGTTAGAGATTTCGAATTTAATCCCATAATTATTTTTTTTTGGAAAGTGTATCATCCTCAATGTAAAATTTCAAAAATTAGCTCGCAAAGAAAGAATATTTAAGTTTATGTAAATAAAAAATAATTACTATAATACATTTTTCAATTACTACTATGTAACTCTAAGCCAATCAGACACCATCAAACCCAAATTAAGACATGGATTGCGAGCAAATCAACCTGACTCTAACATCATGAAACTAATTCAATTCCAAAAATTAACTTATGATAAGAGCATTGAGTTTACATACATAGATAATGAGTCCATTTTTCAATTACTTTGACACTCTAAGCCAATTTGACACCATCAAACCCAAATAAGGACATGAATCGCGAGCAAATCAATGTGACTATAACACCATAAAGCTAATTCAATCTCAAAAATTAACTCATGATAAAAATATTGCCTATATTTAAGTAAATCATTGATTGACTCTAACCCAACTAACAAGTAACAATACAATAAATAAATTTAAAAAAAACCTCATGACAAATAAAAAAACAAGGGTTGGTTGATGATTTTGATTCTTCATTGTAGAATCACATCAATAGATTAAACCAAAAAGTCATTTTCATTCTCGTCTCTCTCTCTCTCTCTCTCTCTCTCTTCTTTAACTACTTGTACTTGTCTTGTTCATTGCAGATCACTTGCTTCAAGTACTAAGCTTCTTAAATTCTTTCAACTACAAATTCATTTACCAATTTTTGGGTTTTCCCACAATTCTTACAAGTCCTAAATACATTCTTCTTTAAGGTTTTCTACTGAAGGAACTTAAATTGTTTCATATTCTTCTTCTGTTGTTGTCATTCTTGTGTTTTTTTACTTACATGTGATTCTTGGTAATAATGGGTGAAGAACACTTGACCATTGATCCTTCTGATAGAGCTGTTGAACAGGTTTTTCTTCTTTTCTTGATTTCATTGTTCTGTCTAGTAAATTCTTTTTTTTTTCCTAGACTAGATTCTGTTTTCCCTTTTTTTGTATATTTTTAGTAATGTTAACTAACAAGGGGTTAAGGACAAATTCTTGTAAATCATCACAATTGGTTGATCAAGGCATTTAGAGCTCCTATATTGTTACATGAGGAAGCAGTTATAACATGTCTGTGACATTCTTGTATTTGTATTTATTATTTGTAACATTTTCTTTAGACCTTTTTTTGTTGCAATTTTATAGCATAATATAGGTCTAGAGAGCTGATAATACATGAAAAATATGTTTTTGTTCTTGTTGCTTTGAAAGATTAAATTAGAAAACTTGATGATCTCATTACAACTTTTTCTCACATTTGCTTAAATTTTAAACCTTAGTTCTCTTAGATCTTCTTATACCTTAAGTTAGCTCACTAATATTAATTTCCTTGATGATTGTCTCATCGACCCCAATTTGTTCGGGACTTAGGCACAATTACTGTTGTTGTTGTTGTCTCATGAGTCTTCTATGATCAGCATATGTTTAAATTGCAGATTTGACATTTTCTTTGGTTAGATAACCTCTTGGTAATTGTAGAGTGAAAAAACTATGTTTTTTTTCTGATATCACCCCTTCATTTGTTGTTACTTCCTCTCTTAAACAATGTCCAGGCAATAGTTGCATTGAAGAAGGGGGCACATCTTTTGAAGTATGGCAGAAGAGGGAAGCCCAAATTCTACCCTCTAAGGTTATCCGCGGTAAAGTTCTAATGAAACATATATCATTGCCTTTTAACCAAGAAAATTGTCATAACAAATAATATAATGGTTGGAATTTTGTACTGTCTGGTATAACTGAATAACCCATTGTTCTTATTGTCCAAAAAGGAGATACAATTAATTACTCTAGTTTTCGCTGTAATATATGGCTTGGCGTCCACTTCCGTGCAGTCAATTGAGAGTGTGATTAGGTAAAGTAAGAGCTTAACCAAATTACACCTTTTATTGGATCTCCCATTACTTTGATCCCGATAGTGACAAAATGATGATCTATTCCAACTGCAGAACTAAGAAGACAGTAAATCCTTGTACATTAGAATTCAACACAGACCTCTATTAGTCCTTCTTTATGACATAAACAATAATATTCAAATTGTCTTTACAATGAATTAATGATGGAACGGGCAAAGCTCCTCTTTGCTGGAAGTGTTATTATCTGTATGTGGAAGTGCCTCTTGGATTGAGATTGTGCGATAAACTCTGGTTCAAGCTCCTAATGTCATTGCCATTTGCTGTCTCAATTATTGTTGGTGAAGTATATGGTTTTTTCTTTCTTTCCAGGATGAGAAGTTTTTGATTTGGTACTCTGGTGAGAAGGAAAACCAACTGAGGTTAAGTTCAATCACGAATGTCATCCGCGGCCAAAGTACTGTAAGCAGTGAGGCAACCTTTCATATTAATATACATGACATTTTCTCAAGATATATACTTAAACTGTGAGATTTCCTTTTATTTGACAAGAATGTTTTGTTTTTTAATTAAGGTAATTCTTCAGCCTGAAATGGAAAGTCAATGCATATCACTTATATATGGAAATGGCGAGCGCACTCTTGATCTGGTAAATTGTCCATTACTCCTAATTTGATTGAAGGATGTTGTACAACAGTACAATCATGCATGATTTGTATTTCTGTTTATCCTTCTGTTATAATTTGTTGTTTCTCTTCTTTTTATAATTTATTTTCAGATTTGCAAGGATAAAATGCAGGCAGAGACTTGGTTTGTAGGCTTGCGAGCTGTAATATCCAGGACTCACCATCACAGAATGGTGGACTCTCTGAAAAGCAAAAGAGGTGCACACAGTTGCATCAGTAGTCCAGCGGGTTATATGCGGAGGAAACAGAATCTTGGACTTTCAGCAAAGACAATCAGACTGTCTCAGGTTCTTGACATCTGTCTTTGTTTTATTAAGTTCTCAATTCTTAACCTTGTGATTAACTGATTAACTGTTATTATCCCTGTGTGCATTCTACTTCCATCCTCAGAATGTCCTACTGTTTTGTTCTTGTCTGGAAACTAGCTTTGATATTGTTCTTAGTAGCTTTATCACTTGACTTATTTGAATGGATTTCGATTCTGTTAGTTCCTGAGAGAGTGAATTTACTCCAAAAGCTTCTGTTTCCGGTACACAATCTAGTACTTGTACGTTGAGTTGTGACTTTGATGCTGAATTTGTATCAAGTCTGTGAAGGACAAACAGAAAATAAAAAATTGCTGGTGATAATAAATGGCTTAAATAACTAGAGAGAAACAAAGATTGTTAATAGACAGTGATCAATATTTATTCTATAGCTTCTTGAGAATTGTAGTATGTAACCGATTAAGTAAAACCTTTCGTAATCCTTATGGGATCTTTAATCATTACTCATTAGTGCTTCTCCGTAATGTGGCTTGATGTCATTTTCTACATTGTGTTCAAATGTTGCTGTTGGTTAGTGCACCTGTACTTTGATATCAGTACTTTTCTTTTGCGAGTTCAAAGCTAAAAAGGAAACTTGCATTTTGATCTTTTATTTCTCAAGAATTATCTTTCTTATATTTTCTGTCCTTCTGTGGCTATGTATTGTAAGAACTGTAATAAATGTGTTCTTTCTTATCTGGGAGAACTAAAAATAAAACATCCTTAGTTTGCCATTACTCTAAAAATGATATATACTTATTTGATCAAGGTTCGCAGCTTAGCGGGGAGTCCCACTCAGTCATTTTCAGAAAGGTGTTTTACTGATGGCTTATCCTGTACTTCCGAAAGCTTTTTCTCGGAGTCAAGCCTATCGAATGTAATGGATAATTTTACATCATGTTCGTCATATTTTGAACCAGATGACTTAAGCCAGACGAGAGCATCTTGTGCTGGGACTGAAATCCAAACTGATATGCTTGCTCCACTTTTACCATCCAGTAATGAGTCAAGACCATTTGGAAAGAATGTACTGCGGGATGTTTTTATCTGGGGAGAAGGAGCAGAAGGGGGGTGCTTGGGGGTTGGGGAAGTGAAGTTGGATGCTTTGTCACCCAAAATTCTCGAGTCCACTGTGATGCTTGATGTACAAGCAATATCCATTGGTAGGAGTCATGCTTCCATAGTCACCAAACAGGGTGAAGTTTTTTGCTGGGGTGAAGGAAAGAATGGACGGCTTGGGCATAAACATGATATGGACACTGCACGACCAAAACTGGTTGACTCTCTTAACGGGGTTCGGGTAAAATCTGTCTCTTGTGGGGAATACCAAACATGTGCCCTGACCTTTTCTGGTGAACTATATACATGGGGTGACAACTCTTTTTGTGCTGAGTTAGTAGGTGAGGAAAAGAAGAGAAGCCATTGGCTACCAAACAGAGTATGTGGTTCTCTGGATGGTGTAAAAATCTCTCATGTTGCTTGTGCGGAATGGCACACCGCAATTGTTTCAACATCTGGGCAATTGTTTACTTATGGAGATGGAACTTTTGGGGTTCTTGGTCATGGAAATCTCCAAAGTGTTGCTCAGCCCAAAGAAGTTGAGTCACTTAGAGGTTTGTGGGTCAAATGTGTTGCATGTGGGCCATGGCATACAGCTGCGGTAGTGGAAGTCATTGTTGATCGTCTTAAATTCAACAATCCAGGTGGAAAGCTATTTACATGGGGTGACGGAGATAAAGGAAGGCTTGGTCATCCTGGTGAGGAGACAAAACTCTTACCGACCTGTGTGGCAAAACTTGTTGAGCATGATTTCATTCAAGTTTCCTGTGCAAGCACCCTAACCATTGCACTATCTAGCACAGGAAAAGTTTATATGATGGGAAGTGCAGTGCATGGGCAACTAGGCAATCCAGAAGCCAAAGATAAATCATTAGTGCTTGTGCAAGGAAAACTTAGAGAGGAGTTTATTACAGAGATATCCTCGGGATCATATCATGTTGCTGTGCTAACATCAAGGGGAAGTGTTTACACATGGGGGAAAGGAGCAAATGGACAGTTAGGATTAGGTGATACAAAAGATAGAAGTTGGCCAACTTTAGTTGAATCACTGAGAGACAGGCAGGTGGAACATATTGCTTGTGGGTCAAGTACTACAGCAGCAATATGTTTGCACAAGTCTGCATCTAGTACTGATCAATCATCTTGCAAAGGATGTAACATGTCTTTTGGAATTACGAGGAAGAAGCAAAACTGTTACAATTGTGGCCTTCTCTTCTGCCGCGCATGCTGCAGCAAGAAAACCCCAAATGCCTCTCTGGCCCCTGACAAGACTAAAGCTTTTCGGGTATGTGATCCATGTTTTTACCAACTTCAGAGGATTGCTCAGTCAAGCAGGTCATCAAAGCTTGAAAACCATAGTCCAAGACCCTTACCGATTACCCTAAAGGCAGTTACTTGCGAGAAAGTAGAGCGAGACGAGGCAAATACTACATCAAGTCGAATGATGGCAACAAAAAAATATCTAACTGAGAACAATCAATGTTTTGACAGGAGGTCTGCCAACAGTCTAGGGGAAAGTAGGCAGTTCTCTGATCCTGTTACGTCCTTGCTGGATACTTTTCCAAGATGGGGCCAAGTTCCTTGTCCTAAAGTCTTTAGAAGAGACTATGGACAGATGAGAACCCAAAATGCTCATGTGAGGAATTCGCTGGCTTCAGCCTCTCCAACTTATTTCGTAGAACCAAAATTTGTCCCCTCTGCTGGTCTAAATATGGAGGAAGACTTGAAAGAATCAGACAAGAACCTACTCGAAGAAGTTTGCAAGCTAAGAACTCAGGTAATCTAATATCCAGTGTTCTTACATTGTTATTCAATTGCTTATACTTGGCTGAGAGGCTGAGACCATTAAATTTTGATGCACTCTGTTTATAAATGCTGCTTTGCTTGTGTACTTATGTGAAGTAATTCAGCATGAAGCTTATCATTTAACTGGTAAAAAAATCTGCAGAGGTGAATAGCACAACCAATATGTATATTTCACATAGTTTGCGAGATTCACGTTTAACAGATGTTCTTACCCTGCCAATTATCTCAACTTACATTACTGACTTCAATTGTATAGATGGATGGACATTGAGAAGGCATTTTTCTAGTATAAAATTTTTCTGTATATATGCCTTTCACATAGCATAACATGAACATCAGCATTCTACTATAAGAACTTTAGATAAGCAGAAGATTGCTTCTCTTCTCATGTAGTGTTCAATTGGTCATAATTTCTAATTATGGTGCCTCAAGAGTCAAGATTCTGACTGCTTTGCATATATACTGTAGGTTGAAAGTCTTGAAAGATTATGTGAAACAAGAAAGGAGAAAATTCAAGAGAGTCAACAAAAAGTTGAAGAAGCCTGGTCAGTGGCTAAAGAGGAAGCTTCTAAGAGTAAAGCAGCAAAAGAAGTTATAAAAGCTTTGACATCAAGGGTAACTATTCTGTGAGTTAATTATTTGCTGTCTCCTTCTATAAAACAATTTGATCTATAATATGTATCAATGTATTACCCCGTGGCACAAATTTTTTAAAGAAACTATTTTATGAAAATGTCAGTAATTCATCGGTGGGATGCCTCTTTTTTTTTTGCTGAAACTTGTTATGCTAATTGCAGCTTCAGGCAATGTCAGAAAGCTTTTTTGCTGAAGCAGAAGCTAATGTTCAAGCTATTGCAAATGTACTACAGACGACATCAACATTTTCAGATAGCCAAAATCATATAGGTGGACACCGAATTGTTGTGCCTCTTTCAAATGCACAACTAGAGGAGAGAAATGTTGATAGCCTATGTGGTTCTCCAATTGTATTCTCTAGTACTTTAAGATCATTCTATAACAAAGAAAACAACGTGGACTCCCGATCAGCAGAAGAGTCTTGTAAAGAAGCTGATCATGGCCAAGCTGGGCTCAGAACGTCAAAAGTTGAATGGGTGGAACAATATCAGCTCGGTGTTTTCATCACATTGACAGTGCTGCCAAGTGGAAAGAAGGGACTCAAGCGAGTCAGGTTCAGGTATATTTCCTTTCATAAGTTGTATGATACAGAAAATTTTCCACCTTTGTTAATATGTTACCAAATGGCTTTTTGGTTGAATTTTGCAGTAGGAAAAAGTTTACTGAAAAGGAAGCAAAGAAGTGGTGGGAGGAAAATCAGGTTTCTGTGTACAAAAAGTATGATGTTGAAGGATATGAAAATGTGAACCAAGTTTTGCTGAAGAAGTAGTCTCCACTTTCCTTTTTCTTCACAATGTAAATTGAACATCATTACAATAGTGATTAATTCATGTTACAGAAAGGATTATTTAATGAGCTTATTATGTGAGGGGAAAGTGCAATGTTGTATTGCCAATGGAATATGGAAGGACTATCATACATAATTACATATAAGCTTGTTATTAGTATTTGATAAGTCAAAGTTCTTTTTCTTAAATTATGAAAAAAAATTAAATGTTTTCAAAAATGTTTTAATTTAAATTCTTGTGACTTAGATTTTTTTTTTTTTTTTTTTAATTTTATTATTTCTAAATATATAAAGTTTGTTCCAATAGTTTAAAAAATTGATGGTCAATATAAGAAAAATAAAAAAATTCCGACGCTCGTGGAGCAACTTGGTCATTTTATTTTTGGAATTTATTGTGTGATGAAGTATCATAATAAAATGCATTTTTCTTGTCATATTTTTATATGAAATACTTGATAAAATGACGAATAATATCATATTGTTTTTATATACTTAAGCTACTTTATCCATAAACTTAAAGTTTTGAGTTGAATGCTAAAGTTTTTCCACGTGATATCAGAATTGTTATAAAATGATAACAAAAAAAGAAATATAGACAAAGTAAGTAACAAGAGGAAGTTATAAATATTTTTAAAAAAATATGTTTTTCAAGTGTATTATACACCACATCTCATGCTTATATTTATATTTTGTTATATATGAGTGATTACCAAATTGTCTTAAACATGATATTAGTTAAAGAGATCACGAAAAAAATTATAAAGGTGTGAAAGATTAGGGAGATTTTACGGAAGGTTTTTATTTATCTATTTTCTATTGCTTTGATTTTTAATTTCTTAGTTCATTTTATCGAAACACACTTTCTCAATTTATTTAATTGAGCCTCTAATTAATTCTCTTTGGGCAAGTCCGGCCAGACCCTTAGCATGGAGCATACTCTCTGTATTTAGTGTTATTAACGACTTGTTATTGTATTGGAGATCATAGAATGAAGGAAAAATGTATAAAATTAGTGTAATACTTTATACTTCTCCAATTCATTTTATTTATCATATTTTTCTTCTGCATAGACTATAAGAAAGTACTATTAACTAAAAGAATTAATATTTGTCCAAATTATCTTTTATTTTATTAACCTCAATTTAACACCATTAACTTTTTCATCATATTACTTTTTCTCCATTATTCGGTAAGAATAGAAATTAATTAGTACGTATCTTAATTTTTCAAAATAACAATTGTTTTTATTTGGCTTTTTTAGTATCGGTAAAATTACAGAATGCCCTTTCACTTGTCATTTAAACCCGGCTGTCGTCCGGCGCCTCCGCAATGGCATAAAACCCTTAGCCGTAGAATGACCTTAAAGCTCTTCAAGTATGCTCTTCCTCAATCACTTCCCATTCGTTTTCTTGGTAATCAATTCAAAATTTCTTCAAGATTCATGTGCGCCGACAATAAACTTGATAAATTGGTAGACCCACTATTGAAATTCCCAGAAGATGAATATACTCCACAAGAAGAAAATAAGTTAAAAGAATCATCTTTTTCAGTTCAAGGATTGGGTTTTTTGCAAGATTCAATCTTGGGTTCAGTTAGCTCCAAAACTGACACTGGTAAGTTTCCAAATGATGTTTTCTTGGTGATAAATGCTATTAGGAACGGCCATGATGGGTTTGGAGAGAGAACTGAGAAAGCTCTTAGGTTGTTTAGGGAGAAACTCAACCCTGGTTTAGTGGTTGATGTGTTGAGAAATATACATAACCCTGAATTAGGTGTTAAGTTTTTTAAATGGGCTGGTAGACAAATTGGGTATGTGCATAATGCATCTGTTTATGATGCTTTGTTGGATTTAATAGGATGTGTTGGTGTACCAGAACATTTTTTTAATGATATAGGAAAAGACGATAAGGAAGTGCTTGGAAAGTTGCTTAATGTGTTGATAAGAAAGTGTTGCAGGAATGGGTTGTGGAATACAGCACTGGAGGAGCTAGGGAGGCTCAAGGATTCTGGTTACAAGCCCTCCGCTGTGACTTATAATGCATTGGTTCAGGTGTTTCTGCAAGTAGATAGATTGGAGACTGCATCTTTAATATACAAGGAGATGTCAGAGTTGAATTTTAAGATGGATAAGCATACAATAAATAGCTTTACGCGATCATTGTGCAAAGTGGGTAAATGGAGAGATGCCCTTGATTTAATTGACAAGGAAGAGTTTGTGCCTGATACAGTGATATATACTAATATGATTTCAGGATTATGTGAAGGTTCCTTCTTTGAAGAAGCAATGAATTTTCTCAACCTAATGCGCACTATTTCGTGTATTCCTAATACTGTAACATATCAAGTTTTGCTTTGTGCACTCTTAAACAGGAGAAAACTTGGTCGCGTCAAGAGGGTTCTGAATCTTATGTTTTCTGAAGGTTGTTATCCAGGTCAGAAAATATTTAATTCTCTTGTACATGCATATTGCAGATCAGGAGATTACTGGTATGCCTACAAATTGCTAAAAAAAATGGATGGCTGTGGCTGCCAGCCAGGATACGTCGTTTACAACATATTGATTGGTGGTATTTGTGGCAACGAGGAGTTACCAAGCAAGGATGTGCTAGAGTTGGCTGAAAATGTATATAGTGAAATGCTGACTGCAAGACTAGTACTGAATAAAGTCAATGTGGTCAATTTTGCTCGATGCCTCTGTGCGTTTGGAAAATATGAGGATGCTTTTAGTGTTATTAAGGAAATGATGAGCAAAGGGTTTGTACCTGATGTCAGTACATACTCGAAAGTGATTGGTTTTCTTTGTAATGCCTCCAAAGTGGACAAGGCATTCCTGTTGTTCCAAGAAATGAAGCGGAATGGAATTGTTCCAGATGTTTATACTTACACAATTTTGATTGATAGCTTTTGTAAATCTGGCCTTATTCAACAGGCTCGTAATTGGTTGAATGAAATGATTCAAAAGGGCTGTACTCCTAATGTAGTGACTTACACAGCTATTATCCATGCTTACCTCAAGCAACGGAAAATTTTAGATGCAAATGAGCTCTTTGAATCAATGTTAATGCAAGGATGCATCCCAAATGTTGTCACTTTCACTGCTTTGATTGATGGATACTGTAAAGCTGGACATTTAGAGAAGGCTTGCCAGATCTTTGCCAGAATGAAGGGGAGTTTAGATACCCCTGAAGTAGATTTATACTTCAAGGTTGATCTTGATGGTAATAAGGAACCAAATGTTGTTACATTTGGAGCTATGGTTGATGGATTGTGCAAAGCACACAAGGTGAAGGAAGCTCACAATCTTTTGGATGTCATGTTAGCGGAAGGATGTGAGCCAAATCATATTGTTTATGATGCATTGATTGATGGGTTTTGCAAGGTTGGTAAACTAGATGATGCACAGGAGATATTTGCTAAAATGTCAGAGTGTGGATATAGTCCAAGCATATACACCTACAGCTCTCTAATTGATAGGCTATTTAAGGATAAACGTTTGGATCTTGCTGTAAAAGTCTTGTCTAAAATGCTTGAGAGTTCTTGCCCCCCAAATGTTGTTATTTACACAGAGATGGTAGATGGCCTTTGTAAAGTTGGTAAAATAGATGAAGCTTATAAACTTATGTTGATGATGGAAGAAAAGGGTTGTCATCCAAATGTTGTAACCTATACTGCAATGATTGATGGATTTGGCAAAACTGGAAAAGTGAATAAATGTCTTGAACTCATTGAGAGTATGGGTAATAAGGGTTGTGCGCCAAATTACATAACCTATTCAGTTGCAATAAAGCATTGTTGTGCTGAAGGACTTCTGGATGAGGCTCTCCAACTCCTAGAGGAAATGAAACAAATAAGTTGGCCAAAACACATGGCCAGCCATCTTAAGGTTATTGAAGGCTTCAGACGGGAGTACTTAGTCAGTCTGGGTATATTAGAAGACATGAGCAACATCAATTTTCTTCCGGTTATTCCAGTTTATAGGCTTCTAATTGATAGCTATCAAAAAGCTGGAAGACTTGAATTTGCCGTTGAGCTACTTAAAGAGATTTCATCATCTTCACCATTTCTGCATCTTGATAAGAAAATGTACTCTTCTTTGATCGAGTGCCTTTCTGTTTCAAACAAAATTGATCTGGCATTTGAATTATATGTGGACATGACAAAGAAAGGTGCAGTTCCAGAGCTGACAGACTTTGTTAACCTCATCAAGGGTTTAATAAGTATGAATAAATGGGAGACTGCACTTGAACTCTCTGAGAGCTTGTATTACATGTTACATGCATCGAAATCAACCAATATTCAGCTCCTTTAGAGGTCGAGATATGATGCATTGAGACTATCTCATCCTGAGGCACTACCTGCTGTGCACCTGATATACATTCTTGGAGCTGCGCTGGTTGTCAGGCTGCAGTTTGACCTTGTTATTACCAAGTACCTGGTCCGGCAGCTGAATGAGCCAGGATTTTCTGATCGAGCCGTTGAACAGGTTTTTCTTTCTTCAAATTTTGAACTGTTTTTTCTTCTTTTCTTGCTTTCAATGTTCTGTCTAGTAAATTATTCTTTTGTCCCTGGACTAGATTCTTGATATTTGCTATATGGGTGAAGGACAATTTTTTTTAAAACTGTTAAATGTGTATTCCTCAGCATTGAGGACATACTGGATACCATCAAAAAGTGTTAGATTTTTAAAAAAACAAATAGAAAAGAAGATACGTACAGAGATCTTAATAAATCTACAAAATGATCTATATCCTCTTAACCTACTTCTTTACACCAAAAGTAGAAAGATATTATACAATTCCATTTAACTTTCTGAATGGAATTGGATCTATCTTTAAAACACTTCCCACTTCTCTCTCTCCAAACTGTCCACCAGATGCATTGTGGTATGATCCACCACTTCTTTTGACAATTCTGTGATCAAGGCATTCAGAGCTCCTATATTGTTCCATGAGGAAGCAGTAATATGTTTGTGACATTGTTGTATTTGTTTTGCAGTATTTGTTCCTCCTAAAGTATACAAATTCTGAGCGAAAGCTATATATCAGGGCCTTGAGTTGATTGCCTTTATTGAGACCTTTTCACAATTTTATAGCATAATATAGGTCTAGAGGGCTGATGATACACATCACAGCATAACAGAAAATACTTGCAGAGAGTCCTGGTGAAAAATTTGATGAAAATATGTTTATGTTCTTGTTGCTTTGAAAGATAAATAGAAAACTTGATGATCTCATTAGAACTTTTTCTTTGACATTTTCCCTCCCTTCATATTTGGTTAAATTTTAAACCTTTAGTTTCCTTAGAAGGATTCAATCTCAAAAAAAAAAAAAAGTTTCCTCAGAAGGATTATATCTCTAATTTGATCATTCACCAACACCATTAGATCTTCTTATAGCTTAAGTTAGCTCACTAATATTATTTTCCTTGATGAATGTCTCATATAACCGACCCCAATTTGTTCGGGACTTAGGCACAGTTGTTTTTGTTATTGTCTCATGAGTCTTCTATGATCAGCATATGATCGAATTGCAGATATAACCTTTTTTTTGTTAGATAATCTCTTGGAAATTGTTGAACAAGAAACTATGTTTTTTGCTGATACTTTATCTACTAACGAATGAAGGGGTGATCTCAGCAAAAAACTTAGTTTCTCGTTTCTACTGTAGAACGAGAAACTATGTCTTTCCTGGGTCAACCAGTAGAAATTTTTATTCTCATTTCTACTGTAGAACGAGAGTCCTGTTCTTGTGATTAGTTTAAGTAAGAGCTTAACCAAATCATACCTTCTGCTGAATCTCTCATTACTTTGATCCCGATTGTGAAGCATCGGTGATCTTTTCCAACTGCAGAACTAAGAAGACAGTAAACCCTTGTACATTAGAATTTAACTTAGACCTCTATAAATTCTTCTTTTTTAACATAAACTATAATATTCAAATTGTTTTGACAATGAGTTAATCCGAGACAGGCAAAGCTCCTCTATGCTAGAAGTGTTATTATTTGTATGTGAAAGACTGGAAGTGCCTCTTGGATAGAGATTGTACGCTTAACTATTGTTCAAGTTCCTAATTATTAATCAGACATTCAAGATGATATATTCTCTCTTGTATCTCAAACTTTCAATCTCTGTCCTTCGTGTGTACTCAAATATATTTTACCTCTTTTACTACATATCGTCTTTCTCTTGTTTATGTTCTGTTGTTCATCTTAAAAGCAAAGATTTATTTGGGATGTGCGGAGAAATGTGAAAAGTCTATTTTGTAGTCAAAAGCCAAAAAAGGTCACTGTGGATGCTTAAGCATAATTAATCTTGAAATTAAAATTAGGGGTTGCATTCTTAGTTTGCTATAGGGTTGATGATTGTTTTTTTCCCATCAAATAGGTAAAGAATTTATAATTAACTAATGGACACAATACCAAGTTCCTCTCTGTTAAACCTCTTCTAATCTGTAGTCTAGGCATCTGCATTTCATGGAAAGGTTGAAAAGTAGAAAAAGTAAACCTTTGGTGCTTGATCTTAAACTAAAGTCTAATCTGTTCTTCCAAAGACAAAGCTGTGTCTCTATGAAAGTCTAATTCGAGATGGACCACCGAGGAAATTTGTATGTTTGTCCTTTTAAGCTCTTACTTTTATCAAAAGCAAGTTAGACCTATATCACCACACCTCAGGCCAAACCATTTTCATTTGTTCTATTTTATGAATAATTGCCATTTGATGTTTCAATTATTGTTGGTGAATTATATGGGTTTTTTCTTTCTTTCCAGGATGAAAAGTTTTTGATTTGGTAATCTGGTGAGAAGGAAAACCAACTGAGGTTAACTTCAATCACAAATGTCATCCGCAGCCAAAGTACTGTAAGCAGTGAGGCTACCTTTCATATTAATATACATGACATTTTCTCAAGATATATTCTTAAACCGTGAAATTTCCTTTTGTGTGACGAGTGTTTTGTTTTCTAATTAAGGTAAATTCGTCAGCCTGAAATGGGAAGTCAGTGCATATCACTTTTATATGGAAATGGCGAGCGTACTCTTGATCTGGTAAATTGTCCATTCCTCCTAGTTTAATTGGGGGATGTTTTATAAAGTACAAACCTGCGTGATTTGAATTTCTGTTTGTCATTTTATTAAAATTTGTTGTTTCTTTTCTTTTTATATTTCATTTTCAGACTTGCAAGGACAAAATGCAGGCTGAGACTTGGTTTGTAGGCTTGAGAGCTATAATATCCAGGACTCACCATCACAAAATTGTGGATCCCCTGAAAAGCAATAGACGTGCACACAGTTCCATCAGTAGTCGAGCGGGTTATACGCGGAGGAAACAGAATCTTGGACTTTCAGCAAAGACAATCAGACCTTCTCAGGTTCTTCACATCTGTCTTTGTTTTATTAAGTTCTCAATGCTTAACCTTGGATTTACTGATTAAGTAACTGCTATTATTCCCTGTATGCAATCTTCTTTCATCTTCAGAATGTCCTTCAATTCTGTTGGTTCCTGACAGTATGAATTTACTCCAAAAGCTTCTGTTTCCAGTACACAATCTAGTACTTGTTTGTGGAGCGGTGAGTTTGGCGCTGAATTTGTAACAAGTCTGTTCGAAAACCTGTGAAGGACAAACAGAAAAGTTAAAAATTACTGGCGATAATAAATGGCTGAAATAACTAGAGAGAAAAAAAGGATTGCTTATAGATAATTGTCAATGTTTATTCTATAGCTTTATCGGGAATTGTAGTCTTAACTGATAATGTAAAAACTTTCATAATCCTTATCAGATCTTTAGTCGTGCTTCTCCGTAATGTGGCTTGATGTCATACTCTACATTGTGTTCAAATGTTGCTGTTGGTTAGTGAACCTGTACTTTGATATCAATTACTTTTCTTTTGTGAGTTCAACTCTAAAAAGGAAACTTGCATTTTGACAATTGTGAGATGGGAAGAAAATACCTAAGATGGGTTCCAATATAGGATATCATAATTCATCTACTGCATAATGGAATGCTTAGATATGCTACTTCGTACAGATGGATGGACATTGACAAGGCATTTTTCTGTATGTATGCCTTTCACATGTATGATTTTTCCATAGGCTCTGCATCTTTTGTGGCATAACATGAACATTAAGGGGTCGTTTGGTGTGAAGGATAATACCAAATAGTCCTGGAATTAAATTATTGTACCACTTTAATTTGTTGTTTGGTTGACAAGTTCAGAATAACTTATCCCGGGATTAATAATTAGTACCGAGATAAGTTATCCCTCCCCTTGGGTGGTATAGTAATCCCGGGATAACTTATCCCGGGATAAAATAGGTAAATGACAAAAATGTCTCTTTCAACCCTTTTGTTACATCATTTTTTACATTCATGAAGGGAATTTTTGTAAACAAATAAATTGTTCTTAAAATTTATTATTTTGAATACAACAAACCAAACACTCAATAAAAAATAATCCCATCATAACTTGAATTCAAACCAAACAACCCCCAAGTGCGTTGGCATTCTACTATATGAACTTTAGATAAGCAGAAGATTGCTTCTCTTCTCAAGCTAATTAGGTGGAAATATGCTGTTTCTCTTTTCATATAATGTTTGATTGGTCTTAAGTTCTAATTAGGTTCCTCAAGAGTCAAGATTCTGACTACTGTGCATATATACTGTAGGTTGAAAGTCTTGAAAGATTATGTGAAACAAGAAAGGAGAAAATTCAAGAGTCAACAAAAGTTGAAGAAGCCTGGTCAGTGGCTAAAGAGGAAGCTTCCAAGGGTAAAGCAGCAAAAGAAGTAGTAAAAGCTTTGACATCTAGGGTAACTACTCTGTGAGTTAATTCTTTTCCGTCTCCTTCTATAAAACAATTTGATCCATAATGTGCATCAATTTATTACTCCATGGCACAAACTTTCTAAAGAAACTATTATATGAATCTGTCCGTAATTCATTGGTGGGCCTGCACAAATGCTGTTCTCGAAGCAAAGGCCAATACACAATTACCTTTTCCAACTATAAATAATTAATATGGCCTTTGCTTGCTACAAAGTATATAGCCACGTAAATTTTCTAAAAATGCCAATGCTGCATCACCACCTTTTTTGAACACCTGAACTCTTGACTCAAAATCTTGAGAGTTGAGCCACATAAATCAACCCTAAAGCTAAAGCAGGCCTTTTAGGATGAGGTTGATGCTTTTGTATGCCTTGATCAGAGCTTGGTCTGGGATCGGGAAGTTTCCTTCTTATATAAAAAAGACGAGTAGAAGGGCTCATCCCAAAAGTTTTTCCTAGAAGTGAAAGGGGAAGGGACATTGGTACTCATGCAGGGTCGGGTTAAATGAGTTCCGTGGGTAAGTAATTCGGTGCAAGCTCCAGCTGATGCCATTGATGTAAAAAAGACATCTGTTTTAGATTGAGCTAAATGTTGAATCATAAGTAGGAGACCAAAAAGTTTCGACTTATTGCCACACATTTATTTCTATTATGTTCTAACCTTACATTGTCAAGTAATGATTAAGTTATAGAACTAGATACGTAAGAGAAAGAGAGGAAACAGGAACTTTACTTCTCTGCAGAGGCATAAGCAATAGCAAACAATCCCTAACTAAGTAGTTTAACGTCCTTAGTATCTTATTCATTTCCATGACTTTTGTTGAGGTTTTTGATCTACCTCTGAAACCTAAGTCCATCTTTTTAAATCATGGATCATAAGTCCGTTATTGAGGACTTCTTGCTACACTTTGTAGAACTTAATTCAGGTGTGTTCTGTGCCTCTGAACAAACTGTTGTAGTTTGTGATGCTCCACGATATGTTTTTAATTTCACCTCTACAAGAAATGCAAGACTTTGTGTTTGAGCCAAAAAAAAAAAAAAACAATGAAAAAGAAAGAAAAAGGAGACTTGTTGTAGCTGCTCAGGTGGTCATGTTCGAAACCTTAGTTTTGATAGAGTCTTGCAACTGTTATGATTATGTAGCTCATAAATAGAGAATGATTTAAAGGACAGTTTCTGTAGTATGGTTTAAGATCCATTTGGTACCTAAGTGTACAGTCATATATCATTTTCTCCCATAACTGAGTCTGGTGGCCAAGTAAAATGTGCTTCTCACAAGCCAAATCAGAGGGTATCACTGCCACATGTTGACTCATCTCCTTTGTTGTTTATACCTTTTCTTTTTGTCAGTTTCTAATATTCATAACATGGAAATGCTAATTTTTGTCTTTCATCTAAATGCTGCCTATTAGATAATTGTTCTCATGTGGGTAAAATGTTGTTTCATGTTGACAAATTTCCTGGGATTTGTATGTGTTTAGGAAAAAGTTCATCAAGCATTGAGTCAAACCTACTGTGGATGAGCGAAATTCATACATGATAGCTAGGGACAGTACCTGAACAATTTATGGGATCTTTACTTCTCCTTCTACAATGAAGGTCGTTTGGTAGAGTGTATGAGAAGAATGTGAAACGGAGTGTATTAGTAATGCTTGCATTAGTTATATATAGATTATTTTTCATGTATTATTTGGTTTCATGTATTAAAAATAGAGTAAATTTTAGTTTTAGCAAACATAAAAATCATATTTGTATGCTATAGCTATAGTTTGCATAATTGCGCTTCATAACAAATTTTATGTTTGCTATGGAGCATCAGATCTGTATAAAAATTGTTGGCACCTGATTTGTATAAATCGGGAGTGTGTTTATGAAAATTGCATTTGTATATGTATATGTTTATGTTTGTATATCTACATAAAATTTGAATTTTATACAATTAAATCGAAATAAAATATTTGTATATCAAATCTCTTTCGCTTTATACAACACAAATTATACATTGTAATTTGTATAATTTGTGTTTGTATTAATTATAAGTGTATAGGATGAAAGTATATGTATTTGTATATATAGTTTTCTCTCGCTTTATACAAATGCAATTTATACATTTGTGTTTGTATGAAGTGAGAGAGGCAAGTGAGATTTCTGGGGAGAGGGGCGAATGACAAGTGTTTATTACAGATTAGAATTAAATGAAACTGTGGTTATAACATTTAATTTGAATTAATAGTTTGCTATTTTATACAACTTTTCCTTAAAAATAGCATGCATTGTATAAAAAAATTTATTTACAAAGATATCTTCCATGATTATAGTGGAAAAGATGTAAAAAGGGTTTTAGGGGTAATTGGATCTTTAATTATGTTATTACACGCATTAAATCTCTTTGTATTACTAATACTCAGAAATGCATGGTATTAGTAATACACACCTTAATACACAATTGAAGTATTATTATATATAGCATAAAAAATGTACCAAACAAGGTATTACTAATACACAAAGTTAATGTATGCAATATTTTATCATATATACTCCACCATACTACTCTTAAAAATTTTAGCAATAAATAGAGTAATGCTATTATTATATTACTCTTTGAATATAATAAATTCAAAGTTTTAGGGAATGACTATAGTTATTAATAACGGAAAATGGCTTAAAATGCTCTTTAACTACGCAAATTGGTACAAAATTGTCTTCATCCACCTGATGTCAACCTTTTGACTCTTTTTTGCTCTTATCTTTAATGGTTTGAATTGATAACTCCAATCAATAAATTTATTAATAACGTGTCACTATCCTATTCGCATAGTCGAGGGTATTTAGAATTGAGCGGAATGCTAAGTACAATATGTTTGATGTTCTCTAGTTGGGGTAAAAAGAAAAAGGCAGATTTGGGAGCTTTTCAACTCCGACAGAAAATGTAGTTTATTTAGAAAAACGTAAATCTAAGTTTATTCAACGGTGACTAGTAATAGTTACTTTATATGTAAAATTAATCCTCTAAAATGGATTTAATTTTCCTCTTTTTCTTGTTCCAATGTAAATCTAGTCAAACTTCGACGGTTTTTTTTTCTTCTTCTTTTAGAAAAACCTTATCCAATATTATTACTAAAAAGTATTTTGAGACATTAACTTTATCAGCATGATTATTAATCCCCAGTCAATAAAATTCTGTTGCTAATGATGGAGGATCTTAGTTGATGAGTTGGATAAAGCAAAATACGTAGAATAATTAAATTAAACCTTCTTATTTAATGCTTATATTAACACGTCTTAATTTGTTATGGTCATGAAGATTAATTTAACAAGAAAAAAATACGAAATACTTCGATTATTAGGAGGAAACAAGTGATTGCTTTTGTTTCTTCAGATTATTATATATAGTAATAAATAAAATAATCCCAACAATTTTTTCTTCTTTTGGGCTGTCGATTCATGTGACGTTCGTTTTGTGCATTAGGGGACATTCTTTCGGCAAGTGTTTTCTTCTTTAATTAAGTGGAATTATAAAATATTATATTAAAGGTCGGAATTGTTTATGTAATTTAATATTATTGATTAATTTTATAATTACGTCATTTTGAATGCATGTTCAAACTACTTTCCTCATTACATAAGTTAGAACCCTTTCATGTCCCTCTTTTTCTATGGGGTTTCCAATATGACAAAGTTCGAATACTAATGATTATTGTTGAGTTAAATAATATTTGGGCATAGTGTGAACAATGAGACACATATAAAATAAAATAGAATATATAAAACTATGTTTTCTTTTTTATATATACTACTATATAATAGAATGAGGTTTGAATGCATGAGGGGAAATGAATTTTTAATTTTAAAACAATGCTATATTGCATTCATACTAATCCAAAATACATTATTACCTTTTCATTGAATTGGATAATCTACTACATACTATATTAGTTACTATTTTTTTTAAAGTATTGTTTGATTGGACAAAAATGAACATGCAATTCTACCAATCCAATTCAAATATATATTGTAAGTTGAAATTAGAAAGACAAAGAGGAAAACTTACGAAGAACAATAATGAAGATGAACAAAAATTCCATGCGAGTTCAAGTAGTTCAATTGTTTGATTATCTAAATATTTACTTAGTATTTTATTGGTAAGAGTTTGATTTTGCACCTTATAATATACTCGTTCATTTTTCCTTCCTCTACTTTTTTTATAAAAAAAATAAAACGTCGAAAAAGGGGAAAGCAAAGCACCAAAAGATAGATTGATGGAAAGGAAAAGCAATAGTGGAAGAGAGGGAATTTTAATGACAATGACAATAGACTGCAACAAGTGATCCTTGCCACGTCGGATCTTTTCATTCACGTGGCAAAAGTAGGCCCCATCACGACACCCTTCTCTTTATTTTTCCTCGCCGATTCCTGCATAAGCTATATATCATAGATATGAATGAATCCAGGGAGTGCTTCTCCCCCTCCTCCAAATGCAAATATATACTAGTTGGACTTCAATTTAGATACAGAGAGAAACAAAAAAATAATCATTAATTTCATTCATATATAAACAAAGGAATTTCGTTTTATATTAAATAAATTTAAAATTTTCTCATTTCGAATTAAAATAACAAAAGTAATCATACATTACAGAAATTTCAAAGTAGAATATTAGCTAGCCTCTTATAAGTATTTCATCCATTGCCAAATTTGATAAATTGTGAATTGTGATGGAAATATTTATAGCAATGTCTCATCAATCCTATAGAAATTAAATCGACTAATACTATGTATTATTGTAGTAATATTAAAATTAATAAAGATATTAGAGAATTGTGTTTAATTAGGCGATGAATTGTCGGTAGATCGGCGAGGAGAGGGAGCGGGGAATAGGCATTAGGCATGTGAAAAGAACATTCTTAGCAGATTGGCAGTTACGAAAGCCGCCAATACAGTTTCTCTTTCTTCTTCTATCAAAAGAAAAGAAGAATTGTCTTTCTTGCAATTACACAAATACCCCCCTAGCTACTACCCCTATACGTATATTGGTTACCTCTACTAGCCAAATACCGAATGGACAAATCTGAAGCATAGAATATTATTGTAACTACCATGTATAAAATTAAACACGACACACATATATATATATATATATTGTGGTTGAGCGGATTCAAAATATAAAGAAGTAAATATATGAAGTTGAACAACTAGAATTAGACGACATTCTAGTTGAAACTGAACAGAATAATTGAAGTTGAAAAAAAAAAAAACAATTTGTAGAAAATTTTAACTAGTTATTTGGACATAAACTTTAAAGAAATTGTTACAAAGTTAAAGATTTGGGAGCAAAGTCTAACATATTATCTTGAATACACCTCTTTATACATAGTTCAAGTAATGAAGTTTTGTATTTGCAAATACATATTAAAATGAAATTAAGTACTAGTTACAAATGTTGAAACTAATATATGTCAACGCATATATACTGTATATAGATAATATACATGCATACCTACCTATTAAATTATCTACTATTTTGAAAACACTGACTCCAGCAATTTTTATGTGCATTCTGAGAAAGATTTAGATACTGCTTGTGCGAGCCAAGAATATATTATTAACGGCTGTGATGAAATGATAAATAATTACTTAATTGAGAATAATTCTTGGGCAAGCCTCACAACTTGATGGTCATGTAACAATCATGATATTTATTGATATGCTATTGCCTTGTTTACTAATATCAAAATTAGAGATTGCGATTCAAACTTCGACGTAATAGATAGCGTTTTATCCCTCATAATGAATTTTTTTTCGTATTAATCAAACCGCAAAGAATATATAATAAGAAAGCACATAAATAAAGGGGAGTTTATACTATATTGTTAATTTGAGCTTGAGAGGAAAGATAAGTAAAGCTATCATTTGATGTGAAAAAACAAATTTAAAGGCAAAAGTAGCTAAAGGTAGGGGTGGCAGCCACCCTATTTGCTTTTTGGACTTACTTCTCTTTTTGTCTTGTTATCATAAAAACCCTCCCATCCAATTCCTTTCAACTTCCTCATCTTCCTTCTCTAACTGTTGAGTTCCCCTCTCTTCTTAATTTGGATCTTCCTCTTCAATCAATATTGCCAAATTAGGAAAAAAAAAAGAAAAGTTGAAGAGAGAAGTTCCAAATTAGGAGTATATATATATGGCACCTGTTTCATTGCCACCTGGTTTTAGATTTCATCCCACTGATGAAGAACTTGTGGCTTATTATTTGAAAAGAAAAATCAATGCCAAGAAAATTGAACTTGACATCATTCCTGAAGTTGATCTTTACAAATGTGAGCCATGGGATTTACCAGGTACCTATATGTATAACTCTTTTAATTCTTTTGATTTTCTCTAGTGGAACCAAAACATAAATAAATCTTGACTACACTATATACGCACACCTTGTTCACATAATTTAATTTATGTGTAATCAATAATTATATGAAAGGAAAATAAATTACCATGTGCAACATGCACGTTATAGCTTAATTTTTTGTGTAATATTAGGCTTCTATTTGTCGATAAATAAATAAATAAATTGATAATTGTGATGTTCGGATCAGCTTATCATAGAAGCTATAATTAAAGACTATGTCCATTCATTTTGAAGGTGTAGAGAAACGAAAAGATATTTAATTAGCCAAAAAGATTTAGCACAAAGTGATTGTCAAGAAAGGTATATATAACAAAGATATTACCAATCACTGTTTCCTTAATTAACCATGTGTTTATTAATTTTATAACAATAAATGTTTGGCAGTGTCCATTAATTACTTTATTTTTATAAAAATAATGGAATGATCAAGGGATATTTTTTCTTCTTCTTTCTAGTTTGAGTACGTAAAAATGAAAATGAAAATACTTGCAAGATAATTAAATCCATATAGTAATTCCATACGCGTGCTTAATGACTAATAGGTTCTGATTATTGACACTTTGCATCACACTTTAACAGTCAAATTAAAAATCATATGCTTTATTATAAAAATATATAAATGTTTTAAAGGAAGTTGGCCCCTACATCTTTTGATCTTCTATTGAATCTTAAAGACTGTCCTTTGTTATTTCGATGATGATTTATTGAAGTCAAAAGTCAGTGTTCAAAAAGAAAATGACATGATTGCAATATTGTTTTATTTCATCAGTTGCAACTCTTTTTTTTTTTTTTTTTTCCTTTTTCCCTTTATCAAAAAAAATTATTTTAATCCCTTTGATGATTACCATGTTTGAAGAATCTCTTTCACGTCCTTTTCAGTTTTCATTTTTTGTCAAAATTTTCATATACTCAATCATTCTTCAATTCCCAAGAAGATCTCACTTTCATAGGCAGATTTTAAAATTATTTTGAATTTACTTGGTGAAAATTCTGACTCATATCATCGCTCACTACAGGAAAGTCTCTATTGCCTAGTAAAGATCTAGAATGGTATTTCTTCAGTCCCCGTGACCGTAAATATCCAAATGGATCAAGGACAAATCGGGCAACGAAAGCTGGATACTGGAAGGCGACGGGGAAGGACAGGAAAGTAAATTCACAGACAAGGGCAGTGGGGATGAAGAAAACATTGGTGTATTATAGAGGGAGAGCACCTCATGGAGCTAGAACTGATTGGGTTATGCATGAATATCGATTAGATGAACGTGAATGTGAAGTTGCTAATGGCTTGCAGGTAAACAAATATAATTCCTAACTAATCGATTTTACTAATATTAGTGACAGATTCAGAAT
The DNA here is from genome assembly GCF_900185275.1 of Solanum verrucosum. NCBI lineage: Eukaryota > Viridiplantae > Streptophyta > Magnoliopsida > Solanales > Solanaceae > Solanum > Solanum verrucosum. Next base: position 3,714,566 of record NW_026020048.1, read on the forward strand.
TTGACAGAATACATTTGATCTACATATATATTCCCTTTAATATAAATCTACGTTAAATTGAACCAGACCTCTAATTATAATTTGACTTGAAATACTATACACAGGATGCTTATGCACTTTGCCGAGTAATAAAGAAGAATTTGAATATCAATGGTCCAAAAATAGGGGAGCAGCAGTATTATGGTAACGCAGCAACAAGTGATAGATCATCTAGCGTTGATCATGTTTACTCTCATGATGGGGGAAGATCATGTCATGATATGATGGAAAGTTCTCATGGATTAATGCCGTCATCATCATCATCCACAATATCCATGGCTGTGCATGGACGAAGCTCTCCAATTAATAATAATGTTTCTGCTCCAAGTGATGGTGATGATGATAAATGGATGCAATATTTGTCAAATGAACCTAATTTTACTATCAACAACAGTCTGCAGCCCATTCCAAATTATGGAACATTGCCATTTCCCCCATCTAAGGTATGTAATGTCGTCGATCGTCAACATGCTAAATTTGTTACTGTAGTTTAATTTAATATCATAATTTTACTATATAAATATGGTATTACAATGAAAAGTCACCAACATGTGGGGGGCATATATACTGCATAGTAACTGCCCACACCTTCACTCTAATGGTAGAGGTTCGAATCCCACTAGGTTTAATAGTGTAAATCTTTTTTAAAGTACGTTAGTGAGTGACAGTCTAAAAAGATAACATCATTTTACATGTTAGTACATAGTCTTGTTATTTAATTTATAGATCGTTACTTACTTAGATGGTCTGATAGTGTAAAATTTCTATTATTAAACGATATATATAAGTTAAAAGTCATTTATATATACTTGTTCAGGTTGATATAGCATTAGAGTGTGCAAGGTTGCAACACAGATTCACATTACCTCCATTGGAGATTCAAGACTTCCCTCAAGTTGGCAGCTATGTTGATCATGCAAAGATGCCTCAATCAAGTTTTATCCATCAAGCTTCACAAAATCATCTAATCAATCAAGATTATACATCCTGTGCTCCTAATATTGATGATGACTTCTCTTTCCTAATTCCTCTTAATAATAATAACCAAATCCATCATCACGGTGATTTGGGTTCATTCAATATGATGGAACAAGATGAGAATGTAATTAGGTCCATTGATATTGGAGATTTTGATCATCATCAAGACTTTAAATCTGATAGAATGGTGGAAAATTTGAGATGGATAGGAATGTCAAACAGGGATCTTGAGAAGGTAATAAATTTATTAATCTAACTAGTAATATACTAATTAATTAAACCGCAATTAATCCCTTAAATCTAATTTGTGTTATGGATTTACTAATTTTTATTTTGTACTTTGACAGGCATTTCTTGAGGACTATAAAACTGTTCCACTAGAAAATGTTTCAGCTGTTCACATAGAAGAGAATGAGCTTCAAGGTATTATATAGACTCCCCTATATATATATATGTATTCCTTTTCAGTTTTATTGCTCTCTTCCATTTTATATAATATTTTTTTTGTTTTTTTATTTTGTTTCAAAACAAGAAATTTGCACCTTATTAGTTTCTATATTTGAATGTTATTTAATTTTGGATGTCTCATTTTATTCTTAATGAACATGTTTTATAGCTATAAAAATATCATAGGTAGAGCTAGGATCTAAACTAGGACTTAATTCAATAGACCTCTTATTATAGGTTCAAAATTCAACATTTGCTTTAAGTTCTACTAGTACTTATTCACATAGTGCCTCTGAATATCTATTATGATATGTTTAAAATCATCACAACTCCTAATTAATACTAGTAAATCTGGTATGTAAAACAATTTTTCTTTATGTCACATATCCTCATATAAAATAAAATGACGCAAAATAAATAACTTTTTTTTTTTTTTTTTACTGTTAAGTTTCTTTGTTGATATATCCTAGATTACAGGTGAAAACAGTGGTCATAGCAACAGCTTCATTAATGGATTCAATGAAACAGAAGCAAACAACTTCTCAATAGGATTTGACAACTTTTTGGATAATGATGTTTTTTCAAATTCCCCAAGCTTTGAAGTGTGTGAAAAAGTTGAAGTGAATCATGGGTTTTTTATAGCTACTAGGCAAGCATCCAAGACATTTTATCATCAAGTGACACCTTCTAGGACACTTAAAATTCATAAAAACCTAGTTCCACTCCATGATTTTCCCAAATATTCAATTAATAATTTTGTCACTAGACCATGGACAACAACTATGAGAACTTTGGTTGCAATTTTACAAACTTTTTGGATCTATTTTGGTGAATGTTTGGAGTTGGAGGCAAAAGGTTTCAAATTGGAAGACAAGAAGGGTGTTTATGAAGAATATTGCTTAATAGAGAGGGTGGAGAAGAAGATCAAGAAAGTTCAAGATTATAAATGGGATTTTTATAAGCAAAATAAATTCCCAATTGGTGACAAAGAAGAAAAAGGGATCAAATATTGTTGCAATGTGGAAAAAAAATGGCCTAATTATCTTACACTTGTAGTTGCTCTTTCTAGCATTTGGTTGCATCATATTATTGTCCCTTCATTTTGACTTCTTTTTTTTTTTTTTTTTTTAATTTCACATCTAAACAGTTTGTGGTATTGCTAACTATAGTTGTGTTGGGGAAGACCTAATTTTAAGAGCCCCCCTAGAATTAGATACCAAAAACATAAAATGTACTTTTTTTAATTTCTATATCAAATTATACTTTAATAGTGAGTTTTTGTTTTCTGAATTAGTCATGATTTAATGTTTATCTTAATTTTGAGCTGACAAAGTGTTCATCAACTTGTTTCATTCCCTGTATTTATCGTGAACTAATAAATGTGGAATCTTCAATCGTGAACATTGCGATAAGAAAGGAGCCAAGTCTTTTTCCTAGACTAAGATGTAAATTTGATTTAGTCAGATCATTGAATTCCGAAAAAGAAAGATATGTGGTGCTATTCATTGAATACCTTAGAGTTTTGCAAGTGGAGAGTTGAATGTTCACGCTTAGAACTGTTGAGCCTGTGAAAATATAGCAAAGATGAGACTTAAAGGTAGCAAAAGCATCAAACTCCAATTAACATGCTCAAGTGTTTTTGCTTTTGTTTGGTTTCTTTTTGTCCTCATTTATTTCTTCTTTTTACCTAAAAGTGTCTGTCCAATATTGTACTTGTACATTCAACTATTTATGCTTTTTGTCAGTCTCTTCACGTTTTTCTTGTTTATCTTTTTTTTTCATGCACTATTTTTACTTCCATTACTTCTTGTTTGTTCTCCCAATAAAGTCTAAATGATTACAATAAGCACCAAGTTTTTGTTTTGGCTCTCTAAGATCTTTAAAAGCAGAATATATATATCTCTATTTGAATTTACTTTTCCCCAATTGTAATATGGATTTTAAATTATATCATATAGTAATTTGATTTCCAATAGTGCGGGGGAGGGGTGTGTGGTAAGTACAGTTTGATATAATTCGATACTTCTAATCTAAATTTATATACTTAATAAATTTTGAAATTCTTAAACTTCAAATTTTAAATCTGTTTCTACCAAATAGTTAGTTAGTATACTTTTGATTACTCAGATAAGATGAAAGAAATATAAACTAACATCTTTTGTTTGAAATATCATTACTCCTATCTCACAAAATAATCCTTCTCATAATTTCTGATCATGTATATATATATGGAAAATGCAAATGTATGTAACACACAATGATGGGTAGACAATGATTGAGTGATAATTTAGTTCGCGTACCAAATGACTCCTAAATATTTAAAAGATTATTGTATAAAAGGAATTAAGGAGGTGGCAAGATGGTAATGGACAGCACATGATGGATGCTAAAACAGTAACAAGATTTTGAGCACTTTAGAACAAATAAGAAAACATATAGAAACAAGATGACAAAAACAAGTCTAATATTTTCGGTATACTCACGGGTCACATAAATTGGAAATAACCAGTAAAAAGAACTTATACTTAAAAGGTACAGTCCTTTTTTCACATGCCAACATTACTGAACTCAAATAATTCATAACCCCAAATTCAACTGTTTCTGTGAAGTATGTCCCCACCCTCCACTACCTACTTTAATATTTGAATCTATGATAACCGATTAAATTACACTGATAGACTAGACTGATTATATTTTTAGAAAGGATTATAAGTGTTAGCATTTCTTTCACCCTTTCACTCAATCCCCTAGCCTAATTTTGTCATTGTATGTACCATAAATATGTATTTACTCTCACATTTTTCTACTAATTTGTATGTGGTGCAAATTTTGTTTGTTTTGTTGTGGTGCATCCAGAGTTTAGAGTATGCAAATGCAGCAACTCCAACAGTGAAAGTTGGGAATATATCAAAAGTGGGAGATTCTGCATATTTTAGGATATACTATGGACAAACCTTCAAGGTTATTAAGAACACACTTGATGGAAAGAGTTATCTTCTTATCCAGGTAAGAACATTTATTTCTAGCTTTTTTATGCCATGAAAGAGATTATGTAATTGTTATTGTATAGTTCATTGCTAGAACGTACAGGCTCTGGAAAGAAGTAGGATTTAAGTTATATTCACTGACAATGTCCGTGTAGATTTAAGTTATAATAGTAGTTTATTGTTACCAATTTTAATTGGGTGAAATATTTTTCACACCTTCAGTCTTGTTTGAAATTTAGGTAGAACTGTATAAAAAAAGATGAAGTTATTTCAGGGCTAGAATTACTTGAAAAGAAGATGATAAGGGTTGTTGGACCACAAAACTTGGACCTTAGAAGTAGTAGGGTCAAGAATATTTTTTTAAAAAGAAAAAGAGTTATACTTCTTTTCATTTGGTCCTCTGTAGTTGACAATCCAAGAACTCACAAAGTACTTCTTGGTTGCTGAATTCCATGGCACAAGTTGCTTAGTTTTGAACTTTCCGTTAGTATTGTTTTCTTGGCTAATGATCAATCTGCAGAAAAAAAAGAAGTAAAAGTGTCACTACCTACAGCTACATTGTTCTATTGATCAATGAAGTCATGAATTAGCTCGTTTTCGTCTTCTTTTTTTTTCCCTTTTTAGGAGAAGCCAGGGGATTTTACAGCCATGTATAAGAGCATACCTTTGACAGAACCAAAACTTATAGAGAGTAAAGATTCCTTGTTTTAAAATTCTTTCAACTAGATATATATATTTATCCGCAACAGGGACAGAGGGGGTTCATTGCTGGAATATGCATATATAGTGATTTTGAACACCCTTGGTGCCCGCGTTAATATTGGAATCTAGAGCTGGTCATCTACTATAACAAAATGCTTTTGTGTGAATTCCAGCTAGTTGCAAGTTCTTAGTTCTTTTGTGATCTAAGAATACGTGATACAACCTTGGGAGAACCATCTCTTTAAAGCTAGCTGTGAATGTGGGAGAGCCCAAGGCTATATAGCCACATGCCCACACCTTTAAAGCTAGCTATTAAGGTGGGGGAGACCAAGGCTATATGAGCCCCGCATCAGCTCTTTTAACCAAAGTCCCCTACCTTGCAATAGGATCATAACAATATGATTCTAGAAAACCAATTCTCTCCTGATTTACTAGAATGCAAATTTTGTGCAGAACAACACAAGAATGGCCAGTAGAACAAAATATTGCACCTCAAGAATAAAGTCTTTTGTTATCCCACTAGCAAACTACTCAATTGAGACTGACAACTTTTTTCCAGGTACGCCATTTTAATCATCCTCCTTGTTTTTTTCCACTTTATAACATCATATTATAAGCTTTATATGTCTTTTTGGTACACGTGGATAACTTGTGCACTGACCGTTTCTCTTTTTCCTTTTCTTTCTTTCCTTCAATTCACAGTTTCCTTTTTCGAGGTAAGAATGCACAGTTTTAGTAACTATTCTGATAGCTGTATTACTAGATTGAAAAATTTTGCATGGAATATTTCAGCTACTAGGCCTACTGGGAAACTTGAAAGGCATTACATCAACATATGTGGCCTCCCAATGTGTACTAAAACTATACCAGGACGGACAAGTGGAGAGCATCAACAAGACTGACCATCAACAACTTGCACAATATGCAGCTCACTTCATCGCCAACACGGATGAAGCTCAACCCTGCAACTTTGCCACATTTGTCCCTATAGGTGAAGATGCACCTCTCCAGGTACATAAGGGACTAAAGATTTAACACACTCTGACTATGCACTTAAGTTCTTTCTATTTCATGGAGCTTTGCTTTGATCTCTGGTTGGATGGTTACACGCAATTTGTACTACTTTGACAGCGTGCAGAGTGGATAAAATACTTGGGAGTTTTTGCGAATATGGAATACAGGGCAAACCAAGTTTACGATGCAGTAAGTGAAGAAATGAGACATCCTCAGTTTCCAATATGACGACAATAGTTAGAAGAATTTCTTGTTTATTTCGGATTCTGCTTCGTTTGTGGACAGATTAAGGAGAATTATTTGTGCTTGAGCAAAGCTGCAACTAGTAGGAATTCATTAAAACCAACTGTCTCTTGGATGGAGTATAAAGATGTGTGTACACCGACTCGTGAACCCAACTTTTTTATAAAAAATCATTTGTTTTGCAGTTTCCCTTTAACATACACCTATTTTCTTGTATAGGGAGTGTGGTCATTTACAAGAGATTCATACAAATTAAAGGTTAGATTTTTCTTACTTCCAAGTTTCAACAGTTCTTTTTGATCATTTTCTCGAGTTTAGCTATATTGATTTGATAATGCAGTTTGTAGAGGATGCTGGTGGAGTCAATGTTGATGATTCCATCAACAAAGTCACATACAATATGTCTAATCCTGATGATTTGGAAGAGATTCATGCCATTTTGTGTGTATGTTAATTCACTCATCTGATCATTTAAATTATCAATATGTCAATCTTCTTCCACTCATTTGTTTTTTTGTTTTGTTTTGTAGACTGTGGATGTAGTGATTGATGAAACATATAGCTCAGATCCAGCGGTTTATAATGGCTCCACATTTCTCGGAAACATCAATTTGGAAGATCAAACTTGCTTTGCTTTTCTCACAAATCAAAGCATATGGAGATATGATAAAAGAGTGCAAAATTCTGTAGTCCTCGGTAGGATTCTCTTCTTGTTTCTGCATAATCAAGGCTTTTTTTATCAAAGATTATTTGGAGTTGAATGCATAATCAATTTAATTAGGAAATAACTAGTAGTAATAGAGAACCTTGTTTTCTATTATTTCTGGGACTGATAGTGTTCACCTTTTGCTTGTTGAAGACTGGTATGATGGAGCTGTCTCTCAACCACAACTGGTCCTATCAGATATTATTGAAGCTTTATATCCTACAGGAAATTATAACACTACATATTTCAGAAACATCGCAAAGGTATGACAATTTTGCATACAATTACAAGTTCGATTAACTTCTACACAATGACAAACTTTTTACACTATCCTGTCACCTAAAAATGAAAAATCCAAAACAAGACATATTACCTGCCACAACACGTCAAAGAAGGAACTGAAAGTCACTCTAACATTCTGGCTGCATGTAAACTATTGCAGGGAGAAGGGATCATAAGCATTGGTCCTGAAATGTGCGAAAGAGATACTTCCATCCCAATGGAACCTACAGTTGTAGCTTGCCAGTAACTAGCAATTCTTTCTCATGATTTTTCGCTTCTTTTTCTTAGTCGCATTTTGGCCTGTCAATTGATCTGCTATGTAGTTATAAGATTAGATTCGAACGAAACCAATTTATTCATCAGTAAAGTCGAAGTCAATGGGAGTACTCTGAAAGAGTCTTGCATAGTCACAAGCAAATTTTCTGCTTGATTAATGCATTGTTAAACCAACGGTACTAGCCATCAGCTTCAGTTTTTTGCTTTACAGGGTTAACATTGGGTGACATAAGTCTTGCTCTGGTACCATCTAAAATTAGGTTTTACGCCTAAATCATACGGCAAAAACTAGCTCAAAGAGAGGAAGATTGTCCAAACTTTATAAGAAATCCACTGAAATAAGACTTTTGTCATTCTTTAACTGTAATGGGCTTCACATCTTGACATGTTCGTAATGTGTAGCTAACACCTACTTTGAAGATATAGAAGTCATTTCTTAAAGTGACTAATTAATCCAGACAATCGAGAAGAAATTAAAGGTTTAGTGAGATGAAATCAGGTAATAAAATTGAGAGTTAGAGTTTATTAATTACGAGTTTATGAATTACTGATGTGAAATCGGATAGTTTAATTGAGAGCTGATTTTATTAGTTTGCGAGTTAATAAAATGAAGTCGGATTTGACCAAAAAAATGAAATCAGATATCTCAATTGATAATTGAGGGATCCGCTAGGTTTGATGGATGGCAATTTTGAAAACTTTGATAACATAGAATGAATATGACTAATATGTAATGAAGTGGGTTGAGCAGACATTTCTTCTCATATCGAGTTATCTAGTATATGTTATTACTATTTGGAGGTATAATAGATATTGTTGGGTTTTAAAAGATGTGAATGGAAAATGAAGAGTTGCGACTTTTATGAAGAGTAGTGACTTTGATGAAAAGTTGCGACTTTTATGAAGAGTTGTGACTTTTATGAAAAGTTGCGACTTTTATGAAAGGTGGTGACCTTTCCAAAAGATTGTGACTTTTCCAAAGGTTTGTGACCTTTCCGGTAAGGCACAATAAGAACCTTTTCACACTACCCTTTGTTTTCTATAAATTGAGGAATTTCTTCTCATTTTAAAATAGAATTTTTTCTGGACTTCTTCTACTACTAAATCTAGTATTTTAAGTGTACTTTACTGCCGTTGAGTGGCTCGCTGACACCAGCGTTTTATGTATCAATACACTGGTGATTGAGATCATTCTATCTTGGGAGGACATATTTCAAATCAAACCTCGGATACTAGAGGGGAATAATTTCCTTAAGGGGACACTGTGCATTCAGTGGGTTTGATCTTCTTTCTGTTTTTCCAGATTTTGGTATGTGTTACAGATTTTAGATTTGTGAATTAATTTATGTTCTTCTGTTCTTCACTGGTTCATTAAACTTTGGTAACTTCGTGTTTCTGCAAAGTTTGTTGGAATTAGTAAGATTCTTTAAACACAGATTGACAACAATTCTTCTTTAAGAAAAATAAATATTTTGTATATTTTATCTAATTTGTTTCTGATTCTAGTTTCTCTACTAGTTTTAATTTTCTAGCTGTGAAAATGTTCTTAAACTTTATTGTGTCTTACCAAGTTCTTCAAAGTTTTGTTCTAAGTATCTTGGGAATACAAGACGAACAACAATCTTAAGGAAATTATTATACTGTTGGTATTTCTTGTATTCTACTGATTGAGAGAAACAGATCATGGAAGTAGAAGTTTAAGGCATTACTTCTCCATAATTTGGTGCTTTGTTTAGCAAGGTCGAAGTGAGAATGTACAGAAAAAAATTGGTGTTATTCTGGTTAAAGATTACACCAGGTAACCTTCTTATTATTTATCTAAGGAGGAAAATAGTTTCTAAGAGTTACTTCCTTCGAATATGATTTTGTAACATTTCTTGTGTCTTATGTAGACTCATCCTTTTGGAAAGATGGTGTCAATAGTGAGATTGATGAAATCTTGAGCAACCATATTGGAAGTTAATTGATCTTCTTCCAGGAAATAAACTTTTGGGTTCAAAGTGAATCCTCAAAAGGAAAATGAAAGTCGATGGAACTGTTGACAGATAAAAAACAAGACAAAAACAAGGTCTTGATCTTTTCGACACATACTCGCCAGTAACTAGAATTACATTCATTTGGATGTTAGTTGTATTAGCTGTGGTATATGACCTCCAAATTCATCAAATGAATGTGAAAACAACTCTCTTAAATGGAGAATTGGAGGAAGAAATTTACATGAAACAACCCGAGGGTTTTGTGGTTCTTGGTAAAGAAAAGAAAGTGTGCGAACTTGTTAAGTCACTTTATGGACTAAAACAAGTGCCCAAACAATGACATAAGATATTTGACCAAACTATGTTGGTAAATGGATTTAAGAACGACGGAAGTGAAAAATGTGTTTACATTAAAATCACTAGGTCATTGTTTGTTTGTATAATTGGTGATATGTTGATTATCAATACACTAATGACATAAATGCTACTAAATGTATGCTAGAAAGCAAGTTTGGAATGAAAAATTTTGGAGTTGCTGATGCAATCTTAGGTATAAGAATCCTTAGAACTCCATAATGTTTAGCATATTCGCGGTCTCATTGCATTGAAACAGTACTTGACTAGTTCAAATATTTGGATTTCAATATTGTCAAGTCTCCAGTAAATGTGAGTTTTGCATTTCAAAAGAGTGAAGGCAAAAGTGACTCACAATTGGATTGTGCTAAAGTATTGAGAAATATGATGTATATCACGAAGTGTGCGCGATCAGATATAGCATTTGCTATTAATAAACTGAGTCGGTTCACGAGTGATCCCAATCGAACTCATTATATGACAATGAAAAGAGTTTTGGAGTATTTAAGAAATACTTAAAACTATGTCTTGCATTATAACAATATTTAACAGTATTGAAAAGATATAGTAATGTGAATTGGATCACCGGACAAATGAAGTGAAATCCACGAGTGGATATGTATTTACTCTTGGTAGAGGAGCAATCTCTTGGAAATATTTTTTTTAAAAAGAGACATGTATCGCTAGCTCTACAATGATCTCTGAGCTAGGTGCTCTAGATAAGGTCGGTGAATAAGTTGAAAGACTCCGGAATTTCTCCATAGATATTCTTTTTGGCCGAAACATTTGGCATCAGTATGCATACACTTTGATAGTCAAGATGCAATAGGTAGGGCATGGAGCATGATGTATAACGGAATGTCTCGTCATATAAAACATAGACATGATACCGTTAGAAAACTACTCTCTAGTGGAATTATCACAATTGACTATGTAAAGTCAAAGGATAATGTTTCGGATCCATTTACAAAAAGGCCTAACTAGAGAGAAAGTTTAAAGATCATCTAAGGGAATGAGTTTACGGCTTAGGACAAGTCATCATGGCGGTAACTCTATCTAGCAGACTGGAGATCCCAAGAGCTAGATTCAAGGAGAAAAACAAAGTTGTGACTGACGGTTCAGCATTGTCAACAAACTCAATCCATTCTCATGATGAAGACAATGCTCAGGAATAAGGATACAACATTAAGGCTTGTTAATGAGTTACTAAAGCTTAATGTTTTTAATGATTTGCTAAGTTTGGCAGATTTGACCAAATAGTGTATCTACGCGATAACACGGTTAGAAATCACCTATGTGGGTGTGAAGTGTAAGCCGATTCAAAGAGAATTATTATCAAAAGCCTATTCTCTATACACTCATGAAACCAGGAGGTGTTCATGGCTGAAACGAACACAACCGTAAGAACCATAAACGGTAAAGGGTTAATTGTGTGACATATGGTTGTCTAGGTATACACCACTAATTGACCGAGTATATCCGACATATGTTCACTACGGAAAGTCCAAGGGGAAACCTACTTATCCAGATGCAATTAATTCTTGTTTGTAAAGTACACATACTTGTCTGTTTCTTTGTCTTGGAGTCATTCCCCATTCATGCGGGGGATTTTTGAGTTTTAAAAGGTGTGAATGGAAAATGAAGAGTTGCGACTTTTATGAAGAGTAGTGACTTTGATGAAAAGTTGCGACTTTTATAAAGAGTAGTGACTTTGATGAAAAGTTGCGACTTTTATGAAGAGTTGTGACTTTTATGAAAAGTTGCGACTTTTATGAAAAATGGTGACCTTTCCAAAAGATTGTGACTTTTCCAAAGGTTTGTGACCTTTCCGGTAAGGCACAATAAGAACCTTTTCACACTACCCTTTGTTTTCTATAAATTGAGGGATTTCTTCTCATTTTAAAATAGAATTTTTTCTGGACTTCTTCTACTACTAAATCTAGTATTTTAAGTGTACTTTACTGCCGTTGAGTGGCTCGCTGACACCAGCGTTTTATGTATCAATACACTGGTGATTGAGATCATTCTATCCTGGGAGGACATATTCCAAATCAAACCTCGGATACTAGAGGGGAATAATTTCCTTAAGGGGACACTGTGCATTCAGTGGGTTTGATCTTCTTTCTATTTTTCCAGATTCTGGTATGTGTTACAGATTTTAGATTTGTGAATTAATTTATGTTCTTCTGTTCTTCACTGGTTCATTAAACTTTGGTAACTTCGTGTTTCTGCAAAGTTTGTTGGAATTAGTAAGATTCTTTAAACACAGATTGACAACAATTCTTCTTTAAGAAAAATAAATATTTCGTATATTTTATCTAATTTGTTTCTGATTCTAGTTTCTCTACTAGTTTTAATTTTCTAGTTGTGAAAATGTTCTTAAACTTTATTGTGTCTTACCAAGTTCTTCAAAGTTTTGTTCTAAGTATCTTGGGAATACAAGACGAACAACAAATATATGTAGAACTAGTTTTAATGCGCGCAAAGACATACCTAGACATTGCGGTTACTAAATTGTTTTTCTATGTTAGTTTTAGAGTTAATATCTCAGAACTTTCAATAGTTCACTCAAAAAGTCACTTAACTTTGAGTTGTTCACTTCGAAAGTCACTCAACTTTGTTTTATAACTCAAAAGTCACTTAAAAAGTCATGTAATTATTGATATTTTACTTAAAAAGTCACCCAACTAATTTAAATTAATTTTTTCATTGAATTTTGTAAAATACAAAAAAAAAAATTAACTATTTTTTAAAAATTAATAAGATGCTTATTTTAATTATTTTATTGAATTTGTTGAAGTATAATTTTTCTTTTTACCTATAATTTTTTTATTAAAAAAAAGTGGTACTGTGCTGCGTATTTTTTATTAAGCTTCTCATCAATTCCAACTTCTTTCTTCTTCTTCTTTTTTGGATCATTTTTTTAACATATTTGATTCGAGTTATATAATTGCTAAAACAGAAAAGGTTTTCCTGCGGTCAATTGCTATGGTACGATTTCAAAAAAATTAATAATTAAATAATTTGGATTAACAAAATAATTAAAATAAATATATTATTATTTCTTTAAAAAAAATAGTTTAACAGAAAATTAAATTTCAATAAAAAAGAAAAAAATATTTAAATTGATTGAGTGACTTTCTAAGTGAAATATCAATAGTTATGTGACTTTCTAAGTGATATATCAACAGTTGAGTGACTTTTGAATTATAAAACAAAGTTGAGTGATTTCTAAGTGAACAACTCAAAGCTGAATGACTTTCTAAATGAACAATTCAAAGTTGAGTGACCATATGAGATATTAACTCGTTAGTTTTATTGCGCAATAAAATACACCTGAACATCGCAGTTGTCAAATTGTTTCCGTGTTAATTTTAGTGTGTGAAAATAGACTTGAACATTGTGGTTACCAAATTATTTCCTATCTTACTTTAATACACGCGAAATAAACCTGAATATCGCGGTTACCAAATTATTTTCGTGTGTTAGTTTTAATGCGCACTAAAACAAACCTGAACATCGTGGTTACCATATTGTTTTCAGATGTTAGTTTAATGCGGGCGAAAATAAACTTGGATATCGCGGTTACCAAATTGTTTTTCTGTGTTAATTTTAATGCACGTGAAAACACATCTGGAAATTACGGTTACCAAATTATTTTTCGTAATAATTTTAATACACGCGAAAATAGATCTGGACATCGCAGTTCCAAATTGTTTTCTCGTGTGAGTTTTAATTCCCGCAAAACACACCTGAACATTGCAGTTGCCAAATTATTTTCCCATGAAATCAAACCTGGACATCGCGATAACCAAATTACTTTTCCTTGTTAGTTTTAATGCATGCAAAAACAGATTTGAATTTCACGAGTACCATAATATTTTCTTGTGTTAGTTTTAATGCGTGCGAAATTAGATCTAATTACCAAATTATTTTCCTACATTAATTTTAATGCGCGCAAAAACAGACGTGAACGTCACAATTACTAAATTGTTTTATGTGTTAAAAGCGTGATGCATATATAGGATAGGAGTCCTGCACAACTCAAGTGAAATATTGTTCCCCACAGAATAGAAAGAATTACCCTAATCGGTAATCAGAAGGAGAAAACAGTATCGCGACTTTTCCCTTGTACAAGAACCCTATCTGCATCAGCCGGACGGTATGAGTCGGTCAGTGGACGAGCTCGGAACTACCAAACCGGATCCGACGAAGAAGCCCGTCTTCCTCACCAAAGCACAGCGAGAGCAGCTAGCCTTACAGCGCCGCCACGATGAAATCGCCGAACAGAAACGGCGGGCCGAACAGCTTCTCCAACAACAGGGTAACAACCGCCCTTCCTCCACCGATAACGACCATGAACGGGATCATCGTGACAGAGATAGTAGGGGTGACCACCATCGCTCCAGGGACAGGGACAGGGACAGGGACAGAGACAGAGAAAGAGAAAGGGAGTCGAGGGACCGGGAGGTGGAGCGCCGGAAGCGCGATAGGGAGCGCGACGAAGAGGTCAAGGAACGAGAGCGAGCTCGATTGGACAAATTAGCTGAGCGAGAGCGAGAGAAAGAGCTTGATGCAATCAAAGAGCAGTACCTCGGCTCCAAAAAACCTAAGAAGCGGGTGATTAAACCTAGTGAGAAATTCCGATTTTCCTTTGATTGGGAGAACACCGAGGACACATCTCGCGACATGAACGCTCTATACCAAAACCCTCACGAAGCCCGCTTACTCTTTGGTCGCGGATTCCGTGCTGGAATGGACAGAAGGGAGCAGAAGAAGCTTGCTGCCAAGAACGAGAGGGAGCTGCTGGAGGAGATCTGGAAGAAGGATGGCGTTGAGGAGTCTGCAGTAGAAGCAGCTGCCCTGAAGAAGAAGGAACAGGATGCCGACATGTATGACACTTTTGACATGAGGGTCGATCGCCATTGGTCAGACAAGAAGCTGGAGGAAATGACGGAGAGAGATTGGAGGATATTCAGGGAGGATCACAATATATCCTACAAGGGGTCGAGGATACCCCGTCCCATGAGGAATTGGGTCGAGAGCAAGTTAACTACTGAGTTGCTCAAGGCTGTTGATAGGGCTGGCTACAAAAAGCCGTCTCCCATACAAATGGCTGCCATTCCGCTTGGACTTCAACAGCGTGATGTGATTGGTGTCGCAGAGACTGGTTCAGGTAAAACTGCTGCTTTTGTTCTTCCTATGTTGACTTATATCACTAGGCTTCCTCCATTGAGTGAGGAGAATGAGGCGGAGGGGCCATATGCTGTTGTTATGGCCCCCACACGAGAACTTGCTCAACAAATTGAGGATGAGACTGTCAAGTTCGCACACTATTTGGGTATCAAAGTTGTTTCTATTGTTGGTGGGCAGTCCATAGAGGAGCAAGGTTTTAGGATTAGGCAAGGTTGTGAAGTTGTGATTGCAACCCCTGGGCGGCTTCTTGATTGCTTGGAGAGACGTTATTGTGTTCTGAACCAGTGTAATTATGTTGTTCTTGATGAAGCTGACCGTATGATTGACATGGGTTTTGAGCCTCAAGTGGTTGGTGTACTGGATGCTATGCCTTCAAGTAATATGAAACCGGAGAATGAGGATGAAGAGCTTGATGAGAAGAGGATTTATCGAACCACTTATATGTTCAGTGCTACCATGCCACCTGCTGTGGAGCGGCTGGCTAGAAAATACTTGAGAAATCCTGTTGTTGTGACTATTGGCACTGCTGGAAAGACTACTGACCTCATCACTCAGCACGTGTTCATGGTAAAGGAATCAGAGAAAATGTATAAGCTGCAGAAATTGCTGGATGAGCTTGGAGATAAGACAGCTATTGTGTTCATCAACACTAAGAAGCAGGCTGATTTTGTTGCCAAGAATCTGGATAAAAATGGCTACAGGGTAACCACACTGCATGGTGGAAAGTCTCAGGAGCAAAGAGAAATCAGCCTTGAAGGATTTAGGACCAAGAGGTACAATGTGTTAGTTGCTACTGATGTTGCTGGTCGTGGTATTGATATACCTGATGTGGCCCATGTGATAAACTATGATATGCCAAACAATATTGAAGCATACACCCATCGTATTGGACGTACAGGTCGTGCAGGAAAGACGGGTGTAGCCACAACATTCTTGACCATGCATGATACTGAAGTCTTTTATGATCTTAAGCAAATGCTCACACAAAGCAACAGTCCTGTTCCCCCAGAACTTGCCCGACACGAGGCTTCGAAGTTCAAGCCAGGAAGTATTCCCGACAGACCACCTAGGAGGAATGATACTGTATTTGTTCATTAAAGTTGGAATTGCTACATATGCTATTGTAGGGGTCCAGTGTTGGGAGTTTCTATAATGGTATCTGCTGAAAAATGGAGCTAGGTGGGTGAATGATGGAGTTGGTAGATAGAGTGGAGGTTCAAACATAATGGAAGTGAAGTGGTAACATGTTTGGCAATTGAGTTTTTTTCTGTTACTAACAAGTAGTAATGTGCTGTCAGCTTTGCTGAAGGGATTTGTTTTTTAATTCTGATTCCGTTAGTCGATGCCTAGGCTTTACTGAAGATCTTCCTGTAAACTCTTAAACATTTCTTGTGTTTCCTTCTTTACTACTTTATCTTAAGATAGTCTCAGGAACTTAAATACCTTGGTGAAGTATGAAGTTTATTGCCATTAGTTAGCAAGTTCCTTGGACAACAGGTACATGTGCGTATGGAATTTTTCGGTAAACCAGTCCATATTCTAGTAGAAAAACCTACTTCCTTTATGATTGTTTTACGTTATTATGTTATGTTCTGCGGTTCTCATTTGCTTCAACTCTATCTAGCCTCGCACAGCTGCACTTAACATTCTTCATTTGTGTAATCCACAGTTTTTACCCAAATGCACTCTCAGTAATCTGTCAATCAAGTCATGCACCACCATTTCAACCTCCTTTCTTAAAATTTTTGGGGGTAGACACCCAAGTTTGTAAGCTGGTGTTATTTCTGTTTAAGAATTTGATTGCCATATTGTTTTTCCAATTTACAATTTGAGAAAAATTGATTGAAATCTGAAACATCTTCTATAATTAGTCTGTGTTTCATTATTGGTTGAAGTTGTGATTTACACTTTTTGAATAAGAGGGATTTACTTGCTGAGAATATCCATACTTGTGCAAGTAAACACTGGACTTCCAATATTCAAAAGATAGATTTGAGCAATCAAACTGGAATTTGGAAGCAAGCAAAGACACAGCCACTGCTGGTTTTCATTTATTCTGTCTTGAAATTGAATTACAAATCACACTCTTAAAAAAATTACACTTTCTCTTTATTTGCGTGTTTCTGTTGACAATGAGGGAACAAGTATCATGACTGGCTGTTCGATGATCCAAACAACCTGCAGGATGCCACTTCAAATCGTTAGTAACCTCCTCAAAAGGGGAGGGAGGATAAAAGAAATAGACACATCCGTGATTCATGCAGTAGCAATTGTATCAAATCTTACTTCTGCAACCTTGATTGTGAGCGCCTGGTACCATATCAAAAATGGATATACATCAGTACAGTTGTAGGGAAAGAAGTACAGGAAAAAACAATGAAGGAAGACAACCCTAAACCATGTAGGAGTATTAACAGTCAAGCATATAGGAAAGAAACAACCAAATTTGTTGATTGTCTACTTGATTGACATAACTGGTGGTTTAAAAAGGTGAATAGAAGAAGTAAGCTATTTGCTGTATGGTTCTAATTTAGTACTCGTCTCTTGAAAAACATTTTAGTGCATACCTTTGTGATAACTGTGGCTTAACTTTCACCCTCTCGGGCCTCTCCTTTGGTCCTTCTGGTTTTTCGTCAATTCTGATAGGCACATCTTTTATCTGCAGTAAGTGTAATTTAGGAAACAAAATAAGAAAAGTATATCTCATAAGGATGTTTGGAATATAATGAAATGCAGGCATGCAGCAATATACCAAGTTTCTAAACTCGAGATTGTAGAAAGTGTCTATGTATCTTTGCTTTGCCTGTTTCTGATCTTTGTACAATGTCTTCCAAAAAGTGTAGATTGACCCCATATTCAATACCTTGTTTGCATAGATCTTCCATGTGTAACTGCAAAATATCAGGATTAAGAAAATGTCAACAAGACATATGCCTCTCTGCAATTTGAACAATTGTTTATTTGTGAGTTACCATTCATCTATACGCTTTAGACCCTGGGCTGAAATCCTGTTCCAATGCTCAGGATCCTCCCTGCACTTCTGGAAAAAATTAGCAATTTTGTTGCTTGATTCATCTCCATTATTTGGATCAATATGGAAGCCTGAGATCCCATCAACAATAATCTCAGCAGGGCCACCTTGGTTGGTAGCGAAGGTTGGTAATCCACAGTTCATTGCTTCAATGACTGTAAGACCAAATGCTTCATACAAAGCAGGCTGCACAAAAGCTCCTTTTGAATCTGCTATTGTGCGGTAGAGTTCGCTATTCCTGTATCTGTCAGTCTGAGCTGCTATCCATCTAATCTGACCTTTAAGCTGGTATTTCTCTATCAGCACATGCATCTTTTTTATTTCAGCTGCTTCTTCTCTATCATTGGATTTTGTAGGATCAAAGGAACCGCCAACCACAACAAGGTTAACTAAGCTTCTGAGCTTCTTGTTCTTGCCAAACCATTCAGTTAGTCCAGTTGTGTTCTTCACTGTGTCCAGCCTTGCCATGGTGAAGAGGATAGGTTTCGTTCTGTCTTCTAAATATCCACTGTGGTTGAAAGAAGTAAAACATTAATACGTAGAATTGTGGGATGTTCCTATTGGCATTAAACTGAAGTTTGAGAACTAAGACTTACATGTGCTCGTCATTATCCACTTTACTAAAAAGAAGCTTCTCAATGGCAGGTCGGAAATCAGTCAAACGCTTCTGCTTTTCTGTGTAAGGGAAATATACTGACTGGTCTGCCCCAGGAGCAGCAATGTTAAATTTAGGATCAAAGACATTGATGCCTGAAACAACTCTATAAAGCCCTGGAAGGGTAAATGCACTGTGACTTTCATACTGCCCTGGCCTGTCTTTGCTGCAAATGTAAGCACATAAGAATGAGATCCATGAAGTTTCAATAATTAGAGTAAATACATAACTGGATTTGTGATGTGTATTTGATGGTAGTAAAAGAACAATTCTAATTTTATATTACTCGTCTGCTCTAGTTCTTACCTTCCAGCTATTTCTTGATATGTGCTTGTGATAACAAAATCTGCAGAATTCATTGCAATCAAATCAGCTGTAAATTGGCACGAAAAGTGGTACTTTGGATCGAGTTCCTTTAATTTGATGTCAGAATCTTCATATTTAGTCTTCTCCAGAGCATGAGCAATTGTTCCCTAGTACAGAGATGGTCTAGGTTAGTGGACATTAAGACACTAACTTGGGGAAGAAACAATATCGACAAAGATTAGGGAAAGTTACCAGAGTTATCCCAAGTTTTCTAGCCATTAATGATGCCACTAAATTCCCATCAGTGTAGTTACCAATGATTAGATCAGGCTTGCCTTCCATTAGCTCGATGATTTTGTCAGAAGCATCCTTTAGTCAAGGCAAAAAGAAAATGTAATTTAGGAAGAAAGAAAAACTCTGGTTGAGCAAGGTTTATATAAAGATACACACCTGAGTATATCTCTCCAGATAAGGGTAGATATCGAATCGAGAAACCCATTGATTAAGCACTCCTTTTTCTGTCCTAAATGGAACTCTGAGTATGTGAGAATGCTTTGTATTCTTGATTGGTTCTAGTTCCTGGTTGCACTTTGTTCCTTTTGCATCTGGGATTAGCCGGGTTAACTGTGCAATCAAGATATGATATTAGCTTTTCTAAACAACCTCTATGTTATTGCATACTCATGTCGATTGTCTAGGAACTCACCACAAGAATCTGAGGCTTAACATTGAGCCCCTGCTGTTTAATTCTTTGTAACATTTCTTCTTCAAAAGCTACAACTTGATCCAAAACATAAACCACCTGTTGATCA
Organism: Solanum verrucosum; assembly: GCF_900185275.1. NCBI lineage: Eukaryota > Viridiplantae > Streptophyta > Magnoliopsida > Solanales > Solanaceae > Solanum > Solanum verrucosum. The sequence continues at coordinate 3,734,570 of NW_026020048.1, forward strand.
AAAGCAACGGATTTAACTTATATAATATGATAAGTGTAAATAATAGTGTATTTTAACCTATTGTAGCAGGTAACCTTCTTGATTTTTGCAGGTATTTTATTCCGTTTCTAATGGAGGTTACTTGTGATTATCTTTTAGGTGACCTGATAGTTTAAAAATTCTTTTATAGTGAAGTATGTAAAAGTTAGATGCTTACCTGACCACCGGTGTCTGGCAAGCCAAGAACATCAGCCTGGCCGAAGTATCCATGAACAGAGAACAATACAATATTGAAAACAGTTGGAACCCTTCCAAAGAATTTCTCAAAGTTTGATGGATCCGGTGCCTGAAGCACCTCAGAAAGTGTTCTCATGGTATCTCGGACTCTTTCAGCTGTATCACCCCAGCCTTTCTCAAAACCCCACTCTTTGAATCTGTACAAGAATTGAAGCCACTTAGTACTTTGTAGCATGCCAAAAGGGGGAGGAAGTAGAGGAAAAACTAATTAACCTTAGCTCAAAGCTCTGATATGGTGTATCAGTTGGTATGGAAGAAATAGATGATTCTGCTACAACCAATGCTGCCTGAAGCTTTGAGACAGTGCTGAGCGTCTCATTGATCATCAGTTTCTGCAGTTGAACATAAAGGAAAGTTGTTATTATCTTTTCCTCTTAGGACAAGTGTTCATTTATGAAGTTTAGTTTTGCTTGACATACATCTCCTTGATGGTTCAACGTGAGCAGGTAGTCAACTAGACACTGTGCACTCGTGGAGCTAGCATTTAGCTTTGAAGTTAGAAACTTGGAAACATAACTGAGACCATTTCCGATTGAAGAAGATAGAGTCAGACGAGGCGTTGAGAAGTCTACTGCTCCAAAATCAATTTCCAGTGCATATTCATCTTTTGCCCTGCATTTCATGTTCACACAAAGGTAATCCTTATAAGTTTTCACTTTTCTGATTGAAGGTATAAAACCATAGAAGGTATGATTAAAGCTGCAATGTATTCTATACCAGCTTTCATCAACTATCATTTCCTTGAATTTCAAGTACTCTGTAGCTGTAATACCCTCAACAGAAAGATCATTAGCATTCACTTTCACATATTCCCAGAACCCGGGATTCTGTCTCGTGGCGAAGGCAATGTAGGGAGGAACAACTGCAGCCTCCTGCAAAATTTGATCACAGAAGATTTTAAGAACAAATGTACATCATGCAAAATCTGGAAACAATAATAGAAGAAAACTATTATAAGTGCAGCACATGGTTCTTTCTATACCATTGTAGTACATAATATGTAGCCAAGTAAGCCTTCCAAAACATGGTTCCTTTCTGCTGGATCATCAATCACTTTCTCTAATTCATCCATCAAGCTATGCAGTTTCATCATCCTCTTGCCTTGCTCTATGTATTTGGCAAAACATCTCTTCATGTGATACCGGCTTTGCCTCAACGCTTCTGGCATGCTATCAGCTATGGACTCTGATCTCTTCAAGGCTGGTGTAGTAGCCATTTTCGGTGAGTTTAAAGCTTAAGGTATTGATATTTACACAAAGAATTGTGTTTTTATTGATTTTGTGATTTTTGTTGAGAATTTTTGGGAATTTATAGGTAATTAGCAAGAGACAAAGATGAACAGTTACAAGGAAAAGAGGAAAGAAAGGAGAAAGAACAAAACTTTCTCCTAAAGAAAAAAGAAAAGAAAGGAATTTTGTTGTCATTTGGGTGAATGGTTGAGGTATTGGTATCATTCTTTTCTTTCTGTCTGATTGATGATCAACCCATGAGAATATTCACTATCTCACGACACAAATACCAAATGAGAAAGACTATGAGGAAAACCAAAAAGAACATCAAAATAGCAATCTTGATCATCAGGATAGACAAGTACCTTTATATCAATCCCTGTTTAATGTTTTTGCATGTAACTTACTTTTTTTCCCAAAGTTACTACTCAATATAACTATAATTGTTTTTTACTTGACTGGATTGTAAATATATTTTACACTTGGCACATTAAGATGAGTCCAGTAGAAACGGGTCAGCGAATGGAAATTCAAGAATTTTTTTATATCCAAAATTTGCGTCGTATTATTTTCAGTGAAGTGGATTCAAAACTCAAAACCACTGGATAGAGTAATTTGAGAAAGAAAAACCCCAAGCAATATTGAATAAATAAATAAATAAATAAATAGAAGAGTGCGACTCTAATACCATGCCAAAGAATTTGACCATTCAGTTCTAAACAAGAGTTCTTTAGGGTGAGGTATTAGGTATAATAATTCCAGGCTTAAAATGTATGACTATTTTATCTTGTGTTTGATTGGAGATATTAAGCAATCCTGAAATTATTTATCCCACCATTTATACCTTAAGCCTCGTCTGGTTGGGAACAAATTATTCCAAGATAACTAATTTTGGGATAAGTTATTCTACTATGTATATGAGATAACTTATACCATCACTATGGCAAAAATGGTGGGATAATTAATCCAATAACTATCTAATACCTCCAACCAAACATGAGATAATATAATCTTATATTTTATCCTAAGATTATCATACCTCACACCAAACGAGCCCTTAGTGATGTGATAAGTTATTCATATACATAGTGGAATAACTTATCTCATGATAACTTATCTCGGGATAACTTGTTTTCAACCAAACGAGAATGTTATAGGTAGAGTTGCCTTTCATTGTGTAACAATATGATAATATTTGCCATTCATCAAGAGGTTTCTTATTAACATATGGAAATATGACAGGAAATCAAAACATCTAATTTCTGAAATTGGCCATCAATTTCTTAATTTTTGAAATAAAATTTACATATTGAAAATGACACAAAACAGTTAAGTGAGAAGAATTTGAATTAAAATATTTGGAAAAAAAAAACATACTTTAGGAAAAAGAGAGTTCTCAAATAATACCAATTAATCTTAAGATAGTCTTTACATATTCCATAGGCAGTACAAAATAGCACTTTTCTCCTCACATATTAAGCACATTAAGTGATTAAATCACTTATCATAATTCTTGTAGACAGAAAGCTTGTTTTCTTTCCACCATTTCTCTACTTCCTTCACAGTAAACTTTTTCCTACTGCAAAATTCAATCAAAAAGATATCTAGTAAGCAGTTTAACATACTAACAAAGGATGTTTAAAGTGAGAGGATTTTAATCAAAAGACTTGATAAGAGCAGAAAAGGTGGAAGTTTGTGTTTCATACAACTTATGAAAGAAAATATACCTGAACCTAAATCCCTTCAGTCCCTTCTTTCCACTTGGCAGCATTGTCAATCTTACGTAGACACCGGGCTGATACTGTTCCACCCATTCATCTGTTGATGTTGCAGCAGCTTCAACATTAGTTTCTCTTCCAGCTAAAAAACATTTTGACATTGCCTGAAACTGCAATCAACATAACATGTTCCATCGATGAATTAAAGACAGATTCACAAAATAGTTTAAGAAAAGGAGACAACCAAAAGTTTTAACTCACAAAACAGTTTCTTCTAGCATCATTTTTTTCTTCTCCTTTTGTAACAACTACTTTGGTTTGCTCATTGGATGGAGTACTCTCTGTACGCAGCACCCAACTGAAAACATCGTTGAGAGAAGTGATCTCAGAACTGGCGAGTATCTGTGACTTAGCAGTCTCAAACTCAGTGGGAAGTCCAGCTAAGAAACTCATTACAGCCATTTGTTCCCTCTGAGCTTGTTGCACCTTGATATCAGTACTAAATGGCAAAAGCATGTTCAGTTCCTCATAAATTTTCTTGAACTCCATGAAGTATATGGTGAGTGTCTTAGCTTCCTTCTCGGGATGGTAGAAAGCCTTACAAACTTCATAAATTCGAGATGCATAACCTTTGCCAGAATATAGATACTCTAGATAATCCATCAACTCTTTAACAAATTCACAGTGATGAGCCAAACCAACTACTTCATTGTCCATAGAGTTTATAATTTGCAAGAACAGTCTAGCATCATCTCTTATCCAAGCATTTTTAGTTTCATCAATTGGAGGGTCCTGACTAAGATGGTCATCCTTTTCAACACTACTCAAGTAGATCCTGATTTTCCTACTCCAATCTATATAATTAGACCCATTTAATTTATAATCTGTAATTTTGGATACTGTTAAAGAGGCAGAAACTTTATCATCACACATTTTCAACTACTGTTTAGTGAAGAAACTGACAACGAGGGCAAATAACTAGTGTCTGTTCCTCAAGAAATTAGCAGCTTCTTCCCAAAAAACTGAACCTTTACCCAAAACAGCTCCAAGGCAATAACACGAAACTGTCAAGGAGACAAAGTGAAAAGCACACCTTCAAATAGAGATTCTACATCAGAAGAATACCGTAATGTATCATGAATGACAAGACGATGTGGAGCAGCAAGCCAACATCAGATCTGCCAAACCAAGCCAGCAAGTGGAAGGCAACAGCAGAGACCTCTTCCCAGGCTGCCGGAAGTGGAAGAACTTAATGATTCTATTCATAAATATGAAGGAATTTATAAGGTTACAAGAATCCCATCTAAGGAAAGAAATCAAGAGATATATTACAGGATCTTCATGATATGACTCTCTTGAGCTTTCTCCTTTCTTATTTCACATAATCTTTATAGTTGCAAAGCAGCCAGAATATTGAGGCACCATAATTAGAACTTATGACCAATCATACATTAGATGAAATCAATCGCTAATTAATTAGTCCACTTTGCTCTAAATTATACAAATTGTCATCTTCAGAACATCAAAGCTTTATTATCAATAGAAAAGGAAGACATTGGAATGTAAAAGAAAAGAGATTCCATCTCTAGAGAAAAGTTTCTTCATATGCCTGCTTTTGGAATGAAACATTAAGACACTCGGTTTCAATCTAAAGAAGCAAAAGCTAAAGTTCGGAATCCAGAAATACCTATGAAAATACATCCTTGAGTGAACTTAAGGTCACTCAAAAACTTCAGCAAGTGAAAAGATTTTATTTCTGAATATCTATGGCAATTGGGGAACACTCAAAGCCAAGTATAAAGGCTGTAGGGAAGCTACATGAAGCCAAAAACTGCTCCCTTGCAATGGAACCTAGATCTATAAAACATGAAGAAAGCTAGTCACTATCAAGCCGGGGCAGCAGACATGGATTCACCCTCTTCAGTTACAAAAGGAAGTGGCTTGGTTGGGGCAGGCAACCGCCCAATGCTATCCACCTTATCCTTCAGTTTTGGTGGAGGCCTTGCTGGTCTTGGGAGCAACCTGCCCTTTTTCTCGAACCACTCAGGCTTCAGTAGTGCCCGTAACCCAAGTTTGTTGTAATGCACTCTCCTTACAGACCCACCCGCTGCTTCCACGGCTGCTTTAGCTCTAACGGTCACCCTTGAGACCTGTCATTAACAGTTAGTGTTGGATGAGTACACTGAGATGACAGACATCATTGGTCATTCTAGCAAGCAAATGTGATGGATATTCTCAATAAATTGATACCATAAACAAAGAGAGAAAAAAGGATCATGCCAAACATATCCATGTTTAAGGAACAAGAAAATATCCCCTCTCCACCATCAATATATTTACACAGCACATTTCTGAAAGTGCTAAACTGACATGAGCTTTTACAAATACTTATACCTTGCAACACATTTACTATAAATAGCAGTACAGGTCGAGAACCACTTTGCAACTCAAACAAACTGTAATTGATGTTATTTCTACCAAATGACCTTTATATGAAGCGCACTACCAAATTTAAAATTACTCCCTCTATTCCATATTAATTGAATTTTCAGGTCTGTTTTCATTGTTCAAAGTTCAAGATGGATGCTTGAAATTTTTCCTATAGTTTCCCATCCCTTTAATGATGTTTGATATTTTCTAGGAGATAACTTGCACTAATTGCAAAGTTATATTTATGAAATCACAAAGGACAATAGTGAGAAGTATGGTTTAAATTATGTCCGTGCATTGCCTCAGAATTTAGTTAATATGGAATAGAGGGAGTATTGTTTTTTAACAATGAATACCAAATTGAATAAAAAAAGGCTATATTAATTAGTCTTGACTGAATATTACCTCTAAATGGATGGGCCACTGAATATGTTCAGCTCCACGCCCCATCAACCTGGCTCCATCTTCTATTTGCTTCCCTATTGCACCGGAATCCTATTGGCATAAGAAGTTGATTTGTAAAGGAAGGTGCTAAATGCTTAAGCAATATAAAGCTATACTTACACCATAAGCTACAATTACCTTTAGAGTTTTCATTGTGATCAACTCTGACGAGTCAATCTTTCCAGCATTTATCAGCTTTGCAATCTTTCCCAACCCAACTGGCTGCATGGAGCACATAAACAAGGAACAATTAATCAGAAGAGAACCACTAACACTACTCCAAGGTTTTAAAGCCATCATGGTTTTAATAACTAAACAAATATTAACATATCTTTACTCAATGACAAAATAATTAGTGACGTATTTACCATATACCATCCAAAAAAGGGGGAATTTTAGTAAGAAAAAGATGTGCCTCCTCCTGTCATGATAATTGATGGCACCTGTATGGTGCAAACAACATATTTAAGTAGAAGTTGTACTAATATCTATACAACCTTTACTCTTAGAAAGCTTCTTCAGGCTAGCAAGTGAAGCAGTGATTAATCACAGGACTATCACAGCCTTCTCTTCTCAATATAGAATGTTAGACCTCTTTGAAAAATCTCAGGAAGCCCCAGAAAAGAAAATATTAGACAGTCACTACTTTCTGGTGCTGGCTTGTTTTGCTCTCAATTTCTAACCGCAACTACCATTGCCCTAACATATTGGTATGGGGGAAGACTAATGGACAAAAACTTACTCAGTTCATAGCAACTGTTTTAAGTTTTCTTCCTTTTGATGAGTACCGGGAAAAATATAGCAGATTCTGAAAGTATGACTTCTGACTTTGCACAGGTAGCAGCGCCATTGCATCTGTATATGCCATCTTCGATTGAAAACTGAGATTGAATTTGAGAATGCTGAAGGGCTTTAAGTCACAAAGGTATAAAGAGGAAAGATAGAGCTGAAGAATGTCTTCTTTTATAATCCTTCTAAGCCTGATCAATCAATCTTCCCAGGCACGAACCTGGAAAAACAGTACTACTTGTTGGGCAAAGTGATTCTGGAATTATTGGCTTGATAGACAGATTCTATGATCCAATAAAGGGACAAGTTCTGATTGATGACAGAGAGATCAAAAGCAACAACTTGAAGAGCTTAAGATCACAGATGGATTTAGTGAGTCAAGACCTACCCTTTTTACTGGATCACTACACGACAATATCATTTCTAGGAAAGAAGAAGCTACAGAGTCTGAAATCAAGAAAGCTGCAATAAGTACTACATACGTAACAAAAAGTAAGTACTACAAAGCTAAAAAGTATAAACAGACGCAATAAGATAACACCAAATGGCTAATTCAGTACGACCTTCACATAACACACAAACAAACTACCAAATTTTCCGAACTGCCACACCCATTTCACATGTCTTACTTTCTATTGATTCCATACATTAACAAAAAGTAGAGCCTTGGTTATGGAACAATTATTCCTTTACTCTATCAGCAAGCAACTACAAACTAATTAGTGAAATCTCATATTTACTCAATGAATGTTCTACCCTCTATCTAATCATTTTAATGTTATTTAATGTAACTTTTTTCAAGAGAATGTTCAGACTATTCAAAATTTGAACTTTGACGTGATCCCAGCTATAAGCACGAAATCAATCAACTGCTGAAATCAAACCAAAAGCAGAAATCCCAATCCACCCAAGAGTAAAAATACCTGAAATGTGAGACTGAATGGGTTCTTAAACCCACGTTTAGGCACACGGCGACGAAGTGGGGTTTGTCCACCTTCAAACCCGAACTTATATGTCCCTCTAGCTTTCTGACCCTTATGTCCTCGACCCGCCGTCTTTCCTTTACCCGACCCAATACCTCTTCCCTTACGAGTCTTCTGCTTCCTAGCACCTTTGTTATCTTGCAAATCATTTAGGCTCAGAAGACTGTAAGCTCTGCGAAACTGACACCCCAATGATCCAACGCTGGAGATGGGGCGTTGAGAAAATTGCAAAAATGGAAACTTTTGTGAAGATGTGAATATGTGTTGAGAAATCTTGATGGGTTCGCTGTAGATTGGAACATTTTGGAGGGTAGACGATGATAGTAGTGAAGTGATTCTTCTTCTCAACATTTCTTCTAGGGTTTATAGTTGAGCAATGTGACTACTGCTATAAGTTTTGTGTGAAGTTGCCAGGTCGCGTACTGTTAATTTGATACTAGTTTTTTTAATTACATTTTAGTCCATAGAGTTTAAGTAAAAGTTATGTTGTTCACACTTTAAGCTTGTAAGTTTCGTTTTAAGTATTAGATTTGGTCCCTTCATTACTATGAGCTATGGGGTATACATAATTATTTAACTTGAAATTGAAAATAATAAGAGGAAAGTTATCAAAAATCATCCTTTAATTTAAGGGCAAACCACATAAATCCCACTAATTTAGGTCTTAATTATTAAGATTCCCAATAATTTCAAATATTACTTCATGTACCATATTTTATGCTTAGGATACATGAGTATGAATCCATGAGATACATGTATCTGCCGAATTTTAAAATTGAGATACAAAATTTATTTATTTAAATTAATTCATGTTTGGAACTAATTTCCTTAATTAGAGGAGTAATTGAGGATTTTCAAAATACATAGCTAATTAATTTCATTTTATTATTCTTTAAAATAGTAAATTCATTAATATTATTAATATAAGATAAAAACATGTATATCTTGGTAATGAATTTTGATTAATTTCAAATTATTACTCTTAAAATAATAAATTCATTAATTTGATATATCTATTATCAATATATGATGTATCCAACAAACTAAACACTTAGATACACGAGTGTCCTGCAAGTACATTCATATGTATCATAGAAGTATCTAGCATTAATTTTATGTATTTGTTATAGGTATCTAGTATTGATATTATGTATCTCTCTCTCTCTCTCTCTATATATATATATATATATATATATAATTTCATGTATCTTTTACATGTATCTAGTATTAATTCCATGTATCAAGTATCAATTGCATATGTTATATCCAAAAACATGTATCTCGAATACATAGTAAGGATATACATCTAATTATGTGTATCTAAATATGGAATATACAAAGAGATGAAGCATATACATCTAATTATGTGTATTTAAATTTCATACGTTATATCCAAAAACATGTATCTCGAATACATAATAAGCATACACATTTAATTATATGTATCTAAATATGAAATGTAGCTGAAATACATGAATTTAGGAATAAATCACGACTGTAGAGTATTTGTCGTATCATTAATATCATCGTGTTGTTAAAAAACATGTATCCGAAATTTAATGGTGGATACATATACATGGTCAGACACCCCATTACTAAAAATACAACTCAGATCTTAATTAAGACTACTACTTACTGGATACACATGTTTCAAGGGCTATATCAAAGTGATATTGGTACTACCAAATCCATGTCACGGTAACCAAAAAAAGCCTTAGAAGAACACCAACAAACAAAAACTCTCTACAATACTCCCTTTGATCTTTTTGCGTTGTAGTATAACATAATCAAAACTAAGATCCATTTCTTCCGGAGACAAACAATCAAGACACACTCTGAATTAAAGTTTTCTCTGTAGCAGTTACTTTGATTTGATCTAGTTATAAATGAACAATACAAAATAATATTTGAGTTCAGGAGAATTTGTCTGTCATGGTGATGATATCTTGAGAAAAAGAGAGTAGATTAGCTATTGTTGGAATGAAATTGTACGATGAAATTCTTGAATCATAAAGGAGGACACATAATTGAGTGATAAATATGGGAGGGGAGAATTAAGAGATAGTGATTGATTTGGAGTGAAAGAGTTAATTAAACAGATAGTTAATCAATCCTAGTTTTAAGATATGTGGGTATCTAATAATCTAATTATATCTTCAAATAATATATTAATATATGGTATAAATTATTAAAAGTGGTAATATATGTAATTGTTTGAAAGTAAAGATAATATTAGTATATATAGTAGTGATGTATGTCTAATAAGGTAGTTTATCCTTAATTTAACTCTTAGCTGGATTTCTTCTCAAATTTTATAAGGGGTCGTTTGGTAAATAAATCAGGAATTAGTGACTTAGGGATTAATAATACACAAATTAATAGTGCATGGTTTATTTTTTATCTCATGCTTGGTTTATTGCTTCCCAGCTCAACTTGTATTTGGATCAAAACTCTACAAAAAGATTAGCCTTGAATTATTATGAGATTTTCTATTTCATGTAATCGAGTCAAGGTAGATAATTGTCAGACCATATTATTTTTTTATGGCCTTCTAACTAGCTTGGAGAAGAACAAGTTTGTTGTCATGTTTGCTATTTTCTAACTTGAATTATTTGGGTAAATAATTGTCATCTTAGTAAATTACTGTCAATTTTCAATTTTAAAAAAGATAGATCATCTAGTTTTAAAATCGAAAATACGGTAAATAATAGTAAAGTCAAATAAATAATCTACATTTATACATAAAAATTGCAAGTTGTAAATTTAATATGTATAAATCGTATAAAATACAAATACTTAGAAACCACATGTATATTCAACAATAACATATTTAATTAAGATCACAAACGTTGTGTGTTGATATATTTGTTTTTTCAATAAGTAAATGTTAAACAACTCATATTTCAAATATTGTATTGATTTGTATTTCATTTATTTAGTAGCAAACAACTCTCTCTAAATAATAAAATTTACAAGCTTATTTATTTAAATATATTTACTAGTACATATATAAAACATAAAATCAAGAAACTAAACAAAATGATTTTGGGGATATTTTGTCATTACATAGATTAATGTCATGGACTCATGATATTAAATCATATGTGTTACTAATACCATCTAATGGAAGGTATTAGTAATGCATCCTACAATACCATGTAGGATGTATAACTAATGTATGAATTAGTTATATTTAGGTCCAAAAGTCCTACCAAACATAGTACTAAATAATACCATACCTAAATAATATATGAATTATTTCTCCTAATACTTCCTACCGATCGACCCCTAAATAATAAATTACAGCACTACAATGTATAATGCAACTGCAAAGTATTTGCTTGTAGAGATACCTCCACAGAATAACTAATTTCCATCTCTCAATGGACCTTCTAGCTACACATGACATGGAGTAAATTCCTTCACTGACCACATTCTTGTTTTTTTCAATAAAAGCACAAAGCTCACTAGCAAGTGGTGGTGGCATCTCTTTGATCTCCGGGAATTTATGATTATCTTGAAACTTATTTAGGATGTTGAGCAACTTACAATCTTCTGGAGCAGTTGTTTGAAGAACTTCCAATGCGGTTCTGCATTTCGTTATTAGCCATCTCATTGCAACAACTTCACTCTCTGTTGAAAGTCTGTTCCCCGAATAAACAAGGTGTACAACAGATTTGCGACTGGTTTTAGGGACTGCCCAGAATCGCAATGTTGATAGTAGTGCAAAGGATGGCTTCCCATCTGGATGAATGTATAGTGACTCATTATCCCATGAGCAGAGAGAATACATATCTGGTTCTAAAGGTATAAAGGCCTTGTCATTTGGGTTCTCAGTCAGAAGAAATCCATAGTGTTGAAGAAGCTCCAGATTTGTGTAGGTTCCGTAGCTTAGAAGAACCTGCAGTAATCAATCAAGCTAGTGGGATCAGTGCAACTCCTTCAAACTAGAAAATAATTCAAAATGAGATGGCGAACTGTCGTGATAATGACACTGGACATTTGATGCAATACAAGCGCTGTTCATTTTTGTAGTTCTTTTGATATCCTGAATATCAAGTAATGGAGCATCCACCTCACAACTTATTAATGGAAAGGAACCACTTCTATAAATTCACGGAATGCCACACATAAAGAAAAGAAGTATTAAAAGGAAGGAAGCATTTCAGAATCACCTGGTCTCCTTTCCGGTAGTTTCTTCTAGCATAGAAATGGTATGAAGAAACGTCTTTCTCATATCCAGCATCTATTAGCCTAGCGGCAGCATCCAATTCAGTTTCTGATTTAAGTGTACCGTTTTCTTGCAAAGAATAAGGCTTTCCAGCACCTTGATCTTCATAATTAGATGTTTCCTCTTCAGGTGCTGCATAATTGAAGAAATCTCCCACAGGGCATAAACATCCAGCTTCATCCCAAGGTATATGCATGGTGCGCGAGGAGATCTTCAGTAAGAAACTTTTTTCATGTTAAACCTTGAATATGTCAAGAAATTGTCTAATTGATAGACAGTGGTGCTCAAGTACATTGTGAATGGAGACAGACAGCGTGCTAGATAGATCACGAATCAAACACAGCATTTGAATCTTGCAATGATTAGGGATTTCTAATCAGACCACTAGAGTAAGAAATGGCATAGCACTATTCCAGATTAGCACTTGAGTTCACTCCATACTTACAGAACCAGAGGCCCAGAGCCATGCCTTAAGAGCGAGGAATTGTGGCTTGAGCTTCAGTTCATGCATAAGCTGAGTCACTTCATTCCACTCCTCTTCAGCCTTCCGAGAAGCCTTTTGTGCAGCCCATATGGCATCATCAATCTAAAAGCAGTGGAGATATATAAGATGAAGTCTTTTATGGTGAATTTCAGTCAATTATGATGCTTTATGATAGACATTAGCAATGCAGTGAACAGAAGAAGTGTTTTCCAACTATGAAATACATTTTAACTTGTAGGGATTGCTACAAACTTGCAATGCTTGTATCTCGAATTTGCCAAAATCAGCAAGTGTGTCATAGCTGCGGGGAAACTGTTTTAGATAGGGCCACCACCTTGAACTCTTACCCTTGTTCGCTTCATTTAACAATCCAACAGCCAATATCTGCAGTAAAAATAAGATCAAATAACATAAACATGAAATTGAATGAAACCATCATTACTTTCCAAACAAATCACTAGAGTAGAACAAGTGTTAAACACTCTGACGGTGGATATTTGATTCACTTTGCACAACCAACTGGTGCAAAGCGTTAACTATAAAAACACTTGAAGAAACTGCAGACTCAACATAAAAATTCAGCATATAAGTACAACAATTACATTGAGTTAAATTCATATTACTAGGTGATCATATAAAACTCCAAAAACATAAAGTTCCTACCTCTAGTCCAAAACAAAGCAAAACGCAAGTTCTAATTCATATACTCCATATTAAAGAGAAGAATAACCTGTGTGGAGCACAGAGAAGGGTGATTCTTGACAGCAATGGAGAATGCCTCATCGGTCATCATAAGATTTTGACTAGTCATTAACGCTCCCTTTGGAACTCTAAGAATCAATTCCCCTTTCTTAATATCACGAACTGCTGCTAAACCTCTCCTTCATCAATTGAAAAAATCATTCATGCCTCATCAGATTCATATAATAAAATCCAAATAAAAATAAAAATAAGAGTTGTGATTAATACATACCCTCCGGCTTTAGGGAAATTAGAGACACAAAGGGTGTTTCCCAAACATGAATCTGATTGGGTTGTACAAGTTGATGGAGAATCTGAGATTCCCAGCTCCACTGCCCATTTCAGGAAGCTCTTCAGGTTCAATTCTTCAGCTTCTTCCATGGCGGCTTTGCTGTGGAACTGGGTTTTTTTCCTTTTCTTTTGTTAGAGAAAATGCTGATGGCCAAATTGGATTACTGTTTCATTTACTGGGCCAATTCAGCTTAACTGGGCCCAAGTCCAAAAGCTAATGGCCCAAATATGATTAGGCAATTTACACATTTAGCCAGTTGGTCAAAATTAATTACAATTTAAACAAATATACAAAATTTATACATTATTTTATATCAAAAAATGTATATTTTTACATATATCATACAAAAATATGCATTTATTGACTTTTCTTTTGATGGACGTTTGAGTAAGGAAAGAACTCGGAGCCATGTTATTGGGCTTGTCTTGTTGATAACTTTGAGATCGGCGAAGACTGTGCTCTAGCTGATGGTGAGGGAAGTGACTCGTTCCTCCCTTGCAAAGGAGTTAAAACAGACTACGACAACTCCGTTGCTTTATATCTTTCTTTTCATTTTCTTTTATTTATCTATTATTTATGTCAATTTCTCAATATATGTTTATGTTTCTATTTAAGTTTTGACCTCATTTAGAAAAAAAATTGTAAAATAATTTTGTGGCAAAATATTGATGGATCATCATCATTAAATTCTTATATTATAATTTTCTTTATTTATTTTGTATATTGATTGTGTATTAATTTATCAACAAACTTTGCAACACAATCGATCTAGAGTAAATGTAGTAGCTAGGATATGACAAAAACTTAATAATCTAAACTATTGCCTCTACACAATTCATTTTCATTGTACTATTTGAAGAATAAATTATATTTAAACATAAATTTTATGACACTGGTTATACACATCGGCGGAGCCACCCTTGCCCTAGGGTGTCAAGCGACACCCCTTTATCGGAAAATTACAGAGCTACAATTTTGATTTAATAAATATATATACAAGTATTGACATATCTTAAAACAAATTCAATATTTCGTATAGTGATTAAGGGGGGTTTGTGAAAATTTCTTGAGGCTTGAGTTCAAACCCAACTAGCCTCATAATTATTTTTTTACTACAAACACTGACACTCTTTATTAAAAATTATGGCTCTGCCACTGATTATACCCCAAACATAAGTGGAACGATATAAGCTATATGTTCGAGACAAAAGAAGTTAAGTTCACGGACATAAATTTATAGCCAAATTATGCCCAAATGCATAAATATAATAGTACAAGTTATAACCAAGGCATAACTCAATGACACAAGTTATAACATAAGACATAGGTTGAATAACAAAAGTTATATTTTAAGATAAAATTTTATAAAAGTCTTATCTTGTGAATTAAATATTATTAAATTTGTGAGGAAATATATTTTTAAAAGGTCTGCTTAGTAAAATTAGGCTATAGCTAAAAATATTTAATTCATAAATATTTATTAAATAATATTGAAGGCGAAAATTAAAATTTTCAGTGAGACGAATTACAGAAACGTGCACGTAAATAACATATAACAAATTAAAGGTGCATCCAATAAACCTATATTGATATTATTTCTGCCCGAATGGATCATTCTATTTTTCAGCAAAGTTTAGGAGAGCCTACTTTATAGACTTGTACTAGTATTTTTCTTTTTGTTGGCTTGTACTCTTCTAGAATCATGCAAATAAAAAGTAGTAGTTAAAATGCAAATTATTTTGAAATAAATGGTTTAGGAATATCGATTGTAGAGTATTGCATGTTTTCTACGTAAAGGGAATGATGTACATAAAAAGAAATAGAAATAGGGTGGGTAAATTTCTCAAAGAGTTGCTTAACTTAGTTTTGTGTTAATAAAAATATAAAATAGAGAGAACATTCTCTATTTCACTCTCTAAATATAGAGAATAGAAAGTAAAATAGAGATGAATTGGAGATGATTGCATTTTTCATTTTCATATTATATTAATAATTAATGAGGCATAAATAGTTCTTCTCCATTAACCATGATAAGATTACAGGATTAAAGAACAATTTGATATATATTTAATTTAAAATTATAAAATTCAAAAAATAATATATTATTAAACTTTGTATTAAGTCAAAATAAGTTTGAAACGAAGGAAATACTTAATCTCGCAAAGATAAAACTAAAGATCAACGATTTTGAGATTTAAGCTTAAAAATTAAAGATTCTATTTTAAGTGGAAAAAATTAAAGACCCTCTTATTAAATTAAGACAAATTAGGTTCGTACCTTCTGGTGTATGTCCCACAAGGGTAGGACCCACAGTCCACTTGATTAGGAGTAGCACTTTCTAGTCCGTGGGCCCGCTCCGACTCATAGTTGGGTTACAGGTAAGAATTTTTCATCCAATTAAAAACTGCCACATGTACATCGTAACCAGCTTGCCCACTTTTATTTTGATAACGTTATCTTCCACTGATTGGACTGTGATTTACACGTGTCCTCTTTACACACATCTTCTTACCCCATTACTAAAGTTGGTAATAATACTTAATATAACTTATATATAAATGGACTCAATAATGCTCATATTTAGCAATTACAGAAAGAGAGTTAACATATAATTTTAGGGAACCATCCTACCACGTGTCAAAATACAAAATAAAAATAAAAATAATTCAATTTCCCAAGTCAAATTATAATATTCTTGATTATGAAAATTGTGACTTTCATTATGTATTTTTGATTTTTAAATATGTGAATTTTATTGACATGCAAATTAAGAGAGTTGAGCCCGACATTGCACTCTAAACTTTATCATTTTATTGATAATCAAGAAATTATTTACTATCTATCGCAAGATTCGATCTCTATTCTTTTCCACTTATTATTTGGAAACTTAATGTAGTTACAACTTGTTAGACTTGTGTGGGCTCTTTTATGTATATAATATCATCAATTCCCGCAAAAGTTAGTTAGCTCGTGTAGCACAAAAGTGGAAATCAGGTCAATTTCCTATACTTAATCAACCAAACTTCTAATACTTTCACTTTGAAATAATGTTACATTTTGTCAATTATATGTAACGTGCACTCTTCAAAGCTTGAATTGAAACTTTTGATTAAGGGAGAAATTATAACATTCACGGCACTACATCAGTGATAGAAACTGCGAAATTTTACGTGCCCGAAAAACAACAACTAATGTTAGTGTGACCAAAGGTTAAAAGGTGGAAACTAGGAAGAGGAGGAGATATAATCTGAATCACTCAATTCTAATCAGCACGAGTGAACAACAAACAAAAATAAATAAATTGAATGGTCTTAAACTATTCAAAAATATATAGCAGTAATTTAAACAAGAAAATGCTGCTAAAATTCTTGTGATCAGCAGAAACAAGGTCACCATTTTTTTTTTGTTTTAACTTTCTTTCAACTGACGTTGATGTGTTAAAGAAAAAACCTTGTTCAACTAATTGGAGCTTTCTTTCTATTGCTATTCGCAGGTTAGTTCTTTAAATTCCCCCGTACCTTTCATTATTAATCTGTTTTTTATTTTTCCTTAATATAATATTGAGGATTTGAACACCTTTTTCCTTTTCTAGATAGTCTCTACGTGTATTAAAGTTAGAAAGGGAGCTTATTATAATCTAATTTGACTATATATAGTAAGCTCCAATTACTTGAAAAAAGTGTGAAAAAGCATGTTCAATCGTTATGATTTTTGAGTAATTGGCTTGTGATTCTTGGTATTGGGATACTTTTTAAATTTGTTGATAAAGTTTCAATCTTTATGATTTTTGAGTGGTCATAACTGTATCTCATTGTGTATATTTGGTTTATCTCATTGTGCAGAAACTCAGAAAGACAAGGTTTTTGGTTGTTGTTGATGATGAATGAGTGCATTATACATCTGTTTGTGTAAGCCAAAGTCGGTTAACTTTCTTATTATGCGATTTTTATAATCGTTGATATTGTTTGAAATTAGTGGATAGACTCTAGTGGGTATCTACTAGGCTGAGGTGAGAAGTTAACATAAAAGGAAAGACAAAAACTTGGGAATTGTTTTAGGCTACCTGAGGTGTCTGTTGTTTCAGCATGTCTGTTGCTTTGTTGTGGGTTGTTTCTCCGAATTCTGAGGTCTTAAATGGGACAGGATTCTTGGATTCAGTCCGAGAAGGGAACAGGTTCCCATCTCGGAATAGGAATTCGATGTGGAAAGGGAGATTCAAGAAAGGTGGGAGACAGGAGTGGAATTTTGGGTTTTTAAATGCAGATTTGAGATATTCGTGTTTAGGAAGATCAAGAACTGAGAATGGAAAGAGTTTTTCTGTACAGTCCAGTTTGGTGGCTAGTCCAGCTGGAGAAATGGCTGTGTCATCAGAGAAAAAGGTGTATGAGGTGGTATTGAAGCAGGCAGCTTTAGTGAAGAGGCATCTGATATCTACTGAGGACAGAGAAGTGAAACCGGATGTTGTTGTTCCGGGTAATTTGGGCTTGTTGAGTGAAGCATATGATCGTTGTGGCGAAGTATGTGCAGAGTATGCAAAGACATTTTACTTAGGTCAGTCTCAGCCTTTGTTTTTATCTGTTCTTTAGTTTACAAATTCTTGGTTAAGGTATTAGTTGATGAAGACAGAATTTAATCTTTTTGTTTGGTTCTTATTTAGGAACCATGCTAATGACTCCAGACAGAAGAAGAGCTATCTGGGCAATATATGGTGATGTTTCAACTTTCAAGACATGTAGTATTTCTATGTATATATCTGTGCTTAGCTGAGGACATAAAAAGAGAATTATATTTTAGTTAGACATGGAATATTATAGGTGCAAGTTGATCTCTACTAGCTTGTGAAACATTATTATATGCATAAAGAGAAGAGATCTAATTTCTTATACCATATACAACAGTCAAAATTAGTGGAAGAAATGCTAAATTATTAGACTGGATCCACAGAAGTGTAACATGCTAACTGTTTGTTTTATCAGCTTTCTTGGGAATCTTTGACATAATTTCAACTTTTCGCTGGCCGGTAGTTATGCTGTTATACAGTCCAAAAGGTTAAAGAAAGTAGCATTCAGATAATTTAACATTATGGGTACTTCCCACTAACAACATTCTGGTCTCTAGGTGTATAAAACTGGTGATCTGATTCTCTTTACCGTTTCGTTTGGCAGTCTTAAAAGTTTGGTCAAGGTTTGTGCATAGTCAATTATGGTATATCTGGTAATTTTGGTGCTTTCATGTATTCCGTTTCCAAGAAGGACTAGATCTTGCCATTGAGAAATTTCCACTTAAAATTGAAAAAATATGTGGTGTTTCTGGCTTGCTCGTTAGATTAATTTGTAGTTCAAGCAAGTTAAGCATATTTATAAATGACCTTGTTGTCTGAAAGCTGTGTTCTTTTTAAACAGTGTGGTGCAGGAGAACTGATGAGCTTGTTGATGGCCCTAATGCATCACACATAACTCCACAAGCTTTAGATAGGTGGGAGGCCAGGCTGGAAGATATTTTCAACGGGCGGCCATTTGATATGCTTGATGCAGCTTTATCCGATACTGTTTCCAGATTTCCTGTTGATATTCAGGTTAGTCTCTCTAATTCTATCACCATTATATTCTCCAGATTCAGATTCTATTCTCTTTTGCTGAGTGCTTTTCTGATGCAAGTACTTGTGGAATTCAATACTTCTCTTCTTTGTATTTCTATCTCTTTCTAATATCATTATCTACTTATATTTGTTATTTTATTAGTAGCAAATTAGGCAACTAGTTTTCATTTGCTATCACTGGTGGCTGACGTTTATCTTGTGTTTAATAACCTCTCCATGTGAAGTATCTGATTATTCATCTACCTGGTGCAGCCATTCAGAGATATGGTTGAAGGAATGCGTATGGACTTGTGGAAATCCAGATACAACAACTTTGATGAACTATATCTATATTGTTACTATGTCGCTGGTACAGTAGGATTGATGAGTGTTCCAATTATGGGCATTGCACCTGAATCAAAGGCAACGACAGAGAGTGTATATAACGCAGCTTTGGCTTTAGGGATCGCAAATCAACTAACCAATATACTCAGAGATGTAGGAGAAGAGTAAGTATGAAGCTATATTTAATTCACATCGATCATTTCCTAAGTAACATGCCAAAATATATCAAAAGAGTTGTCTATTTCTCAGATATAAGTACAGAGTAATTCCTATTGCTCCATTTTGTTTCCAAAAAGTCACAGGCGACTTTGCCATTCTTTTTGTTTCACTTTAGTTTGAAGTACAATGTGTTCAGTGCTTAAAATGCCTTAACATATTTCTTTTTGTACAGTGCAAGAAGAGGAAGAGTATACTTACCTCAAGATGAATTAGCACAGGCAGGGCTCTCCGATGAAGACATTTTTGCTGGAAGAGTGACTGATAAGTGGAGGATCTTTATGAAGAAGCAAATTCAGAGGGCAAGGAAATTCTTTGATGAGGCAGAAAAAGGTGTCACAGAACTGAGCTCTGCTAGTAGATGGCCGGTAAGTAGTCATAAAGTTACAGTTGATCGTACGTATCTGCTACTTTTTCTTTTATTGTTAATTGTTATGGTAGTGAGGTAAAAAACAATATGAACTTAAGTTTTTTATAGTGACACATTCCATCACATTGTTATGCAAAACAGAATAGGCTTCAGTTCAAAAATAGTTTCCTCTCATTTGGCTAAGTAACTAGTAGACATTGAAAGGTATCATAGTTTTCGATTTCTAGTTCTTAAATCCTCTAAATCACATGTTCCTTCATCACAGAAGAGAGGAAAGAGAGCTTGAACAGCGTGCGTCATGCCTATGCATTTATGGTTTTATTTTGCATTGAGCTTACATTGTGAATCTTTGTTCTAGTATGAAGAATGAGCTGACTCTTTTTTGTTGCTGCAGGTGTTGGCGTCGTTGCTGTTATATCGCAAGATACTGGACGAGATTGAAGCGAATGACTACAACAACTTCACAAGGAGGGCTTATGTGAGCAAGCCAAAGAAGCTTCTGACGTTGCCCATTGCTTATGCAAGATCTCTAGTGCCCCCTAAGTCAACTTCTTCCCCACTAGCAAAGACATGAATGAAGTTTTTGAAAGACAATTAGAGGCCTATACGTACACTAAAGAAAATCAGCTACTTAATTGTAAATGAGCTATCTTTTGCTACATGTGTATCATCATCATCATCATCATCAAAAGTAGATTGTAAATTCAATATGCAATATTTCTTGGTAGATTAAAGTGTCATAACTAGTCGAATCAAATCAAAATTTGTATACATCCAATTTAATTGGTTTCATAACTCAAACGAATCAATCAAATCAGGTGAAGACGTTCGTAGACAATGTTATTTAGTAACAGAGAATCGATCAACAGAATTATTTTTCCAAGAGTATGTACCGGTATTGCATAAACTTGTTTGGAGACGATGAAGTATATCTCAAGGAGTTTCATATCATCTTTCGTTCGAGAAGTATGCTATGTCAACTTTGAATCAAATAGATCAACAAATTGGAGAAAATCAATAATTAGCCATATATATATTCCTGAATACTTTGGAATTATTTCTGAAAATTAGTTTGCTAATTAACCCTTTATGTTTACAAAGTTTGACAAATGGAAGAAAATCTTATCAAAGATCTTTCTTAATTTCTTGAGAATATAATGTTGGGTAGATTAAATGAATCCGAATAAAATAAATCGAACAGATGTCAAGAATTGGTCAACAAAGTTGATGAAAGCTTGCTTGAGAATAGGGGGACAAAATCCAACAACTACAAAGTAGCTTACTGCATGGGGAGGCACTGATGCAACCAAATTTTTTACTAAAATAATTTTAAAATATAAATACACAAACAAATAAAAATTAAATTTGACTATATATATATATAAAACATATTAATTTTTTAAGTACGTTTTTCGACATGATTTGATTAACATTTGAAGGGGGGTGGGACACTATTTAAAGTTAAAGTTCAAAAAGTATATTTAGAACCTAAACTACTTTTTTGTCATAAGTTTAAATTTTATGTTTCAAGTATGAAGTTGAAAATAGGCCAAATTGATAAATAAACTATTAGCTTTATTGTTATTATTATAAGTACCACTGTTGTCACTAAGCTTAGAGAATACTAATTGAGTTAGTACCATTGTTGAAAGAAAATAGGCTAATTGAGTTGATTATTCTAATTTCTCCCAAAAATTCATCCACCATACACCAAGTCACTAGCCCTTTTAAAAGAAAGTTTTAACACCATGCATATAGGGATTCTTACGCTCTTAAATACTCTCCGTTTTGATTTATTTTTCATGTGTTTGATTTGACTTGAATTAAAAAAAATAAAGAAGATTAAAAATAGTACTAATTTACATAAATCTTATAATGTTAAGAGCTAATTACATTATTTCCTTACTTTTTTTCAAATTACAAAAATCTCTTAAAATTTATGAATTTCAGATACATCAACATACATCCGGATACATAGACGAGGGATGTATCTGAGAGGGGATAAAACATCCGTATACACATGGGAGGGATGTATCCGAGAGGGGACGGATGTATCTGAGAGGGATAGGGATATATCCGAGAGGGATAGGGATGAATCAGCGAGAGGGAAGTGATGAATCCGAGGGGAATTTTTCATTTTTTTTTAAATGGTTGAAAATTTTAGAGATTATGGTAAAACAAATTGTGTATTTTAATAATTTTTTCTACTTTCTTTTTTAGTTTTTTTTCTTACATGACATATTTAAGGCAATCAAATTTGGTGGCCTTAAACATGTAATATAAATATAAAAACTAAAAAAAAAAAAGTTAAAAAGAAAAAGTAGTGGAAACAAATTGAAATAGAAGGAGTAACTATATGGCGTATGGGTATTTTGTCTCATGCACCCATTATTCCACATAAGAATTAATATTATTATTTTAGTCCTTTGGTAAGTGGGACTTTCCACTCAACCACGTACTGGTTGATGCTCATCTTCACGTGCCAACCCCCAATACAAGAAAAATTGTATTGTTGTTAAATATTCAAGTCCATCAAATTTACGTACAATCATATAACCAGCAAGTACAACTGTTTTTAAGCACTTTACTTTCTACTAGTACAGTTCAAATACACTGTGGTCCATCTACTGAACGTAACAAAAAACATTAAAATCACCTAATTCTCACATGACAAGTACAACCTCCACTACACTACTAGCTCTTTTTCTTTGGTCCTCTTTTTTTTTTTTTCATGCAAATGAAATTGTCTATTTAAGGAGAAAGTATATAGTCAATATAATTGAATATTGATCATAAATAAGAATATTATCAGAACCTTCAACCTAGTGTACTAGGACTTCACATAAAAGAAAAAGAAAAAAAGAGAGGAAAAATGGTAGTGAAAGTGTATGGTTCAGCAATGGCTGCATGTCCACAAAGGGTCATGGTTTGCCTTATAGAATTGGGAGTCGATTATGAACTTATACATGTTGATCTTGATTCTCTCCAGCAGAAAAAACCTGATTTCCTGCTTTTACAGGTTAATATTTTACTTGTCACTTTTAACTTATCAAAAGTAAACATATATATATATTTTTTTCATGTTTACCTATAACATTAATTACTTATGCTTCGAATCGTTTTGTTATCTTCCTGCAGCCATTTGGACAGGTTCCTGTCATTGAAGATGGCGATTTCAGGCTTTTCGGTAACAGTCTACATCAATATACTATCATTATTGAAGCCAGGCCCAACTGGCCCATTGAGGCAAATCGGCCCACTCCACTAGGAGTGCCAAAGAAAACATTAACTCATTCTATTTTGATTCACTCAATTAAGTTCATATAAAAGTTAGACGGAGATATAGCTCAAATTTACTATGAGAAACTGTCAAAATACTTTTTAATATGTTACATAAAGCCACAATAAAGAGAAAAAAACATACTAGGTAATTTTAAAACTACAGTCTACAAGAAGCAAACAGATAAATTAAACCTGGTTGGTAAGAGTTGAGGGAATTGAGTTATGACCCATTGTTTTATTCCATTTTTAAAAAAATCAACCTCATTTCATCCCAACTAATATTTAGGCATGTTAACGAGTCGTACAGCTCAGTCCATTTCGACTCATTCCATATAGATCACAACCCATTAGCGTATGTGGGCTGAGCTAGGTCGGTCTTTTCTTTATTTAAAAAATGTTAAACATCTAAAATTTGATTTTGATTTTTTTTTCCAGAATCTAGAGCAATAATAAGATACTATGCAGCAAAATATGAAGACAAGGGAAAGAAACTAACAGGAACCACACTGGAAGAAAAAGCTCTAGTAGATCAATGGTTAGAAGTGGAATCGAACAACTACAATGACTTGGTATACAACATGGTACTCCAACTCCTCGTATTCCCTAAAATGGGACACAACAGTGACTTGATCGTGGTACAAAAATGTGCCAACAATTTAGAAAAAGTGTTTGATATCTATGAACAAAGGTTGTCCAAGAGTAAATACTTAGCAGGAGATTTTTTCTCCTTAGCTGATCTAAGCCACCTTCCTAGCCTTAGATTTTTGATGAATGAAGGTGGCTTTGCACATTTGGTGACTCAAAGGAAGTGTTTACATGATTGGTATTTGGATATTTCAAGTAGGCCTTCTTGGAACAAAGTGTTGGACTTCATGAATATGAAGAAATCAGAGATGTTACCCGGCCCAGCTAAAGATGAAGTAAAAGTTTAAGCAACTCCGTGATTTCAACTAGATTATTCTGTTACGAGTGGCATGGATAATGAGAATTCATATAGCCGACTCTGTCTATCTAATTAATTTGGTTTGGAATTGAAGCGTTTTTAGTTTCATTGTGTTGTGTTGTAATCAGACCAAAAAATAAAATAATTTGAACTATGGGTTTTAAGTTCTCTGCGCATTGACGATGTATTCAAAATATTTTTGTACCATCACGACATGTTACATATCCGCAATAACCAATACCTCTTAATTACAAATATGATTAAATTACATGGCAAATAGAATAAATAACGTACATGCTAAATACAGTAATACTTGTTAATTTGCGAGGCACTAGTTCTGCTAAAATGTGTCTTATTCTATGAATTTGACAGTTATATGAATATGAAGGTGGTGTTATAATCTTTTTAAAAAGTTATATCACTAAAGACGAGACAAAGCAAGAATCTGCTCCTGACTTTGATCGTATGCTCGAGGATTTTCCCTTTTGACTTGGTTTGGTTTTTTGCTTGTTTGATCAGACACCACAAATGTCTTTGCCACTGCTCTCAAATGATTCTTCTGCACTTTCCCTGTTCCTGTTTTCGGCAATTCTTCCACAAATTGAACCTTCTTTGGTACCATGAATCCCGGCAAGTTCTTCCTACAGTGTGCTATGATGTCTGATTCTTTCAAGTTGGAGTCTTTCCTCGATATAACAAAGGCACATGGACTTTCACCCCACCTTGGATGTGGCATGGCCACAACAGAGGCCTCTACTACATATGGATGTTTCATTATTGCACTTTCTACTTCTACGCTGCTAATGTTCTCTCCACCTGATATGATCACATCTTTGCATCTATCTTTGATTTCCAAATACCCATCTGGATGAATCACTCCCATATCCCCTGTGAAAAACCAACCATTCTTGAATACTTGTGAATTTGCCTTTTCATTCTTTAAGTACCCTTTCATGATACTGCTTCCCCTCAGGCATATTTCCCCTGTTGTTTTCCCATCACGAGGCACACTTTCCATATTCTTGAAGTTCTTCACATCAACATCAGCAAGTGTTAGTATGCCCAGCCCTTGTCTTGCCTTTAACCTGGCTTGTTCTTCCCAGGGTAATTTGTTCCACTTGGCTTGAAACTCGCACACCAGGGCTGGTCCAGTAGCCTCGGTTAGCCCATAGGCGTGGACCACATGGAACCCCACCCTCTCGATTTTTTCAAGCAGGGGTGCTGGTGGGGGTGCACCCCCCACCAAAACTTGTACTGGGGTCATTATTTGACACTGCTCGTGTGGCTTGGCCTCAAGGATTATGTTGAGAACAATAGGTGCAGCACACATATGCGTTACTTTGTGTAACGCTATGTTGGAGTAGATTTCTTGGGCTGTTGTATTGCGGATACAAACATTGGTCCCACCCCTTGCAGCTATTCCCCAGGTGAAAGTCCAACCATTGCAGTGAAACATAGGGAGGGACCATAAGTAGACAGGCTCAGTACCCATCTCCCATCCCAAAATCAAACTCAAAGTGCTCAAAAAAGCACCTCTGTGGCTGTACACAACTCCCTTTGGCTCTGAAGTTGTACCTGATGTATAGCTCAAAGTAATTGGATCCCATTCATCATCAATATTCTCAAGGACATATTTAGGATTTCCTTGGAACACCAATTGCTCGTACTCGAGCTCCCCTAACCGGATTCCAGTAGGGGAATCGAGGTCATCAATAACAACAACGAGAGGCATTGGCATTTGAAAGTCAGACATTAGTATTTCAATGGCCTTTTTAGCTTTGTCGATGTATTCATAGTCGATAAAAAAGATCTTGGCTTCCGAGTGCTTGAGAATTAGAGCAACATTTCTAGCGTCCAGCCTTGTATTGATGGCGTTGAGCACAGCCCCTGCCATTGGCACAGCAAAATGCATTTCTAACATGGCCGGTACATTTGGTGCAAGGACCGAGACCTACATGATTATAAAATTAAACCTCATTAACACATATGACCATAATCTCACATATATAAGAATTACTCAAAGGATCGATACACTTACCACGTCGTTCTTGACAATGTTTAAGGAGCGGAGGGAGGAAGCAAGGCGACAACAACGTTCATGGGTTTCCCTCCAATTGAAGCGAACATTAGCATAAATAATAGAGGTGCGGTTGGCATAAGAATTGGAGGCTCTTGTTAAGAAGGTGAGAGGAGTAAGAGGCACATAATTAGCTCCACATTTAGGTAAATTATCCATGGGATTATAAGTGCAAAGTTGAATTGTTTTTCAATTTGATACACTAATAAAATGGTCTGTTTTGGAAAAGGTTTGCAAAGATAGGCTATAGAATTTGTGTAAAAGATGCAGCTCATAGTTGTGTTTATATAGAGAAGAATCTCAGCCTTATTTCTCATGTCCATTTGGGCCCCTAATGGTTGTTTAGATGGAAATAATAAGGAAGTTGCAGTGAATGTGTAATACTAAAACCATATGCATCGACCTATACTATAGACAGACACACACAATAAATAAATAAAAACAATTTGAAAAAAAGGGACTTTTGACCTTGAATGTCCCAGTGATGACCTGGTAGTTTACACACAACTTTTTTTTAATGACAAGGAATTGCTACTTTGGATGTGTATGGGTAAAATCCCGCTTCTATGCGATAGTTTGCAAATTATATGAGAAAGTTCAGTGCGACAAGTTCAAGCAAATGGCAAACTTAAGACCTCCGTCACACAACTTTTTGCCACTTGGCCTCACCAATTTACCCAACTGGGACAATAACCTTAAGCCACTTATAATTTAACAATACACCAATCCGTCACTATTGGATTTCAAACGTCAAAACTTTTAAGTTTAGCGTCAAAATACTTATTTAAAAGACATAAAAAAAATTATTATAAAAAGTAATTATTTGATTCAAATTCGAATGAGATCACACAAATTAAAACACACACAATAATCTATATAGACGAAGACATAAAATGGGTTGTTGATTGAAGCAAAAACAAAAAAAAAATTATTATCTTTTTGTTCCATATAACGTGTCATGAGAGGTCGAAATGTACACATCAACTGATTTCCATAAGGGGCATAACTACTAAAAGAATATTATTTTAGTGTGACTTTATTATTTTATTTATCGACACATTCACACCACAAATTCAAATTTCAAGATATTTTCCAACATAAATAATGCTTGTACTTCTCAACTTCTTAAAAAGAGTGTTAGTTACACTTAGATATCACAAAAAATAAAAATAAAAAAAGTACTTAGATATCACAAATTCACAATTTTCGTGATATATTTTATTTTTTAATTTATATAAGAAAAACTATTTTTTATTTAATAAAATAATTTATAATCATATAATTATTTTTTAATCAGACTTTTATGTTTTAATAACTTCTATGTATATTTTTAAATTTTCTACCAAACAAATAATATATATATCATTTCAAGCCACATGCTTTTTTTTAAGGGTAAAGGGTCAAATATGCTCCTAAACTATTCGAAAAGGTCTAGATATATCCTCCGTTTAAAGTTTGGCTCACTCATGCCCTCGCCGTCCAACTTTTGGTCTAAATATGCCCTTATGGGCGTTAGTTGGCCTGCTAGACATATCCAGCTTATTTTTCATTTCTTTAAATGCCACATGGAATTGTCATGTCATTTTGACTTTACCAATGACATTTATATGAAAATGGAAAGGGATCAATTATGCCCCTAAAAAATTCGAACCCATAAACACCTAATTCGACCCATAAATCAACCCCCTTTTTAATTAACTACCCGACCCGTTTTCAACAATTTTGTTTAAATTTTTATTTTTTTCGATAAATCCCAAAAATTAGTAATTGATTAATAAAAATAGGAAAAATATGAAAAAAAAATATAAAATTAACGCCAAAAATTCACAAATAAATATTGTAACCTTAAATTCAACAATTTCAACAATTTTTTAAAATTTTTATTTTTTTCGGTAAATCCCGAAAATGATAATTGATTAATAAAAAATATGGAAAATCTGAAAAAAAAATATAAAATTAACTCCAAAAAATCACAAACAATTATAGTAACCTTAAATTCAAAAATTTCAACAATTTTTTTTTAATTTTTATTTTTCTCAGCAAATTTCGAAAATGAGTAATTTATTTTTAAAAAAATTAAAAAAATTGTTGAAATTTTTGAATTTAAGGTTACTATATTTATTTGTGAATTTTTGGCGTTAATTTTATATTTTTTATTAATCAATTACTCATTTTTGGGATTTACCGAAAAAAATAAAAATTTTAAAAAATTGTTGAAATTGTTGAATTTAAGGTTACAATATTTATTTGTGAATTTTTGGCATTAATTTTATATTTTTTTCATATTTTTCCTAGTTTTTATTAATCAATTACTAATTTTCGGGATTTACCGAAAAAAATAATAATTTAAACAAAATTGTTGAAAATGGGTCGGGCAGTTTATTTAAAAGGGGGGGTTGATTTATTGGTCGGATTAGGTGTTTATGGGTTTGAGTTTTTTAGGGGTATAATTGATTTCTTTCCATTTTCATATAAATGTCATGTGGTAAAGTCAAAATGTCATGGCAATTCCATGTGACATTTAAGGAAATGAAAAATAAGTTGGATATGTCCAGCAGGCCAACTAACGCCCATAAGGGCATATTTAGACCAAAAGTTGGACGGCGAGGGCATGAGTGAGCCAAACTTTAAACTGAGGGTATATCTAGACCTTTTCGAATAGTTTAGGGGCATATTTGATCCTTTGTCCTTTTTTTTTTTTTTAAAAAAAGAAGTTATTTAGTTTTTTTTAAGCCACATGCTCCTTATTACCCAATTGACTGTTTTACTTGGTTGCTTTTTATTTCTCTTCTCTCACGTCTACTTTGAACTAATTCTGTTAAATGCACACCCTTAAAATAAATTAAAATTTAAAATTTTCTCACAAAAAGTATTTTTCTTTTTGTTATTTTCTGCATTTAGAATAGTAAACCAAAAGTACTATTAAGATGAAAGAAATAAAATATTCGATTCCACAAAATTTATTATATGTTTTTAAGGGGTCATTTGGTTTGAATATGAGTTATGTGGGATAAGTTATGTTGGGATTAGTTATGATAGAATAAATTGTTCTGAGATTATTTCTTATTGAGTGCTTAGTTGGTTGTATTCAAAATAATATATATTGATAAATTTTAAGAACAAGTTGTTTGTTTACAAAATTACCCTCCACTTTATTTAAACTTTTTAAATTTTTCTTTGCAACCTTTAGTTATTCATTTTTTAAAATAAATTTTTTATTTTATTTAACTTAAATATTTTTGTTCATCTATTCCCATGATAAGTACCGTGTGTATTTAAAAATATAACTTTTTTCTTATTTAGCTTAAAAATAAAACTTCCCTCTTAAGTTTATTATAAAGAGAAGAAAATTTATGAGAAATCAAAATAAAATAAACATAAGAATTAGTCAAATAAATACATAAATAAAAATTATATTTATATAGTATAATTTTTTAATAGAAAAATATGTATAATTATCATAAAAATAAGGAGTAGTAAATATTATTATACATGGTATTAAAAAAAATGTAAATATACATAAATGTGAAAAATGATGTATAAAAAGGATTTAAAGGGACGTATTTGTCATTTACCGATTTTATCCCGGGATTACTATACCACCCAATATGAGGGATAACTTATCCCGGCACTAATTCATAATCCCAGGATAAGTTATCCCAAACTTCCCAACCAAACACTAAATTAAGTGCCACTAAATATTTATCCAGGACTATTTGTACCTATTCTTCACACCAAACGACCCCTAAGGGTTTAATCTAGGGGTGTATATGACCGGGTTGGTTCGGTTTTTTCAAATATCAAACCAAATCATTTGTGTCGAATTTTGAAATCTATAAACCAAACCAAACCAATAAAATTCGGGTTTTTCAACCTCGGATTTTTTCGGGTTTTTCCGGTAAAGTATTCATACAAACATATAATTTACTTGTACTTCAAATATTCTTTAGTCCTACCAAAATACAACTATCCAATGTGTTTTTTAAGAAAATAACACAAAATATGATATGAGTAATGACACTAAAATATCCAACAAAAAAATAATAATATTGAAATAACGTAAAACAAATATTGCAAATTAACAAGTCATAATGAAAATGATCATAATTTAAAAGTATTAAATCATCTTAAAATAAGTTTAATAGGTATTAGTTACATGACTAAATATTAAAGGAAATTAAAATTAGATTATATATTTGAATTGTTTAAACCAATGTAAAACCAAAGAACAAATATTCAATATTATTGTCATTCTTAATGTTGAATTGATTTTCATTTTGCATTAGTATTAATTTCATTTTGATTTAAGCTTTATTATAATTACCAACATCTGTGGACTATAATCTTTATTGAACCATTCAAAATTCTAAGTTTCAAACTTGAAATAATATATTAAAAGATAAAAACTATGAAAAAGTATAAGAAATATTTAAAAATTATATCAAAGTAAATATTTTTACGTATAAAGTAAAATTTTAAAATTATATATATAATGTCAGGTTAGTTTGGTCTCGGGTTGGTTTTTTTTAGTTAAAACCAAACCAACCCAAATATAGTCGGGTTTTTTTTTCAATACCAAACCAAGTCAAATCAACTACTAGTCGGGTTTTTTCTCTTGATTTGACTCGGTTTGTGGTTTGATTCGGTTTTCGGTTTGGTTTTGCACACCCCTAGTTTAATCCCTTCACTGTATATAAAGTTGTAGACTATTTCATCTCAGAATAAAATGGATAAAGCTATTAAAAAGTAGTGGTACCTCACATGCTTTCATAACTTCAGCGAACTAAAAAAGTCAGTCAATTGTTGTTGCCGAAGCTGAGCGACGACGATGCGATAAAAAAGTGTTTTTTCTAATATAATGACAACTTTTCCTTCAATGAGAGAAATGTCTTTTCATTTTTCCTTTACTTATTTTTTCCCTACATTTCTCAATTTACACTTTACTTAAACCCAAAAATGTTTTGCAACATACTATTTACAAGCTTTCAAACAACCATGATTTTTACAAAGATTTGTTGATCCAAAAAATCAACAATATTAGTAATTAGTTACCATTTTAATATAATCCCCTCATATGATATGAATAATCTATTCATGTCAGACATGAGTTATTTCTAACTAAATATCAAATAATGAATTATTTTTAAAATATATATAAAATATAAGTTTACGGATCAAGATATATTTACATTTAGGAATAATAATTGAAATCACAATTTGAAACATGAAGTCCTATTTTATTTATGAAGAAATATTTAAAATTAAAGTTAAAATTTATGCAGATTCATAAACTAGCGCTAATAATTTCAAATCAATACTTGAAATAAGACAAATTATTACGATCAACGATGTTTATTTTTTCCGAAATCGATTAAAATAAAAGAGTTCTAACACTATAATAACTAATTTCAATCCAAATTATTAGCTTGACTAAAACTTACTATGATTTCTTCCCAAGTTAGGAAAGAAAATGAAAAACAGTAGCATGCCTTACGTATAAAAGATTTTTTGTTAAAAAAAATAATTCTTACTTATCTTTTGAAAATTTGATAAGTAAACAAAAATATATTGTCTCAAAAAAATTTAGATGGAAATCAGAAAAAGACAATTAACATGAAATATTAATATCTCGAATGAAGTTTGTTTTTCCTATACTAATCGGGATAGATATATTCCTTTATTTATAAAAAAATGAATAAAATAAAATTATTAACTAAACATCAAAAAATTGAAAATCAAATCAAACACAACCTAAAATTTTGAGGTCATTCTTATTTGAAAATTCTAATAGTAGAAGAAAGGAAGTGGTGAAAAGTTAGATAGAATTGTTGCTATTATATTGTCTTCCACCAATTCTTCTCAATTATTCTTTCTTGTCTATTCGAGAATAATAATTATAATATGGACTTTTGAAATTGTCCGAAAACTTCCTAGCATTTTGGTGGATAAAGATTAATATTATTGTCGTCACATTTTTATTTTATTTTTTATTGGAAACTTTCACCCCCCAATAATTTTTCTTTGGAATACTGAAAAAGTTATAAGTTTATTTCTTTCCTTGTATTTTCAGTAAGAATTTCTTGGAAAATGTTTAAACAGAGAAAAATGTTTTCCAAGCTAGGTGACTGAAGAAATATTTTACTAGAATTCCTCTTTGGAAGACAAATTTTAATTAGATGACTAAAGAAATCAATTGATTTTGAGTTTTCTTTTTCACTAATTTTTATTATCTAAATTACATATAAAAATATCACTAATAATTTTGTAAAAATTATATAAATCTCATAGTGTTAAGAGCTAATTACGTCTTATCTTATTCTTTTGCAAGTTACAAAAATCCCTTAACATTATAGGATCTTGGATACATCTAAAAACTTGCGGATACATAGCTCATAAATGTATCCGACATGGAAGACATGTATCAGAGAAGGAATAGAGATGTATCTGAGAAGGTTATATTAAACTAACTTATAATATGAAAAGGATTATGTAGACATTGAAATTTTGTGGGACTCTACAACACATATTCAATTCGAATTGGGATTCTACAAGGTGTGTTCAATTTCAACTAGAATTCTTGGAGGCTACTCAATTCTAAACCCTAGTTCATACCTATATAAATGGTACTATATTCCCTTAAAAGGCATCTCAAATATTTCGCAAATTATCATGAAATATTCATATAGAGGTCAAATCTAAATCATCCTAGTTCGAGAAATACACCACTAAAGACCCTCAAATCATGGAAAAATCTTAGGAGAGTAGAATTAAGAGGGGAACGGAATTGTACCCGCAATAATATTTATCAATAAAGCATTCATGTTTCTTCAAATTTTATTTGTGTGGTTAATTTATTTTTCATATGTTTAAAATTTGTTGCAAAAAATTGACACCCCCAGTGGGACCAAATCTACCCTTCATCTCTTCTCTCATAAATCAAATTTGAAGCCGCCAAGGTGGAAGAATGAGTACTTCAAGCCTCGTCTTTGAGTTTCAACAAGTCTACACTCTGACAAGCCTTGAAGCAGGGGGCATTTGTAGACATTGAAATTTTGTGGGACTCTACAAAACATATTCAATTCGAATTGGGACTCTACAAGGTGTGTTCATAAATTTCAACTAGAATTCTTGGAGGCTACCCAATCCTAAACGCTAGTTCATGCTTATATAAAGGGTACTATATTCCCTTAAAAGGCATCTCGAATATTCTGCAAATTCATGGAATATTCATATAGAGGTCAAATCTAAATCATCATAGTTTGAGAAATACGCCACTAACGGCCCTCAAATCATGGATAAATCTTAGGAGAGTAGAATCAAGGGAGGAACAAAATT
Organism: Solanum verrucosum; assembly: GCF_900185275.1. Lineage (NCBI taxonomy): Eukaryota > Viridiplantae > Streptophyta > Magnoliopsida > Solanales > Solanaceae > Solanum > Solanum verrucosum. Next base: position 3,768,333 of record NW_026020048.1, read on the forward strand.
GTACCCGCAATATTTATCAATAAAGTTATGTTTCTTCAGATTTTATTTGTGATTGCAATTTCTTTTCTGACACTTTAAAATTTATTGCAAACAGATTGCAACTTATAATATTTTTTTATATAATATTTGAACGACTAATTTTTTAATATTAAACTAACTTAATTCAATTTAGAATTAAAAAATTAATCAAAATAAATCTGGTAAAATAAATGTGTGTGACACATAAAAGTGAACGGAGAGTAAACTAGGAGAAAAAACAACTACAGAATTCGTATATTGTTTGTCTACTACTCTATAAAAAAGGACAGTTAGGAACGACTTCAATTTGACTGACTATCAAAATTTAGGCAACTTTTCAACAACTAGAAAAATAAGTTTCTTTCTTTCTTTCATTCCTCTTGTAATTTCACCACACTTTCATGGAAAACGATTTCACGGAGAAAAACGTTTTGCAGTCTAGTGAATTTATATGCATGCATCAATTTAATTTGTTGCACAAATTTAAATTCCAAGTTTTGTTATTTTCAAAGAGATCAGAGAAAGAAATACAACTGATCTCAATCAGACCTACCATTAATATTACTACAATTTCTCTTTCGCGTTGCCCCCAAATGAATCATATTCAATCGAGCCTTAATATTAATATCGAATTTTAGATGAGAAAACACTACAATTGATTAGCAGAAAGACAATTACTCTAATTAAGATTTCCTATTAATTTATATAATTTGACCAAAGTATAATAAGTAAAGTCTACATGGTACCATCAACCATGCATAGATTAAACAAGGAAAGTTGGTAACGACTTTTGCTGACTAAATCAAATATTTATCTTTAAAAAATAGGGTCAACAATTATTTAATTAGCAAAGGGTTTGAATTGGCATCGAAAAATGCAAGAAATTGTATAACGAAGAGTTCGATGCTTCCACATGCAAATAAAGTACTCTTTCTTGACTTTGAACACAAAATAACTTCACCAGTTTCTTTTTCACTAATTTTTATTATCTAAATTACGTACCATGAAATTTCTTGAAAAAGTTTAAGACAGAAATAGCTTTGCACCATTTTATTATTAGTGTAGAATTTAAATTCCAAACGGAAGTCTTCTTTTCTACCTTCACCTTCCTCACTCTTTACTACCAATATTCCATTTTATAGATTATTATTTTGAAAGACAAGTGGGAGGGGAAAAAAAGGCCACAACTTAACTATACCCCATCTAAAAAATTTAATAGATTAAAATAGTCATTTGCTAATTTATAAGTCGAAAATATACAAAATGTCAAAATTATCTTTTTAAATGAGTGATGATGATCGATGAAGGTATATGTCATATCTTTTCATTTTTTCTCTTTTTATAGAAAGCTAAATTTTTATATCAAGTGGAATCCTATAACGATCCTAACAACCATGTTATTAATGGTAGAACCACGATGCTAGAATAACTTTTGGAAATAAAGAAGAAGGTGTCATTCTTTATTTAATTTGGAGTACATAATTATAGGATAATGCTAAATTGTCAGAAAATTTTAAAAGTGTATAATATCTTTTTTATTTTAAAATAAACTGATCTTTTTTTCCATACTTTAATTAAAATGTATTAAAGTTAAAAAGATAAAAATATTCAAAAAGGTAAAATACCATTCTGGCCAAAAAGATTTTTCCATAATTATATATGGGACCAATAGGATGCAAGAAAAGTATGTTTCAACTATAATACTAGTGTTTCTAATTAAGTAGAAAACAAAAAAGAAAGACTACTAGCTTGGAATTCATAAATAATTTGACTAAAATATAAGTAGTATAATCTAGAATATGGTCCCATGAACAAGTACAGTTAGTCATGACTTTCATTGACTACAAAATCTAGCTTTTAACAATAGGGATCGATAATTATTTAATTTGTGCTAAAAGAAAAAAATTGCATAAGAGAACTTTGAATTCCATGCTTTTACATGCAACTAATATACCCCTTCTTTGACTTTAATTTCTTTTATTCCTACTTAACAAACTTCACAAGCAGAAATATTCTTGTTGGTCTATATTAGACTGGGCCGGATTTATTTTTAATGAATTTTATTTGGTATTATTTTCAATATATAAAAAATAACTCATAATTATCTTATCAAACATAGCAAGTGTTTATTTTTTTCAAAACATATGTACAAAACAATGCTCTCTCATGATTTCATGTCTAATTTTTTTAAAAGTTAAAAGGTGAAATCGCTGACGAAAAATTCTGACTACGCTAGTAATTATAACAACATGCTATTTAGTAATTTACCATGAAATTGATGCTTTAATTTAGTGGGCGTCTTGTAGTTTGCTCAATAGTATTGTTCAAACGCTTCATCAATCATACAAAGAACAAAGAAAAAAAGGCATTTATTTACTTTGACGTAATGATGTCCACCTTCACTCCACTCCCCATCCACATCCAATCCCAAAGTATTTTCTTAGCTAAATTACTATAGATATTTTCAAATAATACTTTCTTTTTTTTGAATAAAATAAAAGAAAAAATTCAATTTTCAAAAAATAATAATATAATTCTCCTCGTACCAAACACACTCTAAGACCAAGTCTCGATCTAACCTACATTTTCTCCTTGGGTAGTTTCAAGTTTGTTACTAAGTAAGAATAAAAAAAGAAGGAAAAATGAGTTTGTTGCATGTGGAAGTCAAATAATTGCCATGCAATTAGTCCTTTTGATTATTAATAAAATATATTTGTTGACTCTATTTTTAAAAGCTAAATTCTCTAGTCAATGAAAGTCATGCTTCTAACTGTCCTTGTTTTAAAAAAAAATAAATTTCTACTTTGATCAACTTATGTCCCAATTATATAGTAGTTAATATATATGGTCTTTAATTCCGGTCATGAGAATAATGGTAAAATAAATGTTTTCATAAATTTCGTATTCCTTCAATTGAATATTATTATTATTATTATTATTATTATTATTATTTGAAGAGTTTAATTAAAAAATTCTTGGCTTAAATTTTTTTTAAAGGTTTTTATCAAGTTCTCAAATCCTTCCAAAAGGTACTTTAGGATTTGATTTCTTATCCGATTGAGATTCCAACCTCCTGAATTAAGGCGGAGAATATTTCAGGTTTCTTTTGCATCACCTTGAAATGTAACTAGGACCAATAGTCACGGTTTTAAAAAACGTCCTTGTTACAATATTGATTATTACAAAAGGTATAATTTCCGACCTCAACTTTTATGAAATTTTAGGATCCCTATAGAATATTGCACAAAAATTATTACTTTACCTTCAACTAGCATTAAATAATATTAATAAAAGTTAGTATAGATTTATTCCTAGTATTTCAACTATGTACATTTTCAGGAAAATGCATAAATACCCCCTAGTCTATGCCCAAAATCCTTGAGACACACCTAACCTTTACTAAGGTCCTATTACCTCCGAACTTATTTTTTAATTAATTTTCTACCCCTTTTCGGCCTACGTGGCACTATCCTTGAAAAAATTGTCAACACGTGATGGGCCCACAAGATAGTGTCACGTAGGCCGAAAAGGGGTAAAAAATTAATTGAAAAATAAGTTCGGGGCGGGGGGGGGGGGGGGGGAGGGGGCGGTAATAGAACTTTAGTAAAGATTAGGTGTGTCTCAGAGATTTTGGGCATAGGCTGAGGGTACTTAAGTATTTTTCCCTACATTTTCTATTGATTTATGATTTGACCTAATCGACCCAATTAATGACCTTTTCTCAAGGAAAAGACTCTGGTTGTTATCTCTATCTAATTCAATAATTTTCTTATTCCATGAAAGTTCATGATGAACATACAAGGAAAAGACAAAGTGCTAGACTTTATAAATTATTCCAAATGTCTTCTTCAAAAGAAAATTGTTGGAAAAAAAGCTCTGAAAAGAAAGCACATGACAAGGGATTAGGCATTATATATATATGCTAGAAAAGAAAGCCCGGGTGCTGCCTGAGCCCAACATTAATAAAGTTATATTGTTACTCTCTCCGTCCCATATTAGATGAGATTCTTACTAAAAAAAAAAAATTTCATATTATTTGAGCACTTATTAAATTAGGATAGAATCAATTAATTATTTTCCATTTTACCCCTACAATTAATATGACCATTCCTATATTGTATGTGTATTTTTTTGTAACTCATTTCAATGTGTATTGATATAAAGAAAGGGCAAAATGGTGAAGTCTTCCAATATATTAATGATTTCTTAATCACCGTGTAAAGTTGGAAGTGCCCATCTAATATGCGACGGAGGGAGTATAGTTTATGTATTGTTATAAAATTAGTAAAGATTGTTATAATATATTTTGCTCATAAGTGAGCTAACATAGAAACTTATTTGTCATTTGTCTTTTTAATTTCAATTTTAAATAGCAAATAAATGTAGCGATAAGATTAAGGGTATAAATGAAGCATATCATTCTAAACTTAAGTAAAAATAAACAGAGTAGAAGTAACATTAGGGTTATCGATAGGACGATTCATTTGGTTATTTTTTCAAAAAATTATATCATTCAATTTTTTGGCTATTTTATAATGTATAACCAAAATTAAAATTTTAAAATCATCCCAATCCTAATTTATGTGACACAAGCAGTACAAAAACTAGTCTTTTTTTTGTTGTCTTGTAGATATTTTAAGTTATTATTTATTGTAAATTATAGTACTTTTTATTAAAGTTTTTAATAACATATGTTACTTTTTATGTTTGAGAGTTAAACCAACTTTTTTTTATATGTCTTTTAATTTTATATTTTGTCCTTTTCCATTTTGAAAAACCAATACTCTCTCCATTTTATTTTATATGTCATTTCTTTTTATAAATATATTGGTTATTCCCTCTTTTTATTGGAACACATGTTGACTTATGGTGAATACTTATTCCCTCTTCTTATCTTATTGGAACACATATTGACTTGTGGTGAATACTTATTCCCTCTTCTTATCTTATTGGAACATACGTTGACTTGTGGTGAATCCTTATTCCCTCTTCTTATATATAGTAATATATTGGCCCCTCCCCTCATTCTTCCACCAATGTGCTTGGTAAAGTTTCTGTCAAATTCACTATAAATATCCATTAATCAAAGTATTGGTAGACAATAAAGAATAATTGGTGAAAGGCATTATAATAGTAGCCACCACTCTAATATCTCTTCCAATTCCATTCTTGTAATCACAACGACCTCATAATTTGCTATTTCTCTATTTCTTCACTTCAATTTGCACCAAATCAAATCAATCAGTATAACTAGTTTTTTTTAAAATAATTATCAAATCACTAATTAAATTTTTATTTATCAACGTACTACGATTAGTCGATTTTCTATTAAAAGCCACTCTGATGTGTTACCTCTGTATCAAAATACTTTTAATTATTTTTTTTTAAAGTCAAACGACATAATTTTTTTATAAATATTTAACATATTGTATGGAAACGTTTGTAATTTATAATAATATCTTTCTTATAAATTTTAAATATCTTAATTTTTTGTTGCTATTGAATAAATTTAATTTTATTTAACATTTATAAATTTGTTAAATTAATTCTCGAGAAACAAAATACTCTCTCTGTCCAATAATAGTTGTCCACGATTGATTTGTTACACACCTTAAGAAATACTCCCAGGCATTTTAAAGGAATTTGTATTTAATAGCAACAATAAAATAGACAAAAAAACAATTTATCTCTTGATTTTTTAAACTGGACAAATATTATTAAAGAACTATTTTAGTACCGTGAGTATGTTTCTAAATTATTGTTGGTTTTGTATGATGAGAAATATCATAACAAGTGTCGAACAGACAATGGAGGGTGGTAATCAATTACCTTTAGTATTGGACATCCCCTTTTTATCGGGAGAGTGTGGTGCACACTGTTTAATAAAAAGTTTATACTAAGAGGAAAAGCCTGTGCACATCAATATATATATTCATAATTTTCTTTTTCAACGTGACGTTGATTAAAAGATTTAAAATAAATAATATGATGGTATATTATTTCATTAAGCATATATATATAAATATATTAACATTGATAATTTAAGAAAAATAAAGTATAACTAATGCTGTGCATAAAATTCAGATTAGATCCAGAATTTCAACAAAGAAAGTCGAGCAAATTTCATTATTCACAATAGCGCATGATCAAATTACTGTAAATAAAAATCCAACAGATCTAGTTTTTAAAAAGAAACAGAGGGAGTATAGTAAAAATAGTTTTTAATACACATTAACAAAAAGTGTTAAAATTTTTACCGCATTAGTTAATTGTCATTAAATTCAGTGTTGCTATAAATTTTAGAGACATTTACACAGAGTGCAAATTGCCACTAAAAATAAATATTAGAGACAATTAAGCTATTACAGTTAATTAATTGTTATTAAAGATCATTTTTGGTGCAGTGGATCTTTTATGTATGTATCACGTTTTGTAAATCTTTTTTCTTTCTAAATTCTCGTAAAAATCTATAGCTAAAGTTTGTTAAATATTTTTTGAAGACAAAAATAATCACGTTTGACAAATTTTAAAAAACAAAATAGCACAACACTATATTCAAAGAACGTAACTATTTAAAACCCTACCCAAAGACAAAAAATATTTTATTTTTTTTGTCATTTCATCTGTTGTGCTATATGATTTTTTTTTTTCAAAAATTGAGTATTTAGATATAAATTTGATAAAATATTTTAAGACATTTTTTTAGTCACCACACGTTATATGACCATAGGATTTTTTTTTATTTTTTGCGTAAACTAACAACCCTTTTCTTGGCATTGTATGTTCAATTTATGAAATTGTTTGTATCCCAAGTAAGAGAAAATTATCAAAATTGGTCCTTAATGCATGATTTTCATTTTATTTGATGGATAAATATGATGGAAAAGTCCTGAACGTATTTCAAAATGTGATCAAATAGGTCCGAAATCATATAAGTAAAGATAATCATTATTCTTATTTTTATCAAAACGAATGTTTTTGGTATCAAACTACAAAACATTCAATCCGATTTCAAATCGCACATCAAAATTCATAATTACCCAAATTTGGAAGAGCCACAAAAAGACTTTCAAGGGTAAATGTTTGGTATGAATGAATATGTTTTTTGTGGAAAATGTTTTCTTCGAAAACAAGTAGACTTTGAACTTATTTTCTCATGTTTGGTTGGTGAGTAGAAAATATTTTATGGAAAAGATTTTTTAGTGTTTGATTTATGAATGAAAAATATTTTTGAGAAAATATCTTTTGTTTTTACTAGAGAGTAGAAAATAATTTTTGAATTGAAACTGAAAATATTTTTTTTAAAATAAACCTAATTTTTTTTTGGGGAGAGGGTGTGGCGGTGGGGACGGGTATAGGTGAGATAGGGTAAAAAAATAAAAATTTGAAATTGAAAATATTTTTAAAAACAAACTTAATTTTTTTTTGGAGGGGGTGGGGGGCGGACCGGGGGGTGAAAAAATAAAATTTTGAAATTAAAACTATGTTTTAAAAACAAACTTAATTTTTTTTTGGAAGGGGGTGGGGGCTGAGGAGGGTAGAAAAATAAAAATTTGAAATTGAAAATATTTTTTAAAAACAAACTTAATTTTTTTTTGGAGGGGGTGGGGGATGATGGGGGGGGGGGGGGGAGGTCGTGGGTTGGGGTGAAAAAAATACAAATTTGAAATTTGAAATATTTTTTAAAAATAAACTTTAAATTATTTTTTTGGGTGGGGGGTGGGATGGAAGGGGGGCTGGCCGAGGGGTCGGGTGGGATGAAAAATAAGAATTTGAATTTGAAAATATTTTTTACAAACAAACTTTAATTTTTTAATTTTTTTTGGGGAGTGGGGGGGGAGGGGGTCGAGGTTAGGGGTGGGGGTGGAATGAAAATAAAAAGTTGAAATCGGAAATATTTTTTTAAAACAAACTTTTTTTTTTTTTTGGGGTAGGGGGCTGGCGGGGGAGGGGGTAGGGGGTGAGGGTGGGGTAAAAAAATTTAAAAATTGAAGTTGAAAATATATTTATTTAAGAAAACTTTAATTTAGTTTTTTCAACAAAAAAAATTGTAATTTGAAGTTGGATGAGAGTTTTGGAAAATGTTTTTCTTAATTTTTGAAGGAAAGTCATTTTCCTTAAATTTGAGAAAAATGAGTTGATTTGGAAAATATTTAACCAACCAAACCTGAGAAAATTGAAAAATATTTTCCTTCCTACCAAACACACCCTTGGTCTATTTCGACAACAAACACAACGATTTTCTTACTTATATATGGCTTGGGACCAAATTGATCACCTTTTAAATACAATATTAAAAATCATTTCCAAGTTCCAACATATTTATACATTAAAGACCAAATGGAACCAAACATCATACACTAAGGACAGTTCACATTTCTTTTCTATGTTTGTTAAAATTTAAGGGTGAAAGGAACTAGTGAAGTGGCTTTAGAAAAATTGTTGAGGACATTTAATAGTCAATGTCAAAGTCCTTTTTTAGTCATTGATATTAGCATAACAAATTCACTGCAATTTCTCAATTATTTCCATCTAAACAACCATTTAGGGGACCACATACACGGGGCTAAATTTTCTCTATATAAACAAAACCCATCAGCTGCATTTCTTACACAAATTTTCTATACCTCTCCAAATAGAAAGTTGCAAACCTTTTCCAAAGCAGATCATTTTATTAGTACCAAATTGAAAAACAATTCAACTTTGCACTATTAGATCTCATGGACAATTTACCTAAATGTGGAGCTAATTATGTTCCTCTTACTCCTCTCACCTTCTTAACAAGAGCCTCCAATTCTTATGCCAACCGCACCTCTATTATTTATGCTAATGTTCGCTTCAATTGGAGGGAAACCCATGAACGTTGTTGTCGCCTTGCTTCCTCCCTCCGCTCCTTAAACATTGTCAAGAACGACGTGGTAAGTGTATCGATCCTTTGAGTAATTCTTATATATGTGAGATTATGGTCATATGTGTTAATGAGGTTTATAATCATGTAGGTCTCGGTCCTTGCACCAAATGTACCGGCCATGTTAGAAATGCATTTTGCTGTGCCAATGGCAGGGGCAGTGCTCAACGCCATCAATACAAGGCTGGACGCTAGAAATGTTGCCCTTATTCTCAAGCACTCAGAAGCCAAGATCTTTTTTATCGACTATGAATACATTGACAAAGCTAAAAAGGCCATTGAAATACTAATGTCCGACTTTCAAATGCCAATGCCTCTTGTCGTTGTCATTGATGACCTCGATTCCCCTACTGGAATCCGGTTTGGGGAGCTCGAATACGAGCAATTGGTGTTCCAAGGCAACCCTGAATATGTCCTTGAGAATATTGATGATGAATGGGATCCAATTACTTTGAGCTATACATCAGGTACAACTTCAGAGCCAAAGGGAGTTGTGTACAGCCACAGAGGTGCTTTTTTGAGCACTTTGAGTTTGATTTTGGGATGGGAGATGGGTACTGAGCCTGTCTACTTATGGTCTCTCCCTATGTTTCACTGCAATGGTTGGACTTTCACGTGGGGAATAGCTGCAAGGGGTGGGACCAATGTTTGTATCCGCAATACGACAGCCCAAGAAATCTACTCCAACATAGCGTTACATAAAGTAACGCATATGTGTGCTGCACCAATTGTTCTCAACATAATCCTTGAGGCCAAGCCACACGAGCAGCGTCAAATAATAACCCCAGTACAAGTTTTGGTGGGTGGTGCACCCCCACCAGCACCACTGCTTGAAAAAATCGAGAGGGTGGGATTCCACGTGGTTCATGCCTATGGGCTCACCGAGGCTACTGGACCAGCCCTGGTGTGCGAGTGGCAAGCCAAGTGGAACAAATTACCCTGGGAAGAACAAGCCAGGTTAAAGGCAAGACAAGGGCTGGGCATACTAACACTTGCTGATGTTGATGTGAAGAACTTCAAGAATATGGAAAGTGTGCCTCGTGATGGGAAAACAACAGGGGAAATATGCCTGAGGGGAAGCAGTATCATGAAAGGGTACTTAAAGAATGAAAAGGCAAATTCACAAGTATTCAAGAATGGTTGGTTTTTCACAGGGGATATGGGAGTGATTCATCCAGATGGGTATTTGGAAATCAAAGATAGATGCAAAGATGTGATCATATCAGGTGGAGAGAACATTAGCAGCGTAGAAGTAGAAAGTGCAATAATGAAACATCCGTATGTAGTAGAGGCCTCTGTTGTGGCCATGCCACATCCAAGGTGGGGTGAAAGTCCATGTGCCTTTGTTATATCGAGGAAAGACTCCAACTTGAAAGAATCAGACATCATAGCACACTGTAGGAAGAACTTGCCGGGATTCATGGTACCAAAGAAAGTTGAATTTGTGGAAGAATTGCCGAAAACTGGAACAGGGAAAGTGCAGAAGAATCATTTGAGAGCAGTGGCAAAGACATTTGTGGTGTCTGATCAAACAAGCAAAAGGGAAAAGCCTAGAGCATACAATCAAAATCATGAGCAGATTCTTGTTCTGTCTCGTCTCTAGAGATTAAAGAAAGACTTAACAACATGTGTTTGAATATTACTACTACTTTCTTCTTTTTTTCTCCTTTTGGCTGCAGCTGAGTTGTTTAATTCTAATCACATCTGTAATTTGAGTTTACTGTATGCGTTGCCTTCGGAGATTTAGTTTTGTAATACTTCAAGAATTTGTTTATAATTTCATGTTAAGTTTCAAGAAGATTATTAGTATTTCTCGGTATAACTTGTGTAATCACAATCTATCACTAGTTGCCAATCCTCAACCCATGGGTCAATATTTGACAATATTATTATCTCACTATTTTGTAATTTAATCTATGAAAGAGTTTTACACCTATAAAAAAAAGTTGCTTCTTTTTTTGGGTTGAGAATGAGAATTATGAGAAGTGTGGAAAAATATTGTTGTGTGCGGTGAGATATTTTAGACCAAAAAAAAAATTCCAAGTCTAATTTATTTACTATAAAAAAAATAGAGTAATTTTATGTTGATCAAGGAATGTGCTCTTTGTGTAGAACTTTGAACTCTTTAATAAATACGGAATTATTTGAGTTGTACAATGTTGTTGAGCTATTGTAACCAAAAGAGCATAAGTCAAGAATTATATTGATGGATCGATGCAGATTGTACCATAGGCAGTGAACTTAAATTGCCTTAAAGAGAGCGATATATACCACCTCAGTATAAATTTTTATTTATTTTATTTTCAACTATAATTTATAATATATTTCACTCACATTTTTCTAATAAATTTCGTGCATTACGTGTAAAATAGTTGTAAAGACATCTCATTTTCTTATGACAATTTCAATTACTAAATAGTATTTTTTTGTATTGTTTACATGAAATACAATAATTTTAGTCCGTTTCAAAAAAATAATCACATTACTTAGTTAGATCAAAATTTAAAATTGTCTTTTTTTCGTTTTTAAACTTCAGTCATTAGGCAAAACCAAATAATTCTACTTAATTTGGAATAAAATAGTACGTACTGTAGGTAGTTGGGTGTGCGAAGGGAAAAAGGAAGTTAAATCACTTTTGGGGATGATTGTAATTTGTATGATATCTACTGCCTCCATTCCTTTTATTTGTTATATATTGTGTTTTCGAGAGCAATTTAACTATCTTTTAAATTTAAATTAAATACATTCATTCGATATTTTAAAATAAAATTTTAGATATTCAAAAACTATAGATAAAGTACTATAAATTGTAACTTTTTTCATATCAATAAGATGAAAAATATATCTTAAAATGTTAGTCAAAATCCATATCATTTGACTAACAAAAAGAAAACATCATACAACTTTGAATTATGTCTGAAAATAAATATTGTAAGATTTTCTTTGATGTCCTCAATTGATTTAGAGGGTGATTATTCACACAAATCATCGAAGATCTATCATTCCTCAATACCTTCTAAGTTGAGCATATCGCATAGTGCTATGAATTCACTTCTACCCCAGGCGCGATTGCTAGTTACCCTCATATTTCAAAAGAAAAAATTAAAAAATCTTTGATAATTGGCTAAAATATCAAATTTAATAATTCCGCAGGACCATACTTCATATAATTGGGATGGTGAATCGACATTGAAAAGCTGAAACCATACTTCTCTGCAGCCTTTTTTTTAAAGAAAAAATTTCCCAAAAGTGATTTAAATGAATTTGCTGACACAACACTACTATATATCTCAAATGCAATTTCCAAACGAGAAATAATTTTGTCTCCAATAATCTTTAATTTGGTTGATGACTTTTTACGTCCCAAAAAATGTAAAAGAAGTAGAACATTGGGTACGAATTGAGGATCACAAGTACGTAATTGATAACTTACTTATAAACAAAATAATACTTACCAAACTATAAAATATATATTAGTACTTTTTTTTCGTTACTGTTCGGATCGGTCTTAGCTCACTTCGACACATTTCATGACATACCTATCAGGCTACCACCACTTCGATGAATTTCATGAGATACCTACCACATCTTACCAACAACAAGGACTATGTAACTCGGTATATCAACGATAGAATATATGTAAAGACTCACCTAGTGTGTTTTGTCTCTACTGAGTTTTAAACCTGAGGACCTCATATCAGTGTATTTTTAGTGAGGAACAAAATATACTATCGGTTCATTCAAATTATTTCTTTATGTACCCCAGTATATTTACCTTGTAGAGATATCCCTTCGCGGCAGAACAATGATTTCTATCTGTACCCCATGAGTTTTTTTTTATTCCATGTTGTAGATGGATTTTTTTTATCCGTATTGAGTTAACTAAAAATTAGAAAACGAGTATTTACATGAAATTCAGATAACTTGGATGATATAAAAAATAAAATACGTAGTGTTATTTAATTTAATTACATGTTTAAGAAAGAAAATCCACTTTCGTCGGTTATACTTGTCACACAGAAAATCTAAAAAAAAACAATAATTATTTTTTCAAGAAAATTGATGTCCATTCATTAATTTTTATTTTCTTTTAAGAAGTTGTACATGTGTTTGGCTTAAATTAAATTATTCCAAACTATTTATGTGAGAATATCTTTTAACTCAAAATTGCTGATTTTGAATCAGATCATTGGTTAGGATGTCGATAAGGTTGAGCTTCAATTCCATATGGCTCATATATATTTATTCAAAATGGATTGCTGATATTTTCAGTCTCTCTGTATATAGTAAAAAAAAGAGTTTGAAATATATTCTAACTTTGATCGAAATTTCTTAACAATTTCAAATTTTGGGTAGGATCTAGTACTCTCATACACTATTTAATAGTATATTTTAAAGATATATAGGTGTCCACATTATCTTGTCCAGCTGAGCATTTATATATCTTTAAATACACTATTAAATAGGGCAGGGGTAATAGATCCTGCTCAAAGTTTGAGATTGTTACCGCAATTTCAATCAAAATTCGGATATATTTCAGACCTTTTATCCTAAAAAAATAAAAATTTCATAATGAAAGAGATTGGTCCTTGCTCATTGTTTTGATAACCAGTCTGTTATTTGTTTGGATGTACTTTTGACAGCTTCGACTCTCATTTATGGTGCAAGAGGCCAAGCATTTTGCTAGATGTCCCGTCTTCGAACCCATTATATAATGGGCCAAAAGAGGTGCGGAGATACGAAACATTTTTCTAATTTGAAAATTTATATAGTGGTATTGATTACTTGTGGAAGACAATAGGACGGAGACATAATGTGGGTGGGGCAGGCAGGATGAAGAGGAGCGTGACAAGGGTGAAAAAGGGTTTAAATTAAAATAGTATTTAATTTTATGCGGATCATCTAGCCTAGCACTGAAGGCTGCAATTACAAAGTTAGCACACTAACACAGAGTGTAAAAAATAGAGTAATTTTATGTTAGAAGGAATATATTCTTCTGGTAGAATTTTGGACGGTTTAACTAATTTGGAGTTGTATGATGTTGTTGAGTTATTATATTTAGAAAGGTGCATGTCAAGATTATATTGCTGGATAGTGAAGATTATATCGTGTGCAGTGAACTTAAATCGCTTTAAAGAGAGCGATATATCCATATCTCAAAATAAATTTTTATTTATTTTATTTTCAACTAATTTGTGATACATTTCACCAATATTTTCTTCACACATTTCGAGCATTATATGTAAAATAGCTGTAAAGTCAACTCATTTTCTTATCATAATTTCAAATATTAAATGCTTTTTTGTATTCGTTTATGTGAAGCACAATTATTTTATTTAAATCATAAATTTTAAAGGTCTTTTTTTTTGGGTTCTTAAAACTTAGTGCATAACCAAATAATTCTACTTAAATTGGAACAAAAATAGTACGTACTAAACGTGGTTTGGTGCGAAGAGGAAAAAGTTCAGTCACAGTTTGGTCCACCTTAGGGGATGATTGTAACTTCTGAGTTAAGTCTGTCGCATAGAACTTGTCTAATATGGCTTACATCTCATGTGTGATTTGCAGGCTATGAAAATTTCCCAATGAGAAGTTGCATGTTATTCCGGAGATCTCAAAACAAAACAAAAAAAATCTTTGATAATTGGCTAAAATATCAAATTTGATTCTTCCAGCAGGGCCACACTTCATATAAAATCATGTTATATACTTGAGTTGACCCTATTTATAGGACTTACTTTCCTTATTAGTCCGTTTAAAAAAGAATGACATATTTTTATATCAAGTAATAATTTAATTTTAAATTATTTAATTTATCGTTAATGAAATGATTTATAGACACACAAATATGTATCACTTATTTTAGACCACAAGATTCAAAAGTTTTTATTTCTTTCTTAAATTTCGTATCAAATTAAACTAATTCATATAAAATGGGATGGCGAAAACAGTAAATATAGTTGGATCCCTTTTTTATCCATCATTGACTGGGATAGTGAATTGACATTGAAAAGCTGAAACCACACTTCTCTACAGCCTTTTTTAAAGTTTCTGAAATGATTAAATTAATTTGTTTTGACACGACATAACTATATATCTCAAAAATGCAATTTCCAAATGAGAAATAATTTTGTCTCCAATAATCTTTAAGTTGGTTGATGACGTTTTATTTCCAAAAAAAAGGAGAAAAGATTGTGTACAAATTGAGGATCCCAAAGATGAACAATTAAAAACTATTGAAGATATGCATATATTCTACAAAAAGTAATTAACAAATAACAAGTTACTTACCAAAACTATATAGTATATTAGTAAATCTTTAGCCAGAAAAAAATATATTATCAGGTAATTCAAAAGATTTCTATTTGTACTCCACTATATTTAACTTGTAGACATAAAATTTCTTAATGGCAGATCAAAGATTTTCACCAAAGAAAATCATACTATAAAAAAGTAAACACATGAATAACTTAAGGAAATTCAACATATATAATACATATATTTTGTTTATAAAAATCACCTAACTATAAAATGTAATTTTTCGATTAAAAAAAAGTGTAAATAGATATCCCATCAAGACGAGCGTAACTCAGTCATTGAGTTACCTGATTGGTATAAAATTTGTTTAAACTATAGTTATACTTGAATTAAATTATTTCGAATGTTAATGGAAGAATATGTACTTTTAAGTCAGAATTATTTATTTCGAATTAGATCATTGGTTGATATGTCGATATGGTTTAGGTTGAATTCCACATGGCTAATATATATTTCTTCAAGACAGATTGCTGATATTTTCTGTCTTTATATATATAATAAATAAAGTAAAAAATCTTAATGAAAGTTCAATAATGTTCACTCATATTCTTGGAACGCCATTATATAATGGGGACCAAAAAAAAAGGTGAGGAAGAGACAAAATAGTAAGGAAAACATTTTTTTCACGTGAGAATTCATGTGGTTGATGTACTTGTCAAGGTAAGGAAGGTGGGGCAAGGGGGAGAGGGTCCGACTAAAAATATTTAATTTTACGTGGGTTCCGGATAAATATCATTTCTTGCCGTTTATTGATTAATCGGTCAATTGTAGAGTGGATAAATATCATTTCTTACAGCTCTTATGGATCAATATAATTAGTCAGCTATAGAAAATTGGTTAGTTATTGTCAACTGGTATTAATATCACAAACCTCTTATTTTCTTTATCTCTACAACTGGTCCTACTTAAATTGAAGTTCATGCTTCTAGCTAACTCAATCAATGCGTTGGAGTTCCATTCTTTCAATCTCTTCTTCAACATCAAAGAAGAGCTCTTCAAGCTGAGGTCCAATTCATCTCGAGTTCATCTTGCCTACAACTGAAGGCTGCAATTACACAGTTAGCACGCTAGAAAATAGTGTAAATACTGTAAATATAAATGTAACTTTATTTTTTAATATAATAAACAAATAAAAATAAAAATGGATTTTAAAATGTGACAAGAAATTTTTAACAACAATAAAAATTCCCTTTTT
Source organism: Solanum verrucosum (assembly GCF_900185275.1). NCBI lineage: Eukaryota > Viridiplantae > Streptophyta > Magnoliopsida > Solanales > Solanaceae > Solanum > Solanum verrucosum. The sequence continues at coordinate 3,784,772 of NW_026020048.1, forward strand.
TTTAACCATATGGAAAAGTAATTAACTTTTATTGGGTATAAAATATGAATAGTTTAAAAGAGTTAAAAAATTTATTGTTAAAAAAGAGAATAATGTGACATGTCATTTCATTAGGAGAAAAAAGAGTTTTTACTGTGTCAAGTATATTTTGAGAAAATAAAAATAGTTGGATGATATGTTAGTGTTAAAAGAAACAAACGTGATATTGCTAGGCAATTTTCTAAACATGAATGACAGAGAAATTATCCGAAAGTTCACAATTGTAGACTTATAAAAACTTATTTATAAATTAAATAACAATGCTAAACGGTTTTGACTTGGTGTAACTTAAAATAATAAATAGGGTGGATTTGGAGGGTTTATCAGCCAAGTTTATTGTAATTAACTTTTGGGGTTTCTGAATATTAATGCATGGTTTAATTTCATCATGAAACTTTTGTGGTATATTGTTCATTTCTTTCTTATTTGTTTGCAATGTGGTTAAAAAGTTAACAACTTTGCTGCCTGAGGTACTGAAACTTCGTAAAATTAAATTTTAACTTTATGATAGCAGCAAGTTAATCATATTAAAATATCTAGGGTTGGCATTAACTAATTTTCTCAAGCACGGATTACAGGGACTACTTTTCAAACCCTAGGTCGGCAGGCAGCAGTCATGGCTGCTATGGCCACTGGACGGCCTCCTTTCGAGGCTGTCCAACCCGCCCCACCACCCCAAACCACCACATACGCCATCCTTTTCAATTCCAATACTATAGATTCTAAACAATCTGCCCTAATTAACTCAAAAATAATTGTAAAATCAATCGAAATAATTCATGGAGAACCTACTATCACGTTTTCAATGGAGGAAAGGCAAGACTTTATGATCGAAGAGGGATTACATCAAGCAGTGGTGTTTAAATTATCCCATGGTGCGCCAGATTTGAAGGTATTAAGGTCAATTTTACCGAAACATCTTGGTACCAAGGGCAATTGTTTAATTGGCTTACTTGCTCCAAGACAAATTTTGTTGAGGTTTGATCTATATGAAGATTATGTACTAGTTTTATCTCGCTCAGTTAATTATCTTCTCTACAATTGAGAGGAGCACCAACGTAGGGTTTTTCCGTGGTCCATTGGATATAACCCTAAGGAAGAAACGACGTTCGCTGTGGTTTGGATTTCTTTACCAAACTTATCTCCAGAATTATTTGCAAAGAAGCCTCTGTTGTCCGCAACGGCAGTCGGGAAACCAATAACTATAGATAAAGCTACTCAAATCAAGTCAAGACATAGCAAGGCTAGGGTCAAGGTTATACTTGATCTAATGGAAAAACTTTCAAATCGTATAAGGTTGCAGTTTGTGGATGAAAAATCTAGTAAGTTGATCGAGATTTTTCAGGAGATTGTATATGATAATCTACCTTTGTATTGCAATTATTGTAAGCACCAAGGTCATGATGAAGATAGTTGTCCTTTGATTTCGAAAAGAAATCAAAATAACAAACAAATTGATGATACCATTGAAAGTGCTTTAAAAGGTACTACCGATAGTAAAAAGTATAAAGGCGATGCGAGAGAGATATTAAATTAAAAAAGAAAGATTGTAGATGTCGATCAAAGTAAACCACTCATTTAGATCGACAATTGGTTGCTTCCACTTTCGAGTAAAATTGTGTAAACTAAATGGATGTTGATATAAGTAATATTGGTGTTCAAACAACTACCGAAAACAAAGGTGATTGCAATAACCAACAGGCTGCTACTAATGAGGTGCAATCAAATAAAGTTGGGCTGAATTTGATGTCTAATGCAACTAAAAATGCAGGGGGAACACCAAGAGTTGGGGTTGATGCGCTGCGAGTTGGTTCAGGGCTAAAATTAATAAATGTTGAAGATGCTGAAAATTTTGTGCAGCATGTTTTGCAAGTTGAAAACAAGAATTCAACTAAAAACTGGACACTGGTTGCAAACAAAAAATCAACTAGAAGTCGGATCCTTTTCCCGACTAGTGAAAATAGCTCTCTATGTAGTAAAAAGGGTTTTGACTGGAATTTTCTTGACACTGAGAAGAGGCAAGATACTAGTAATGCCTCAAAAGACCTATTATGTTCGAATAACTTTGATGTTTTATTGAAGACTACTGGAAAGCAAGTAAGGTTATAAAAAGAATGACAACAATTTGATCCAAGAAAAATAAGTCTCACCACCTGCTTTGAATAGCAAATTAAGTCTAAAAGCTCCCGTATTTGTGCCTAAATGTGAGCTTACAAAGAAGAATGAGTCAAGGGTCTTAGTGTCAAATACAATTGATTTGGGTGAGGATTCTCTTGATGAAGAGGAGTGGATTTGGGTGAGAATTTTCTTGATGAAGATGAGGAAGACAATATGCTGGACATATGCTTTGATAGAATGGCTAGGGAAGGGGATATATCACCTAGGCAACAAAGAAGTGGAAGCAACATAAGCAAAAAGAAGACACATGGAAGGCAACATAGTTGGGACGGTAAAATGACTGAGAAGTTTGTTCCAAGGCACCTATTGATGCAACAGGCAAAGCAAAACCATTTGACAGTATCAATAGGTTCAACTAGATCCAATAAATCCATAAAGAAGGTATGAATCATCAAGTGTTGTTGGATAGGTTTGAAGAAGAAGACAAGAGAAAAATATTTCAAGTTACTTTTGATGGGTAATCAATCTATTTTAATTCATGCTTTAGTAATAGAAAGTTTGAGGCTGGTAACTCAACTTTTTTCTTAATTGACATATTTTTACATTATTTAAGCATCCTGTAATAACCCTCCTGGTCATTTTTGTGTCTTGCATTCTGTGTGTCGTTTAGAGCGTTCCTATAGCGACCCCAAGTCATTTATGACTTGTTGGGACTGACAGTTTGGCCACCTGGTCGTTCATTTGGTTATGGTGTGAGTTTTAGTGTTTTGGAGCTTATGAACCTTGAACGAATATTTTCGATCAAAAGTTCGAGAAGATGATATCGGAATCCAATTTTGACGATTCCATCAGCTCCGGAAGGGTCATTTTAGGCTAGTTGCATGGTCGACATGACTCTCGAGGTTTTCAGTGTGAGTCGGTGCGATTAGGCGTTTTAACTTTAAGTTTAAGCCTAAGTTTGACTTTGGTCAACATTCTGAGTAAACGCGCTCGGATAAGAATTCCGTCAGCGAGGTTAGCTCCGAATGTCGAGTTTGGTCTAGATTGACCCTTCTTTTGTGTCTGGAGATTTTCGATATCTTTCCGAGCCTTTTTGTGGGTTTTGACTTAAAATGGCTTTTGGAAGTGAAACCCACTTTTTATCGATATGACCTCTGATGAAAGTTTCGACTGCGCCGTTGGGTCCAGAATGACGAATTTGGTATGGTTGCATATCTCGTTTGCGTGCACGGGATTCCGAACGAGCTCGGAGCACCTCGTCGGAGTTTTTAGTTTTTGGAAAATTGCAGAAAATCTGCTATAAATGCAGAAAAACAGCAACATATTTCCAAACTTCAAACCTTCATAACTCTCTCACCTCTCAACCGATTTGGGAGATTCAAAAGGAAAAGTTGTGAGATTTTTAGAGGACAACGCGTTGGTGATCTTGGATAGTGATTTGGAGTCCCCGTTTGAGGTAATTTTCGTAAAATACCTGCTGCCACGACCCTTTTGTGAGCTTGATTTTGGAAGATTTTGATACTTGCTTTCTCAGCAATTCTAGGTCCAATTTCAGTGATTTTTGAGGCTATCTTTAGTGGTTTTTCGAGGAGAACATCGTGGTGTTGTCGCATTTCACTGTAGACGTCCAGTTTCTGGTAAATACACTGATTCAACTGCTGTCCCATTTCTAGTTTTTGAAAAAATTTGGGTTTTAGTTGCATGTTGATATTGTGTTGTTCCCGAGCCCCGAATTATGTCTCATTTTAGGACATGAGATGGGGGAACTGGTTAGGACCCACTTTTGGGTTAATTCCAGAATTTCCTGCGCGGGTCCCACTTAACTCGTTTTGACCCCGAAATAGGTCCGTCTTCGTTTATTGTGATTTTGGTGTCTAAACGACCGTAATAACGTTGTGACTCTATTTTTGATAGCGGGGCAGCGTTTCGAGGACATTCGGAAAGAGAAAGCTCTAGAGAAGTGATTTTGGAGCGCGTGTGATCGACTTACAGGTAGGCTACGGTTTCCCTCTCTTAGATTGAGCTTAAGAGTGTGAATGCATGTTGATTAGTTGGGATTTGGGTTGGTAGTTTCTGAATCATGCATAGGTGTTTAGAAATCATGTTTTCGGCGTATTACGAGAATTATCGAGTAACTGTGAGCATGTTTTATGTTATTAATTGACCCTCCTCGCTATGTGAAGTGCTTGCATGCTTAATTACTGTTTATTTGAAGCATGTTGGGCCTTAGTTTAGGTTTGACTAGGGCTTGCCTTAGAAATACATAATTCGAATCCGATAGGCCTTAGTTTTACCCCGACGTCGCTCGACCGGCTTAGATGCCTGTAGATTGGAGTAGAAGACTTGAGTCTGATAGTTTGGGCCTTAGTTAGGCAATACGCTTGATCTGATGATAGTTATCCTTATTTACCTGATGTTACAGCTTCACAAGTTAAATCGGCGACGCTAGTTCTGCTTCGCGATTTGAATTTGATTTTCGATTCAGTTCCAAGGACTTACATTGATTGACTTAGTATGAACGACGTTCCACGGACATTTATGAGCGTGGATCGATTGAGACTCTTTCAGCAGCTACATTGGCACATTTATAGAGCATCCGGTTAGAGTTCCGACCTCTATTGCCCAGTTACTTATATAGAGCATCCGGTTAGAGTTCCTGCCTCTATTGCCCAAATACTTATATAGAACATCCAATTAGAGTTCCGGCCTCTTATACTTGTTACTTGTGATTGGTTACTTTGGTACTTCTTGTGAGCATCCGGTTCGTGGTCCGGTCTCCGTACTGTCAAATTCTACTAATTAGGGTTGAGGTTCTGGTTCGATGTTCTTCGTTCTTGGGTTCTCATATGCAATTGTCTTTAGTTATAGTTATTTTGTGTACTCGTCGGGTTTATGGGGGTCCGTTCGGGTTTTTATTTAACTTGCGCACGAGTGTACCTTCTGGACTTATGGGGCCCAGTTAGGTGTAGTTAGCTTATAGATTACTTTAGTTAGTTCTTTGTACACTCGTGTGCATTCCTTTGTTAGTTAGATTTTTGTTCTTGACCTCGATTTGCGTATTCTTTCTTTTCATATTGCCTTTACTTTTCAAGTTCAGTCGGCCTATGATGCCTACTGGGTACCTGTTGTTTTGGTACTTATGCTACGCTCTGCATCTGTTTCGTGATGCAGGTCCGGGCACTAGTAGCCAGCGTTGATCGAACTTGGAGCAGTCTGATCCGGAGACGGGGTTGAGCACACGGCGTTTTGTACTATTTCAGTCTCCATCTGTATATATAGACTTGTCTTTTTCTTTTCGAGACAGTCCAGTCTCTGTTGTCCATTTTTGGGACTTGTACTCATTTTGTTAGTAGCTCTGTACTAGTGACTTCGAGGTTCTGGGAGGGATCTTTATTTGTATATATGTTTTTGGTTTGCTTTCGCCTGTTTATATTGTTATTTGCCTACTCTTGTTTAGTTTCTACCCTTAGACCCATTACTTGTTCCGGGTTACGAGTTGGCTTACCTGCTGGTGGGTTATAGTAGGTGCCATCATTACTTGAGAAATCGGGTCGTGACACATCCTCATTTATAATATCATCATGGAGTGTATTACAAATTCTGTGATGATAAGAAAATACTTAGTTCTCTCTAGTTCTTATTTTCTTCATGTTTGTTAGGTAGCAGAAGTTAGGTACTTCATTAGGATTAGTAAGGTAATTAGGTCAAGCCCTCCTTGCTTGTACTTGTCCCTATTGATATTTTTTATGTTTAATAAAAGACCGCTAGACACTGTCTAGTGGTAAATTTGTTTTAAAAAAACAAAGAAAGTTAATCATATTAAAATGGATAAATATGGAAAATAAATAAAATAATTCTGTAGAACAGGGCTATGCGGATTGAAATTAGAAATTTACGAGTCAAAATTCAACTTGCCCCGCCTAACCCATTTTCATCCCTAGTCAAAAGAAAATGCAACAATAATAATTTGTCTAGTTAAAGCTACCACGATTAGGGGTGTACAAACCGAACCATAAAGTCAAACCGAACCGATGAACCAAGTCAAACCGAGAAAAAAAACCGACTTATGGTTTGGTTTGATTGGTTTGGCGTTGTAAAAAGAAAACCGACCATTCTTGATTTGGTTTGGTATTAATAAAAAAAAAGTCAAACTGAATTCAACCCAAACCGACATAATACTTATATAGTTTTAACTTTTTATACATAAAAATATTAAATAATCTATTTTGTAAATATTTTAAAATTAGTTTTATTAATTTTCAATATGTACAAATTAGATATATATTCAGATTTGGGTAACTTGTAATTGGTGAAATGATCCATCAATTGGTGAAATGATCTAAGCTCAATATAAACCTAAAAGTTAAAACCCTAGAAACTAGTCATATTCTTATTTCTCACTTTCCAAAGAGCTGCTCAATCTTTCATCTGCTCATCTATAGATAGTCAGGTATGTTGTTCTTTTTCTTTTTCTTGCCAATGTAAATTTATCAATGAAGTTCGTCATTCACTTTTTCTTGCAAATGATTAACTTTATTTTGAATCGTTGTTGGCTGCTGCTACAACTCTTAATTTTTTGTGTTTCACTTCCTTAGATGATGAATACGACTGGAACTGATGTATAAATGATTATCGATAGTCCTCCGGTTGTATCAAAACCTCAAAAGAAAGTCAAAAGCACTCATCATCTCTGCACTCCTCCTAAAAAGCAAAAAAGAACAACCCCAATATATTCCATTCCTACGGATGGTAATACTGGGAGAGAAATGTCACAAATTTGGGATCACTTTCCTAAATTTATTGCTAAAGGAGGTAAACGAAGAGCAAAATGTAACTATTGTGTAAAACACTTTGCTGCTGAGACAAAAACAAATGGGACCTCTGTATTGTGGTCACATTTAAATGACAAATGTCTCAAATCTCCCTTTAAATTTGTTGATAGAAAGCAAACAACTTTGAAATATATATGTAATCAAAGTAGGGGGATAAGAAAATGGAACAAGTTCTATAGAAAAGGTTGTGTACAATGTGGAGGATATTAAGAGGGCCATCGCTGAATTTGTCATTATTGATGAACAACCATTTAAAGTGGTTGAAGGGGAAGGTTTTAAAAAATTGATGGCCAAAGCTTTGCCTTATTTTGAATTACCTTCAGGGTAACTGTGGCTAGACATTGTTTGAAGATCTATCAAGAAGAGAAAGAGAAGCTTAAAAAACTTGTCAAGAATCAACATATATGCATTACTAGTGATACATGGACATCACTTCAAAATTTGACTTATATGGTTGTGACTGCTCATTGGATTGATGATGAATAGAACTTACAGAAGAATTTTTTTCAAACTCCGGATCACAAGGGTGAGACTATAGCTAAAGGTATTGAAGCATGTTTGTTGGATTGGGAAATTGAAAACTTGTTTACAGTGACTCTGGATAATGCATTTGCCAATGATGCTGCCATTAAGCATTTGAAGGCACGTATTGATGATTGGAAATGGGTCATATTGAGAAATGAGTTTTTACATGTTAGATGTAATGCTCATATTTTGAATGTAATTGTAAAAGAAGGTTTAGATGAACAAATTGAGCCAATTTCTCGCATAAGGAATGCAGTAAAATATGTCAAATCTTCTGCTTCTAGGTTTGCCTCTTTCAAGTCATATGTTGAGAAGACTAAGCTAGACACTCATGGCTTCTTAAGTCTTGATGTTGAAACTAGGTGGAATTATACATATACGATGTTAGAAACTGCTGTAAATTTTGAAAAGGCCTTTGCAAGAATGTACGTGGATGATCATAAATATCGAAAGTATTGTCTTCAAAGTGAATTGAAAGGACATCCAACTACAAATGGTTGGCAGCTTGTGAAAGGTTTTATAAAGTTTCTTAAAATTTTCTATCAGTCTACTTTAAAATTTTAAGGGAGCTTATATGTTACTTCTAATATATTCTTCCATGATTTTTTTAATGTTCGAAGTTCTATATTGAAGTACTATTGTAGTGAAGATCTTATTTTGATTGACATGGCTGGAAGGATGAAGGTTAAGTTTGATAAATATTGGGAGAATATTGAGAAACCTGAGAATTTGAACATGTTGTTATTCATTGCTATTGTGTTGAATCCTAGGTATAAGATGCGATATGTCAATTTTATTCTTAGCAAAGCATATGGCTTCTTATTGGGAAAATTAAAGGCAGATAATGTGGAAGGTGTCTTGAAACGTTTGTATAATCACTATAATTATTCTTCGACTTAAACTTTTACAAATAACATTGGAGGTGACACTTAGATGATGGGTGAAGTTGATGATATATTGCATTCTCAATGGGAGAAACATTTAGAAGATGAGGAAAACATTGGAAAATAAATCTGAGCTTGATCAATATTTGATGGATAATGTAAAGAAGCCAAAAGATTTTAATATCTTGACTTGGTGGAAAGCTTCATCGAATAGATATCCAACTATTTATGTTCTTTCTATTCCCATGTCCACTGTTGCATCTGAATCAGCCTTCAATACAGGTGGTCGTATTCTTGATTCATATCAGAGTTCTTTATCACCAAAGACAGTAGAAGCTCTTATTTGCACTCAACAATGGATACGGTCACCTTCTAAAGAATGGAAGGTTCAAGATTATTTGGAGGAAGTTCAGAAAATTGAAGAAGTTGAAAAAAGTAATTTACTAATTTAATTCTTAATTCTCCATCTTTGATATTAATTTTCTACTTTGAAAATAACTTTATGCTAGTTGCTATCTAACAAAGTTGAGTTGACAAATGATTCAATATCTAATTACTTATTTATGTGCTAATAATTATTTTCCTTTCAGAATGTCCAGGTGCTCCTTTGAGTATCGATTAGTTTAATGAAATAGCTTTTTGCAAATCTTTTGATACATAGGTATTTCCTTTCCCTTTATTGAAATAGCGTTTTACAGTTCTTTATTATCTAACAAAGTTAATTTTACAAGTCTAGTTACTCGTTCACGTACTGATAATTTTCTTTCTTTCAGAATGTATGTCTAGGTGACCTTTTGAGTATATATTAGTTTGGATGAAAAAAATATGCAGCTGGATGATGGTAGTTGAAGATTATTGGAGTAGCTTTGCAGTTCTTTTGTTGGGTTTTTAAGAGGATATTTTACAAACATAATGTGAAGTGATGTGTTTTTAATTTTCCATGTTAAATAGACTTATTTTTGTACTAAAAACACTTCCAGCTTGTACAAAATGAAGATGGATAGATAAATATTGGCTTCTCCTATTGTAAAACATAAACATTCTTTAAAAAAAACCGAAAAAACCAAAAGAATCGAATAAAATCGAAACCGAAAAAATCGATTTTTATTGGTTTGATTTGGTTTATAAACTTAATAAACCGACATAATTGGTTTGATTTTTTTTTATAAAAAAACAAACCAACCCGACCTATGTACCCCCTAACCACGATGATAATGAAGTGCATGTGCACAAAACTCAGACCAATCACCTTCCACTTCTCGATGATTTAGTGACATATGCAGAATTTTTTATGGAATTGATATATATAAATAATACATATTTAATTATTTTATTGAAGTTATATTTATCATCTATTAATTTAGTCTCTGATTTTAAGTTAGAAGAGATTTTGAGTTCAATATTACTTAACACAATTTTTAGTAATAGTATTATGTTATATTTTACAAAAATATGATTAGATTGAGTCAGGAAAATAAGATCTCCACATCACCTTTGGAGACATGTTTATCCAAAAAAAGCTTCTCAATGTTGGAATATTTTTTTACTAAACGTGGACAAATTAACGTAATTATTGCCATTTATAAAATATGTTGCTGAATAGATATATATAGTTGGTGGGGATGACTTAGACCATCTATCTATTTAATCACATACAATTAAATATGTGATTAAAATTAATATTTTTCCTCTTTTGTCAACAAGAAATTCACTATTGCTTTCTTTCAAATATACATAGGGTAAACTTTGATCTAGTCTAATAGTTCGCAAACTACATTGGAGAGGTAATTTTAGTGCAGCAAGGTCGATCAAAAAGGCAGACATGAAATTTCAAACTTGAGACAAAGGCACTCCATTTGCTAAATCAATTCAATTATTCTCGTGAATATTTAAAATCTAGGTTATAAATTAATTACTAACATTGCTACATTAACTAAACTACTAGGAATCAGAAAATCAAAAATAAAGTTGCCAAAGTGATATTTATGAATTTGCATGACACGACAAAACAATATATATATATATACACACTTGTACAACATAATATTCAACTTGCGAATATAATTATTTTTATCGACCAACTAAACGTGTAACTTGCCTGTCCATTACCAGAAAAAGTAGGACCAACATTATTTATAACACTATTTCCTGATTGTTTGGTTATGGACCTAGCTGTCCACACATAAAATGTAAATATCTAAAATTCGTGTACTAATAATATTTGTTTTCTTTAACATCATTATTTCGGTATGACCAAGCATAAAATAATAAGTATCTGATTTTCAAAGCTACATTCCACTTTTATTTTAAAATATACAACCGCAAGATATCTTGAGTTATAAATTTATAAAACTCAACGCAATAATAGTAATAATTGTGTAAATTTCTTTAGTTTCCTATCTATAGTTTTACACATTTTTTAAAAAAGAAATAATCACGGTGCATAAGATGAGTCTCAGATGGTCATTTTTCTTCATTTTTCCCCTAACATTGAAGCAAATTACAAGCTTCACAACATTATAATAAAAACAAACCAACACAGGTTAATCAAGACTCAAGGAATAACATAACAGAGTTTGGACTCCATTCCATTCATCAGGTGGAAATGAAGAGGTAAAGGTTGATGGAAATTAGAATCATTTACAAAATAGGAAAAGAAAGAAACAAGAAGCATGAGGTGAGGACCAAGCCAATGTGCACTAAATCAGGTGCCTCCTGCCTCTATTAAGGGAACTTCTAAAGAAATCTTTTTTTTTGTTTTACATATTCTATTCCCTATGAACCATGCCACTCCCACTTTCCAGACTTCATGTTCATCGGTACAAGCACAGCATGAAAGAACAAGTGAACTCTAGACAAGGATTAGGAAAGGTTCAATGAATTTATGAGAGATGATGATTTTCAAGTACAACATGATGCAGTTCGAGATCCTTCTGCTGGTCTGTTTTCAAGAACCATTCCTGCTGGATTTTGAGTGGGTTGAGCTGTAGGCAACCGTTTAGCTGCAAAATGGCAAACTCCAAAGATTAAGGGACTCAAAGCGAATAAAAAAGACATTCAATTCTTTTTGCACAACAAAAGTAAAAAACCTACATAAAGTGCAACCCCTAAAATAACAAAAGTTTTCAGAATTTCATCCTGCTAGAGTTTAGGCATTTGGAGAAAAAAAACTTAACACTTCTAAAAGACTTAAGTTGTTTCTCCCTATTCAATATTAAGCATATTTTTAGTAAGATTCATACAAATATCACAAACTATAATAAACATTGCCCATAGGGTAAAATTACTATGCTAGAATTTAGTAAGATCTAATAAAATATTTGAGCGAGGTTGAAGGTGGTTTGTTGTGAAAAAGGTTTAACGAGAATTCATTTTCTTAACAAACGAGAGCGAGCAACTCATTAGTCTTTTCAAGCTTTTCCAATTGAAAACGAAGGGGAAACAGATATGTACACTGCTCTCTTCTCATCACCCCAAACAACATGAAGGGAAGGACACTACTTTCAGACGAGTTGAATCTCATAAAGTTCCAATCTACGCACTAAGGTACTAGAGATGCCTAACTATAGTATGAGTAAACCGAGGCTAAAGCAAATAGGCGTGCTTAAGCTTTAAAGCTAGGTGTAACAAGAACTGAGTGCTTTGGCTCACCTCACTTAGGCAGCACTTTAGTGCAAACACCAAGGCAAGGTTGTTGCACTATCTCCCTTCAACCCTTCGAGTGTAGGTTAAACAATAAGCCTAATGTTTTTTAAATTTAATAGTGATCCTATGTTGCTAAATCCGAAAGAAAATAACTTAACATATGATATTCATCGAAGAAAAAGAAACAGATTTAATAGGATGAGCACAAGATGACAACCACTGAAGATAAAATTACATTTGACTTGTACCTTAAGATTCAATAACTTTGATGCATAATAATATTGCCTGTTCTTAATATACCATTAAAAATAAATGAAAAACACACAGAGCAACAAAAGGAAATATTTAAATGAGAAAAGAAATCATCGTACCTATTTCATAGAAAATATCATTGACATTCACAGCAGTTTTGGCAGAGGTCTCCATGAAAAAGAGGCCATTTTCCTCCGCGTACAAGCGTGCCTCCTGTAAAGTCACCAAGAACACTATCAGGAAAACTGATGTACCAAAACAATGAAGAGATTGAACTACCTCAGTTACTGGATAAGAGAGAAACCTAATAAGGTAACTAACATACAAATGATTAAGCAGATAGACAAAGATTAGCGAATTTCCTAGTCACTGGCAAATATCCTGCCCCCACTCCTAAAAAGTTATAGTAGCCATCGGGAGCTAAAATTTAGTGATCCAATTATTTATCTTGCTCTTCAACAATTTAGTGTTGACTTTCGTCTCTAAATCCAGCTCATAAGAACACTGAGATCTTCTCTAAGAATTTTCACTATTTATGACTTCCACATTCTCTTCAAATAAAGAGAATATGGAAAGAGAGGAACCTTAGAGTTTTTGAGAATAGGGAGAGTAGTATGCAACAAGTTAAACTGAATTGCATTTCGACTCTGTGTTTTTGGTGTAATCAAATTTACTCTAATGATACCGTCTCTATCATTGATGTCTTAGACTCATTATAGGGATAGGTCGGTATTATTAGAGTTTCCTCGTGTAAATACGGGTTTCAGTACAACCTATGTACTGTCCTGCAGAAATAGAAACAATTACCATTTTCAAAAAAAAATAAAGAGATTGTTTTTAACGTTCAAGGTTCCATAAGAGCATTGACGTAGATCTAAAAATGCTTAACCACGGAAAATTGCATGTTAGGTTAGGCGATGGATTGAGAACTCATTCCTGTTCCACAATTGAAGAGATCTGTGTATCACCTAACAGCCTACGAATTCATATGACCTATCTTACAATTGCAACAAACTAAACTAGGAAATAGCATTTTCAAAAAAATGAAGGCAGCAGACTTCTCCTCAACAACAACAACATATCCAGTGTGATCCCATAAATGGAGTCTAAAAAGGCAGCAAACTTCTCCTAGAGTACTAATTGCATTGGATTAATTTTACCTAAAGTGATTGCCACAAAAAACCTCTGCCTATGAGAACATAGTAAAGCATAGTCAACTCCAAATTAAGATAAAGAAAAGCTGTACTGGTTAGCGCCCAATACGAAAATAGGCTGATTATGATGAAACCTCTGAATGCGGTAATAGATGTAGAGGATTCATATAGCCAACACCAACTTGTTTAGGATTGAAACATACTTGATTCATATTGATTCCCACCAAATGAGTACCTTAGTTTCATATCATGCTCGGAACTGAAGATCTTAGAGGGTGACTAAATGTTTCGGTCCTCTCAAATCTAGTCCAATACATAATTGGTTTAAGAAAGCTTAAGCGATAACAAGCACCAATTACTACTCTCTTTTTTCAAACGCCAACCTTGTAGATTGGATATGTTGTTCAGCAGAGACTACTAGAAATATATCAAAATCTGCATCTAAGAACTGTGATATAAAAAGGCTAGGCAAGGACCAATAGGAGGAACCTCAATAAAGGATGATGGGAATGAAACATTGGATTACCAAAAAGTACAACTTACTTCTGCAGGAACGTTCCTTCGATCTTCTAGATCTGCCTTATTGCCAGCAAGAGCCATGATCATGTTAGAATTACCTGCCATGTTATCAGAAAATTGCTTATTTTCCTGAAAACCCCATCTAAACAGGGTCGTGGTTATTTCAAAACAAAATCTGGATCATCAAAAGTAAAGTTGACATTAGGCAGAAAACCATATAGGAAAAAATAAACGGCATCAAAATGATTTTTCCAGAGTTTACTAGACATCCTAAAAGGAGGTGTCTGGGTTACTCAAAATAGAAAGAAGATACTCCCTCCGTCCCCTACTGTTTGTTAGGTATACTAAAAATAGTTGTCCAAAATTAATTGTCAATTTAAACAATCAAAAAACAATTAGCACTTTTTTCCAATACTGCCCTTAATAATTACATAACTATTAGTTTCAAAAAGTAGCCATTTTAAAGTTACAAGACTACTTTAATGTGAAAAAAGTTGTTTTTTACAGTTTTCAAAAAGTACAAACCATTTTAATAATCCATTTTAATAATGATTGATAGTAGGGTTATATTAATCAAATTGCACCTTATATTAAATTTTACTTAAAGGTTGTGCATGATTTTACCCTGACAAACAATAGTGGACGGAGGGAGTAATAACTTTCACTTTTTTTTAATCTATACAAAGCAAATAGGTTGAAGGGATGATCACCTTGCTTCTGCAATTCTTGCACCCATTTCTTTGCCTTTGCAAATGAATCCTAAATTAGCAGAAAACAAAAGAAAACATCTCAATATAGATGCATAGACATATGCATAAACATGCAGACATCCATATTACAGATTTGTGATCATTCAAATCCGAAACAAGATAAGTAAAGCAAAAGCCAAAGTGAACATAAGCAAGAATTCTCTCTCATTAATCCTAATTCTATAGAGACCAAAACTGTATCCACTGCTTCTCTCATTTCATGAGAAGTCCTTCCACCACTAAGGAACAAAATTTTCTACGATACGAGATATTCGAAAACCATAAACTGCATTTTGTGCACTTTTTTGTTTGACACTTCTGAATTGGACATTAAATACCTTAACCTTCTAAATTTATGCAAATAGGAAACCTCCTCTTAAGGGGGTTGATTTATGGACAGAGAAAATCATTTGAAGACCAGCATTAGTTTCTACCCCTTTTCAACCTTACAAATGCATGAAGTAAAGCAACCATTACTCCTATTTCTTTTCACTTGCAAAACCGATATATACATCAAGTAAAACAATTTTACAAGGCCAACAACGAAAGCACTTGTATTGACCCATTTGAATTGCAAATTCTCCCAATTTGACAGTCTCTTACCGAGCTAGTGATATCATAGACAATAATGGCAGCTGCAGCTCCTCTATAATACATAGGTGCTAAGCTATGGTACCTCTCCTGCCCAGCAGTATCCCATATCTCAAACTTCACCGTAGCATTATTAACTGCCAGTGTAGACGAAAAGAAAGCCGCCCCAATCGTTGATTCCTGCAATATCAATAATCAACTTTGATTACCGGATTCTAAATCAACACCCATAAACTCAAATTACAAAACCCTAAAAAATGTCAAAATTGAAAGGTCAAATGAAAAGAAAGAAGAATACTTGAAATTCAAGGAATTGGCCCTTTATGAATCGTATAACCAAGCTTGATTTACCAGCTCCCATGTCACCTAACAATACCTAAAAAAAAAATCAAATAGAAATTTACGGTAAAAGATTTAAAGCTGTAAATTCAAATTCATTTCTCATATGCATGGATCACAAAAAAAAAAAAACTTACAAGTTTTGCATTGAGATTGGTGTGGCCAATGGATGCCATGAATAAAATTTGTAAAAAAAATGAGGAAGAAAAATGGAGAATTTAGAGAGGGAGAAGGGATCTGTTGTTTTCTTAATGCAGAAGTGAAGAAGAAATAGTAACAAATGTTGTTGTTGTACACCAAATGATAATAATTCCACTGTTCTATTTGGACTTTTCTATCAGCCACCGACCAGACCTTTTTTTTTTCTTCATCTGAATTGCACAAATGGGATCTTCTGGTGGCATGTTTAAATTTTGGCCTCATAAAAAAAAAGTAGTGTAAAAAAATTGGTTTACCATAATGTAAATTAAAATTTTGGAAGAAGTCATGAATTTTTATTATTTTTTAATAACAAATTCTAATAGTTGTTGGGATTTGGTCGTATATTTTACCGGATCATTATGATCTTCCAATATTTGTAATTAAAATTTTAACAATTAATTATGATTTTATATTTGCAATAGCTATTATGATTAATTATGTAGAAATTTTATCAACATAATTTTTTCATTTTGTTTTCTTCTATTAACAAACGCATAAAAAAACTACTCATGGATTTATTAAATTTTCTTCAACCAAAATAACCATAGATAAGTAATGAGTTTTCCTTTTCTTTAGCTCTAAAAGTAACTAGGACCAATTTAATGATGTTTTCGTTGGAACATAGAAAGAAAATGAAAAAGAAGGAAAAAAAAGAAGAAGTTAGAGTGGATATGTGTATTTACATGATATTTGGGGTCAAAAGTTAAATATTAGCCTTTCAAAAGGCCACCCCGCGTAAATTTCTGTTTTTTCTTTCTTTTGGATGATAAAAGGACTAACCAACCTAATTGGGCCCAGTAATTTTAGGTGGGCCTTGGCTGCACAAGCCCAATGTTTGCAGTCTCGCAAAATGTTGTCCCCAAAAGCAGACCTCACGTTCCTTCTAATCTTTTTTTTGGTTTGTATCCTTTGATTAATAATCAACTCAAATGATAAATAATTTGTGTTTATAATGTGATTCATTCAAAGGAAATGTTTGTACAATTCCTTTTAAACACAAATTTCCTGCTCAAGGATAATGAAAACGTAATAAACAACTAATTGTTCCGACAGAAGAAATAATAAAACTCTCAGACATGGTCAATTAAAAAGTTTGATATATATAGTTTGAATATTTCAGTTGCATGGAGACATAATCGTTAATTTATTCATATAAAGTAATAGTACAAACTGGAACACACTACATAAGTTACTTGAAATGTAACTTGCAAATTCAGAGAAGATACATCACATTCTTGAAATTTGGAGAGGAACTGCGGCTTCAAGGGTCTCCTCCCTAGAGGAAACAGCCTGAACCATTTCCAGACTTCCATGTCTTTTAATGAGATGTCGGCGGCACGTTTCACCAGCCATAATTCCAGCTTCATACGCACCATGAACCGACCCTTGATGATCATCACTGCTCACAGCTTCCCCTCCAAAGAATAGATTACCAATTGGTGCCCGAAGCCTATCGTAAGCATCAGTTGGTTTTCCAACCAAGTCATAAGAATAACATCCAAGGGTGTCTGGATCCGTACCCCAGTGAGATACAAGATACTGAACCTGTAAAATGTACCGGATGATTAACAAGAGAGCTTACAAGTGCTTTTGTGCAAGCATTCTCTGATTACTGAGCACTGTTTAACGAAATTTGCGTTATAGGAGTGTTAGATAAACAGATGCAGGATGGCATAGAGTTTGCTGTAATCAATGAAAGGAATATGCATCACTTTCCCTTTTTTATTCAATGTAGAAAGACAATTTTCAAAGTAAAATAAGAAACTAGAGAGAGTGAGAGAGGATGGAGGTGCTTCCTCATTTTTCCTTCTACCTTTATATTTCGCCCTTTTCCATCTGATTGGTTTACCTTTTTTAGGTTAAAGGACAGTGTAAATGAACAATTACCAAACTGTAATAAACTAATAATCGACATGAAGTGTGAACTCACCAATTGAACCAAAAATAGACCAACGTCAATTATTATGTGTGCAACACTTCCGTTATTCAGTCCTTTCTCATGCATGTCACTAGCTAAGACTTATAATTCAATTAGTGGAGCAGAGATTACTTACAGGCTTAGTGGCATCAGGGAACATCTTCTTCAACTGCAACATTGCAAACTCAGCAGCAGATTCATCTGATAATTTCTCGAGGTCACAAGCAAGTCTTCCAGCAGCCATATAAACAAGGACCGGATGTCCTGTTGCCTTGTGGAGGTTAAGAAAATAACCACAAGCATATGAAGTGGGTGCAACAACACCTAACAATTCCACGTTTGGCCAAAATACATTATCAAATTGTAATGCAATCTTATTTTCATTGCCTACACCAAGATCTGCTATAGCAGATTGTTTCCATTCTGGCAATTTTGGCTCAAACTCAATTAAGTTGGCTTTCAGAACACCTAGAGGCACAGTTATAATAGCAGCATCTGCAATAAAATTTCTCCCATCCTTAACTGTAACCATCACCTTGTTATACCCATTCCTAATCCTCTTGACCCTAGTAAAATTAGATCCAAACAAAATAGTTTAGTTTCTTGAAATAATTGGAAAGTACTATATAAAAAAAGTTTGAAAAAACACCATAGAGAAAGAACAGGAGATATTCATGTTTGTCTGTTGAGGTGTAACTAAAAAAAAATCTCTATGGAGGAAACGAACAACATTTTGTTTTAATATCTTAGGAAACCAACAAATCAACCAGAGGTGTAAAAAAGTTGACCTCATTTCTTAAAATAGAAACAGGATCGTAAGAGTTCATATGGTTTTATAGTCATTGCAGCTATATCAAGAAACAAAGAGAAGGTAGAACTTCCACATTTTAGAGAAACCCATCTGCACCTGTGATTTAAACGGATATCAATGTCTTTTGATAAGGCCTTTATGACTGGGTTGTAACCTTGCACCATAAGTCCATGACCACCAGTGAGAACTTGTTCCTGCATAAAAAATATAACTATAGATATTACTCACCTAAAGTAATTCAATTGTTCATATGTTTTCAAGAATATATCTATCAAATGATTGTGCCCAATTTGCAATGTGGGAATAAATCAAAATAAGTGACAGCTAGTAATAATAACAGCTTGTAAAGCCCTTTTTTATTTCCTCAGAAGTTTCTTATTTCGAAATAAGACCTTAGGCCTTAGCTGAGCAAGATAATAATATTGAAAACTGCATCAAGCACCCAATAAACTGTTTATAAAAACAGTAAATGAAAATACACTTGCCTGATCCCAGGTTTTCAGAGAGATCGTGTCTGCATCAGCAGCAAACCATGCCTCCATTCTGCATATGTACCATTGCAACACCTCATGGGAAAGTCCTTCTTGCCTACATTACAAATAACTCAATATTTATATGCATGTATAACAAGATTCCACATTCAACAGACAGTAGCAGGTCACATGAGAAACATTTTCTCTGCATACCTCAATTCTGGATGCCTGTCTAGTACAATAGATATTGCTTGAAGAACTGACAAGTCATGACTATGCTCATTCCTCACTTTCTCAGTCTGCATAAGCAATACAAATAATCATCACTGGTCTCTTTTTAAAATCCTAAGAGGCACAGCATTTTTGAGCAGTCTAAAATTAAAGACCAACCTCGCTGAGGATTTTCTTGAATACTTCTCCAACTTGAACAACTGTGTTTTGAGGAACTTGATGACCATTCATGTCAAACAGCATGTAACTATTGAATGGAAAACACGATAAGCTCTTGACTGAGTTAATAGAAACTCTATTTAATTTGCACAAAGAAATATAAAGGGAACAGAAAAAAGAGCACAGGCTAAAATTCAGGAAATGCAGGAAGCTTTGAAACCAGACCACATTGGAACTCTGGAGGCAAGTAAATTTCATTCCAGCCAAACCAATTGTAAGTCCTTTTGATTTTAATTCAAAAACAAACTACCAAATTGTTAGTGTCGGTATTCTGATTAGTTGAATCAGGATGAAGTTATGGCAAGTAAAAATTTAACACCTATATCTGACGAGAGAGTGAGAAAACAAAAGAGGGAAAATGCAGACTAATTCATGATAAAAATCATTTGTTCAATGTAATGTCATCCAGGTTACCTTTCTAAGTCATGGTCATACAGCACTGAGTTGTCACCGCTAGTGCGATATAGGGTGAGCCCTAACCGACGTATCAATGGAGCCAAAGGATTCTCATCACACACCCCATGGAGCCTGAAAGAATGTTTAATGATCAGTCAATTAATTGCAGATTGAAAAGTCATAAACTTCCAGATCTGTAGAGACAATTTGGGAGGAAAGTTCAAATTCTCTCACCATGATGCTCCCATATCAACTGGGCAACCAAATGAGTAGTCGGTATGTATGCGACCACCCAGTCTATCTCGTGACTCCAATAAGAGCACCTGGACAAATATTGAAAGTGTCTCTTTTAAGAATGAAAGAATAAAAGGTTGTTGCATGTGAAAGCGTTTAAAATCCTGAGTATGCCCACCTTAAAAGATGCATTGTGAAGGAAACGTGCAGCAGCTATCCCTGAGATACCTCCACCAATCACAATTACAGATGGAGATGAACTATGCGGCCTACCTAAGCGGGGTGGTAAAATGCCTAGTCAAGCAAAAGAAAGGATCAAATTAAGTTCCACCGATGAAATCATTAGTTAAAGCAATATGATGGACATGAATATAAAGTTCTTCATTTATACTTCAACACTCCGAACAAAGTAAGAGCAAAATGCTTTACCTGAAGAAGTAAGATAAGAATAAAATTCATCATGAGGAGACGATCAAAATGCATGTAACTCAAAGTTTTTCTGGAAGAAAAAATCTAACCATCAAATTTTAAATTCAAATAAACATTCATTTATTGCTATTTGTCGAAGCCATCTAAGAGAAATTTACTAGTCCAAGAGTGTCCATTTAATAATATCCAAACACAGAGCTGCTAGCATAACACCATCTTAATCGTTGTAAAATAATCAGACGAATGAAAAATAATTCTAGCATCATTTGTCAAACAGAACAATTCTATCCTAATTAAGACTTGTACTACTATGACGAGATCTAATTATTTTAAGAGATTATCGTTCTTTCGAGCCCAAAGCAATATCAACAGCATCTGAACTCTGAAAGAAGACATAGTGCTTGTTTGATCAACATTTTGCCCGAGGCAATTCACTTCCCACTTAATAATGTCCAAAAAGGGTAAGACACTTTTGTGTACATTGTCCACAATCTATCCTCTTACTTGAATGACTTCACGGTATGCATATGTACCAATCAAGTGAATTTTGTTTGGCAGGAAAAGAAAAACAGAAATTCTAGTCGGTCTTGAAACAATTGCATATGGAGCTGCTAGCATAACATCATCTTAATCTTTGATAAAATACCGGACGAATGAAATATAATTCTAGCATCATTTATGTCAAATGTAACAATTCTATCCGGATTAAGACTTGTACTACTATGACTTCATAATCAGTAAGTTCTTCTGTGTTTTGGTTTCTTGTTCGTCTTTACTTGGTAATAATTCATTTAACTCGGCAATGCCGCAATGGTTAAAATATCACGCTCATTTAAATACAATCAAGTTCCCACAGATCACATCAAACAGAGTAACCATTAATTGAAAAAACCACAGGCTCCCAGTAACAGCTCAAGTAAAACACAAATGATTATTTCATCAATTAACAATATTCGAGTAAAATAGGAAACTCACCGTCAAATAAATTGCTGGAGCCAAAATCATCATCTTTGATTTCCATGAAATCCGTGAACAAAAACGCCGATGTTGTTTAAATCGGGAGAGAAGAGTGAATGTTTTTGAACAGAAAAGATGGGGGAAAAAACAGAGAAGGAAGGTGATTGGGAAGTAAATTACGGTTGTATAGGAATTAAGAAATTAGAAATTAATTGAGATGAATGATAAAGCATGAAGATAAGAAGGCCGGCAATGAAGCGGCTGAGATTGGAAGAAGACCGTAGCTTATCAAGCCAGCTCATAATCATAACCTGGATCAAATATCAACGCAACAAATCCTCCCAATTTGATCGAAGATTTTTGCTTCGTTTGCATAGATCGACCAGAAATTAATCTCTGAATCGTACTACGTCTCTCTCTCTAGATCTCAATAGTGAATAATCTCTCTTTCTCTCTCTCTATATGGAAGAGTCTGGAAAATTGTAATGGATGGAGCAACAAATTGGTGGATGTAATATGGTGATGTATTTATAGCGATGAAGGGAGTTATAAGAGCATACAACTGGAAGCCAGCGCGTAATGCATGACATTTTTCCCCGAACGAAGGGTACTATCGTCATTTTGTAAATTCGGATTCGTGTCGCTCCAAACTCCCAATGGTTCGCTTCACGTGAGCTCCCCTCCCCCTTTTCCTTTATTTACCTATTGAAGAGTAAAAACAAAAATATTAATATGGATTATTAATCTCACATTTTAAGAAAATATAAATATTTAATAATTGCATTAAGAAATTATTTATATATATATATATATAAAAAAAAAAAAAATTCAAATTCATGATAAATTTGCATTGCCTCCTGCATTACATTACACACAAATTAAAGTAGCCAATAATTCGAGTTATTGAATATAGTCTGTTTGATTAAGCTTTTGAAGAATAAAAGATTTTTTTTCAAAAAAAATTTACAAAAATAAAATAGAAATCGTAAAAGTGATTTTTTAATTATTGAAAAAAAATCTATAAATTTTTAGGTTTTTCCTTTAAAAAAAAGTAGAAAATATTTTTTTCCATACAAAAATATTCTTTATCATAAAATTTATATTTCTCAAGTTATCCCTCATTAATTTAATGCATACATTTTTATTTTTATTTTGTTTCCACTTGTTTTTTCCTTTATTTATTTATTCTTTCACTTTTGAAATAGTCTGTCAAGTATAAATACTTTCTTAGTTCTAATTCTTAATCTTTATATTGTCCAATCTAAAATCATATATTCAATAAATTAAAAATATCTCGCGTTTTATGTAATCCGTTCTCATACTCTCAAAGACTACTCTCGCTTAAAACAAGAATAAAAAGAGAATCGCATCTAAGGATCGATGACAAGGACTATGCATTGAAGGTGGGATTGTGGGAGCTATAGATACCTTACAAATGACAACTAGTACTAAAATGATCATAGTTCTGTCAGTTTGGCTGGAATTGGGATGAAGCACATGGATGGGAATCAGAATTATTGGGTGAGTTTATATGTACATTGCTTATATGTATCGAATAAAATAATATAGTAGTAAATTACAATTTATGATGACTCACCTACCTATGTCCTATGCGCCAGTGTTAGACCAACAATCCACTTGTGATGATGATGGTTCAGCGCCGCAGTGGAGCCATCATTTGATGAGTTACAGCTTCTCTACTTTCGTAGTTAGGGTAAAAATGTGTACACATCATCTATATAGGTAGATCTCATTTGTGGAATTTTAGATCTAATATTTTTTCTAGCTAACACAAAAGATGAAGAAAAAAAAAAAATCTTTGAACCTAAAAAAGTCATGTGAGTTTCTATTAGTGACTATATATCTAAATTGAGATATTTCATTGTGGAAAAAAATATATATATATTTTGTTAGCAAGGTGGCTAGTTCTAATCATGAATTAAGTACTTTTTACCCAATTTGTATGAAAAGAAGAAAGATGTAACTAGAGTTATGAGGTCATTAACATTTGATCTCGTGTTTAACATGGCACTCTCTATTAAGTGGCTGTCACAGTGTAAACTAAAAATTAATTAAAGTACAACATACTGTTACATATATAGGTAAAATAACACATTCTTAGTCAAAGTATATATCATTGTCTACTTTATAGATTTTTGTATTTGAGACGTAATTCAAATGTGGCTTCTACGAATATTCAGTCCCCTCGACCAAAAATATTGCATTAGTCTAAGAAAAAGTCCAAATAAAGTGTACGTCTGATTTTGTTCTGTATATCAACTTGTTTTCCTCTTTTTGTGTTTTTTAGGAGATGATGGTTTGTGAATAATTGTTGACAAACAGAATAATAAAAGGGACCTTTATATAAAAGATGAATTACATTTTTTTAATACAAAATACCAAGTTATATTTTTAGTTTACATCACCCTTATAACTTCTTTTTTCTGCAGTAGTACGCTCATATTGTTACAATACACATTTACCGTAAACAAAATGTATCAATTTTGTTATGCGTTTAATAATACATATATTTATATTATTATACAAAAATTGAATTTCGTTCTTACGAACATCAACCACAAAACTCCATTTGAAATGGGTTTGTGGAATAGCTTCAAATTTCAACCACAGCCTCAAAGTGATATCACTAACAAAACATAATCATCAATTTGTCAAAAATATCAAGAAATCACAAAAATCATTTGTAAGTTTTCAAACTTTTGAAAATTCCAACAATTGAGTTTTTAATTCATTCTTAACTGTTTAAATAAAGCAGGGGCTAGGTCTCTGTCCCCAAAATCAATAATTCAAGGGTTTTGGATGGGACGGACGGGAAATTTTTTAATTCCCCAATAGTATATAAATCTATGACAACTATCGATAAACATAAATATCACTAGCTCTCAACTAGTTTCTTAGCACCAAAAAATGAAAATCATTGTCATAAATAAGATATTATTATCTTTTCCTCAATATTTGAAATTCTATACTAAATGAAGTAATTAGGATAAGATCTTAACATATGGGCTCATTTTTATCATGGACTAATTGTGATATATCGTCACGATAAAGTATGATATATCTTGTTGTAAATGGAAAAGTTATCTATCAAATTAGGTCGGATGACCCTTTAATTAGGTAGTGTGATAATTAATTTGATCCAACTAAGCATTACTTAATCCTATATGTGCAGACATTTACTAGTGGGATTAGCTAAACACACTCTTATTTCTATTATATACAAAAACATACATAAGAAAGTATGATTATGAAAAATAAATAGCAAATTAAAAAAATAGACGACGACTTTCGGCTTGCATTCAACTGGGACCAATATACATGAGCCGCCTATTCAACATTTTTTGTAGGTAAAAAGCATTTCAAACTCACACCTTCTGTTCTAATCCAATTTGATTTGCCTAAAAAAATATTAATTTATGCCTTTTTCTTTTCCACTTTTGTTCTTTAAAGAATCAAAAGATCCATTTGAGAATATTAGTAGTATATTCCTCCACCTTTTAAAATTTGATGTATAAAAAGTTTTCAAAATAGTTTCATATCCATTTTTGTGGATTAGTATATATTTCGAAGTTCTTTGATATGTGTTAAAAATCATGTTGGCATCAATTACCAAATTAATAGAATAAGGGTTAACTCTACCGTAAGTCTTATTCTTAGCACGTTATATGGATTGTGATGGAACGATTGAGTCTCAAATTTAATCTCTGCAAATGAAAAGATATTTCAATTGGAAGTGTCGCCTTCAAAAATTAGTTGTCCAAATATGAATTTAATTGTAGCGGAAAACAAAACAAAAAAGAGTCATTATCAGGTTGCCAATTTGATACTTTTGAAGACTATCAATAGATGAAGACAAAGAGTTGTTGCTGAATTGTCCAGAAGAAAATTAGACCTAACATGGCCCAAAAAACTATAGGGCAACTTGTAGTTACGTGTGGACAAAGTTGTGCTGACTCCTTGAGACCTTGACCTAACAAGCTCACGTTCTCCATTTATTAAATACTTTTTTTTCTATTTTTTGAATTTCTTTACGAGTGAATATTCATGTATTATATCTCTTTTATTTAAGAGCTCATCTTCTTGGGGTCTAGGCTATGTAAAATATCTATCACTTTGGACAATTTTTTTGACATTTTTTTCTGAAAAAGTTTTGTTTTGGAAAGTTTTATGCAAAATAAAAATGTAATTATAGATTTATAGTGATAGTTGCTTTTGTCCTAAA
Organism: Solanum verrucosum; assembly: GCF_900185275.1. Classification (NCBI taxonomy): domain Eukaryota; kingdom Viridiplantae; phylum Streptophyta; class Magnoliopsida; order Solanales; family Solanaceae; genus Solanum; species Solanum verrucosum. The sequence goes on from NW_026020048.1 coordinate 3,810,531, forward strand.
ATGAAATTGAGTGGACAGAGCTAAAAGGTTGTCAAGAAACTACCACTGCCCATTTAATTTTAGGTGTCTTTATTAAGGTAGGACAAGAAGATCATAGAGTATAATTGCACATGAATTTTGGCAATATAAAATTAAGGAGTACCTAATAATCCACTTATCGATTAATTAAGTGCGTGGAATGAATACTTGCTTGGAAATGGCAAAGAACCTTCTCCTCATTATGTAATTAACAACTCTAATTTGTTGTCTAGCTAGATTGGAATGTTAACTCACAAATGGCTTTTCTTTTTCTATTGGAGGTGACGATATATCGATTCATTTACTTCAAAATCTGATATTTGTGCTAGGCCTAGCCGCCGCTGGGTATAATCATTTGGCCAATTTCCAAATTATGTCCATTTCATTACTTGACGCTTATATGAAAAATATAACTTTTTCATTTTACTTGTCTATTTTAACAATTGAAGATAAATTTATCATTTTTCTTTCAATATTACCATTATCATTAAGTAACTACGATAAAAATAGATTTCCCAAGGGAGTAACATTTATGCGGAGATCAGTAGTTTTATTGATTTTCGAACAGACAAATTACTTATTCTGTTACACTTGGATACATTTATTCTGACCTGGCTAAACATATCAAACAAACATGTAGCCTAAAATTTTACATGCACTCCAAGCAATGCCATGAACTGAGAAATGAACTCAGGATGACCTGGCCAAGCTGCCCCTGTCACAAGATTTCCGTCTGTGAAGCAACGGTCTATTGGTTCTGGTTCTAGCCATGTCGCCCCTCCTAGTATCACGTTAAGTTTCACAGCAGGGTATGCAGTACACTTCTTACCCTGTAGTTGTTTAACGCGAGCACGGATTATAGTATGCACAAACCACATGATTTCATTTTATGTCATTTCTGAAGATAACATGTTTTAGTTACTGCATAAGATTGTTGGGATCAATTTTATCATAACATCCTAGTATAAAATGTTCCACAAACATCATGCAAGCACCTAACTTTTTTAACTTCCATTCTCAATGATGTTAAGAGAGATAGATACCTTGAGAACACCAGCAGCAGATAGTATCTGTTGGCCATGGCAGATTGATGCAACTGGTTTTTTGGACTCCATAAATTCCTGGACCAACTTAATAACATCATCATCCAGGGCAAGGTATTCTGGAGCTCGGCCTCCGGGAATTACAAGTCCATCATAGCTTGAAACATCCACACTTTCAAAATTGGCATTTAGGGGAAAATCATGACCTGGCTTCTCACTATAAGTCTGGTCACCTTCAAAGTCGTGCACAGCCGTGGGGCATTTCTCTCCGGCTTTCTTCTTGGGGCAAACAGCATCAACATGGCATTCAAGAGCTTGGAGGGACTGAAAAGGTACCTTGACTTCATAGTCTTCCATGAAATCCTACACCCAAAAGAAAGTAGACACAAGGGCGCTCAAATTAGTTGCTAAATAAGATGTCAATCAAATACAAGTTAAACAGTCTGAGACCAGAACAGAGAAGAACTCTAAATATGAAATCTGCACACATCCGTGATACTAGCCAGGTAACTCATACTGAAAAAATAAAGCCTCTAGTGTGGTAGTTTCAAGCCTTCTACTTAGTGGAACATCTTTCAGGACATCCAATGCCCAGACCCCAGATCAATGGCTTCAATTAGATAAAGTAACAGGAAGTATGAAAACATGGTCAGCGAAGTGGAAAAGAGTGACTCAAGGGAGATAAAAAATATAAATCAAGCAAGAAGTACATCTAATCCGATTGTGTAGATAGTTTGGCTGACTAGTACAGGTAAGACAAGGGAATTCATGAATCATGAGTTGAAAAAACATTTTTTTTTTAACTGTATATCCTGTTCAAGGTGAACCGTGAACCTCCCAAATTCTGTATGGAATTTGCATTTCAGATAAATAACTCAAGGAGTCAGGGACCATCAGTAATTTGTGCAGATTGCACAGATTCACAGAGGTGGGGAAAGAGTATGGGAAGGGTCAACGCTTTCCTTTCTTTTTCTTTTCTATTTGGAGGAAGCATCTACTAAAATGTGCTAATACACAGCTCATGATCCAAAAATACAATCCTCCGAGAGAATGACAAGAACTGCCACCCATGACCATAAAGAACATGGAGGATAGAGTAGCCAGATATCATATTCAAGAGACAATTTCGATATCATGTTCCTTAAAAGAATGAGGTAGGTAATCCTATACGATAAAGCAGTACTAATGGTTAAACGTTCATTTATAAAGGTAAAAGGCGCTCTGCAATGGCCTGAGAAGAGAATAATACATTAGCATATGGAAGCAAAGACCTTATCCCAAAAAATGTGCTATGAAAGTTACTACAAGCTCCCTGGATGAACTTTTAAGTTGCAATACTATTCACTTTTACAACAAAGAGATGCACCACTTCTTAATATAGCACTTCGAAAGAACAAAGTTGAAAAGCTCCTATTTATTATTTAGCATCTATGACAGTCTGCATCGCATCTTCTTCAACAAATCCTCTTTGAGACATAGAAGCACACACTACCAGAACTAAGTAACAGCTGATAATAATCAATCTATACTGTCAAACTTAAGATGACAGGTTAAACTGGAGGCTCTTTCTTATCTACACAGGCATGACATTCCAAACAATATCAGGTGATTATCTGATGCCTCACCAGCATGTGGAGAGCAAAATATGACACAAACTAAGCGAATAAACATAACGAGAGAATCTTTTTATGGCACATATTGGAATTTCAATAAGGAGAAAAATTTCTTTCACCTACATATCAACAGAACCAGCTAAATTTTGGAGTGGGATGAAAGTCATTTCAAAGGTCATAACTCATACCATAATCTGTACATTTAGTTCATATACTAGCATTTACTAGTAAACTGCAATTCGAAACTCAGCATTTCAAATTCTCTCAGCTAAAAAAGATAATGCTACATGATCATTAACTTACCCCACATAGAAATAGGATTCTTTTACCAGAACCAACTATGCTGCCACCAAGTGCTTTGACAAAGAGTCGAATGAATTCAGGATTTCCTTCATAAGTAGGTCCAGTGATGAGATTACCATCGATGGTACATGAGGCCAGGGTTTCTGGCTCTTCCCAATGGGCACCAGCAGCAACAAGCACCGGCTTGACAGCAGGATAAGCTGTGCACTTTCGACCTCTGACCACATCTGCAGCCGCCAGGATCAATTGTCCATGACAGATAGCGACAATTGGCTTTTTAGTGTTGGCAAAACTTTTCACCAAGTCCAACACAGATTCATTCATGGCCAGATATTCTGGAGCACGTCCTCCTGGTATGAACAAGCCATCATACTTTGAAGCCTCGATTTCATCAAAGGTTGCATTAAGAGCAAAATTGTGTCCACGGGACTCTGAATATGTCTGAAACAATTTTGAAACTAAATAAGACTCTGCTACCACAAAAACATTAATACTATCACAAATTGAAATTCTATAACAAACAGGAAAATATTTTGCTCAAAGACTCGTGCACAAGTGAGTATAGACATATAATTTGGTTAAAGAATTGTTGTAATTGTCTAAAACCTAGTACTCCAATTGACCAGCCTATATCTAGCCAAATTGTTCAAGGATGACTCTCCTTGACTAAGAACTCATCCACCACATCTCTTGCCCTCAGCTGTAAATTATCCTGAGTTAAGTGGTCTGCATATAGAGATGCAACATCCAATTTCTTGAAAGCTAAAAACTACACTTGAAGATCCCAGTATCATAAGTTCTACGCCCATCAGCAATGAAAGCTCCTTTATTTCCTTGAATTCAAACTCATAATTCATAAAACACGAACCTTTTGAAATTTGGATTAATGGATATCCACTCCTTAAACAGAAAACACTGAGTAAAGCTCAGAAAAATAAAAGAATTCAGCTACACATCAAGTTTCAATCTTCCAACCACAATCCAGTACTAGTCAATGAATGACACATAAAAGGGTAAGTTCTAATCATTAAACATCTAAAAGTCCACCCGAATACTACTTAAGAAATATACCATGGATAAGAACTATGCAGATTCAAATCATACTCCAGTAACTCATAAAGCCTAAACCTTTTACTTTTTGGAATAAATGGGTATCCAATCTTCAAACAGAAATCATAAGAATATAGATCCGTGTTGTGAACGAAAACATTAGGATCCAATGCAATCCAGCATGAGTCAATTAGGTATACACAAAATAGCAAACTATAATCATTTTTTCGACTTGATTGAGATCCACTATATGAATCATCTGTATCAAGCTCTAATTAATTTTAGACTAGCTTTGACCTACTTCAAAGTTCAACCCTCGTCTTTAGCAGAGTTACCGGACAGATCAAAGCTATTCACCAAGAATCTACTCCACAAAAACTAGCAAATAATCACATTACACACCGCTTAGAAGAACTATGCAGATTCAAATTAACAGATAAGATAGAGAAAATAATTGACCTGGTGACCAGAAAGCTGATGGACGGCAGTGCGGCAAATGTCACCGGATTTCTTTCCAGGACAAACTGCATCAACTGCTACTCCATAGGCTAGTAGAGCTTGAAATGGTACCATCACCTGAACAATAACAAACAAAACAAAAAAAAATCAGTGACCGATTAATCATTTTAAATATACACATAACACACTAACTAGAAATCAAGTGAAAAAAGAAAAAGAAAGAAACCTCATAGTCTTCAACGTAATCTCCACATAGTAAGAGAACCCTTTTCTGATTTGCCATTTTTCAATCAGTTGGAGTTGAGGTTTATCTATCTCTGTGTGTGGAAGAGATTGAGGAATTGATATAAGAGACGAAGAAGAAGAAGCTGGAGTGACTAAATGTTGCTCTCCAAAATCCACGTGTCAATGAATATTAGTGGAACTGTAGAAGCTTCTCCACAGATATAGTTTTATTTTGTTTGTTATAATTACAAAAATAGAGGGTTTTATTGCAAACAAGGTGGACGTGCCGGAGTGGTTATCGGGCATGACTAGAAATCATGTGGGCTTTGCCCGCGCAGGTTCGAATCCTGCCGTCCACGCGTTTTATAATTTCTCTATTCTTTTTGAATGCTTTGTTTTATTTTTGATGACCATGGTGTTCAAATCAGATTTCTTGCAATTTTTTTTGGTCTCTAAGACCTTAGAATTCTCATTTCTCAACCACTTCATTAACCACGCCCTTGTGTGCTTGAATCCTCCATGTTCATATAGTTGTGCGGGGTACAAAATTGAACCGAAAACCAAATCAAACCGCAAATTGAGTCAAACTAGAAAAAAATCCGATTGATGGTTTGATATTGGAAAAAACCGACTATAATTGGGCTGGTATGGTTTTAACTAAAAAAGTCAATCTGAGACCAAACCAACCCGACATTATAAATATAATTTTTAAAATTTATTTTACACATATGAGTATTTACTTTGATGTAATCTATATTATATAATATAAAGGAGAAACATAAACAAGGTGATGTGGCACCTCTCTATAATCTCCATTTGTATTTATTTTTTTTCTCTTTTTTTTGGCTTTTCTTTCTTATCTAAACTAATTATTTTATTGTAAAAGTAAATTATTTAATTTATTACAAATAAATATTATATTAATGGATAAACATTTTCAACAAAGACTCTTCACATGCCAACTTACAAGGAGTAATTATTCGTAACTCATACCTCTCTAATTTCTATTCTTAATAAAAAAATTATTTTTTATTTTTTGTCCTTCTTCTAATTACAATTACAAATTACAGAATGATAATATTTGTAAATATTTTTATCTTTATTATTTAATTTATTTAAAAGGTTTTCCCCTTTTTCTTCTTTAAATCAATTCTTTTATTATAAATGTATTATTTAGTTAATTACAAAAATTTGTATATAATATAAAGCTAGATAAAAACATCTATATAATAACAATAATAATAATAATAATAATAATAATAATAATAATAATAATAATAATAATAATAATAATAATAAATATAGACAAGGTGATGAGACACTTCTCTATTGACCTAGAAAATTATTTATGTTTTTTCTCCTTCTTTGAACTTTTCTTACTATTCTTTTTCCATCTTCTTATTATTAAAAAATAAAATAAAATAAAGGAGAATCATAACCACCCTTTACCTAAACGGAAGAAGCCCAAAAGTTGATAACTGGTATATCACGTTTTACTATGCATTAAATATCTCTGTAATAAATAATAATTAAAATGAAATAAAAAGGTTACAAACAACCTCTATATATAATAAGTTAAGAAAAGAGATGTGAAAATTTCATATATGACATATATTAGACTAATATTTTCAAGTTATAGCAGTAGAATTAAACTTTCAAGTTGTAACAATAAAATATTTCAGGTTGTAACAGTTTCTTAAAAAAAAACTTTTTTTAAATAATTGTAAAATAAAAAAATTGAAAAAAATAAAATAATTCGTTTCTGAAAAAAAAGGTAAAAAAACGGAAATAAATGTGTTAATTAAATTTGAATTGATTGAAGATAATTACTAATTAGCATAAATTAAGGAAATTCAAACTAATTAAGAATATTTAGTTTCCTTATTTCACTCTAATTTGTTAAAATTAATTAAAAATTTTGATTTCATCCATTTTCTTTCACGTTTCTCTCTCTTCGATTTTTTTTCCAGAAATCTTGTCACTCTCATCTAATTCATATTCGTTTTTATTCAATAATCTTTATTTTCTAAACGGCATCTTATTAGTATTAATAAAACATAGTGGTAGATGGGATCCTTCAGGTTAGTGTTCTTTGCGATTTTTTATTTGTATTGTAATACAAATCAAACGTTCAAAAAAATTATGAACAGTGATTCTGGAAAAAAAAATATTCAGATTTTGTTTGTGAATAATAGTTTTAATTATGGCATTTTTGGTATGAATATTCACTTTTGAAATTACATAAAATTTGTTTGAAATTGGTATAGATTTTTGTTTGAACATTCATTTTTTTGTATGTTTCTAGTTAAAAAATTACATAAAATTTATTTGAATTTGGTATATTGGTTATACCATGTTGGTACGATTTTAGAATTATATTTGAATGAATTTCGTATACTATTTGTCTAATAAATGACAATTAATAGTTAAAAGTGGTATTGTTTTGGTATTATAGTGGCATGATTCTGCTGTGAAAAAGTGACGACTTATGTAATGAAATAGGTATGAAAAATGTGCATAATAATTATATGAAATTTGTATACTGATTTCAGATTTTTTGTTGTGTATAATAATTTGAATTATGGCGTTTTTTTAAAAATGTATAATGTTATATTTTGGTATGAACATTGAATTTGTTCATTATTTGTCTGACGCTTTTTTTTTTTGGTATATTTTTGGTTAAAAAAATAGATAATTTTTTCTTTGGAATTTGTATACTTATACTACCAAGCATGTATGACAATCGATAATGTTTTCATACCATTTTTGGTTTGATTGGATTTTTTTTTGGCATTATATTGTAATGAATATTGAGAATAATAATGTAATAAATTTGGTATACTGTTTATTAAAGAAATGAAAATTAATATTTCTAAGTTGGAATTATTTTGGTATTCTAGTGGCATGATCCTGATATGAATAATTGATAACTTTTGGCATGAAATATGTAAGAAATGTGTGAATAAGAATTGTATAAAATTTGTATACTCATATAACATATGTGTTTTTACTTTTGTATTCTGTAATAACACATGAAATTGTTTTAAAATAACATATGTATTTTAAGTTTTGTATGAATTTTGTAAGCATAAAAATGATATGAAATTTGTATATTGATATAACATATGTATAAAAGTTATTTGTACTTTTGTATGATATAATATTGACACAATAATTATTGATGAAACAGAAAAATATGCAATTCAAAAAGTGTCGGAGCAGAAATTATTGTCGCATGGTTCAAAAAGAACTATACGGAGATCACAACTTGTAAATGATTTGTTGATGTGAAATTCAAGAGGTCTAAGATTACGAGCAGTACATGTCGTCGGGAGGAACACAATAGGAAGACATGTTCAAATTACCCTTCTGAAAAAAAGACATAATTTATTTTTATTTTTATTTGGTTGTTTTATGGTGGCAAACTCATGTTTTGATTTATTTTGTCTTTTAAGTTAATGAATTATAATTTTAGAATATTTATTATGTGTGCTAGTTAATTATTTGTGTATTCAGTGTTTCTCAAATGTATACTCAAAAAATAGGTAATGTTTGTATGTGATTGATATTGACTGGAAAAATTAAGTCAAATCTTAATATGAAATTGGTATACATTTGGTATCCAACTAACGTCCCAGTGGTAAAATTGAAAAAAAAAACATGTAATTGAGATTTCAACTGAAATAGGCAACGTAAAACTAGTTAATATTGTATCCAATTTGTATAAATTTAGTATTGAATTGATATCCCATTGGAAAAATGAAAAATCAACTTGTGGTTGAGATTTCAATCAAATTAGATAACCTAAACAAGTTAATGTTGTATTCAATTGGTATCCAACAAATATCCCAATTGAAAATGAAAAAAACAAAATGTAACTGATATTTCAATCAAATTAGACAATCTAAAACAAGTTAATATTTTATCTAATTTATATACACTTGATATCCAACTTGAAATTTTAGAACAAAGACAAAATATGAAAATGTATAAAATTAGTATCCAACGGGTATAAATCCGGGAAGAATAAATCTGATTGTAAAACAATGCATATTATATATTGTTGTCAGAAATTGTAGCAAAAGAAATATACATCACCCAAAAATCAAAACATGTAATTAAAAGTCTAAACTGCAATAATTAATACAAGTTCTATATTTTCCTCTCTCTTCAATTTATATTCCATATTCAAGTGTGATTTTTTTTTATCATATTTAAGCTAAACTTAAGAAATCCTTATTAAAGATTTTATGATCTCATATTATCCATATATATCAACAAATTTCAGAATTAAATATACTTATTTCACCAACAAAACAATATTTTAGATATAGAAAAACACACCAAAAACAAGTTCAAAATTTACGTAAAACGGTTTTTTTTCTCAAGAAATCAAGTTTTAGATTAATTAAAATAAAAAACGAAATCAAATTTTCAAAATATAGAATTCTTAATTCTAAAAAAATCAGATTAAGAAAAAACAATATCAAAATTTAAAATTAAAAAAAAAATCAAGAAAAGCAAAAGAAAAAAGATTAAAGAGAGAGAAAATTACATGTTAAAATATACGGGGATAAATTTATATTTTAAAAAAAATTTAAAGGCCCCAATAGTCATTAATAAATAAAAGTTATTTGAATAAGTTAAAAAATCCCTTAAAAGGTGTAATAGATAATTACAAATTGATTCTCTCTCATTAATATTATTTCTCTCACCTATTAATTATATAAAAGGAACTGCAATCAATATAATTAAATAATTAATAATATAAAAATATAAAAAGATTAATCATTTAATAAAGTAAATTTTAATTGATTTTTAAATAAAGTTAAATTTAATTGATATGTTATAACCCGTAATTAAACTGATATAAGTAAGAATTTTTTAAAAGTAGGTTTAAAACTCGTAATATTGTCTCTTAAATGTGTATATGGTGTGATTTTTCCTTATTTTTTTTTCCATTTCTTGTTTGATATTATTTTCATTTTTAAATTCATTTTCATGTAACTTTTCTCTTTAATAAGGAGATGGACATTAGAGGAGTATACTAATTGTAATTTCTAACGAATATTATTGTGGTTCACAGTACATTATGTTGATAAATTCAACCTCTTTTTGTTTGTTATTCTTTTCTTTGAATGCATGCATATGATATATATATCTCTAATATATAGTATAGTTCGTTTGTATTGCGTTCAACTAATTAAAAAATTATGATAAAATAACCAATTAGTTGTTTTATTTTTTGGTTTACATGAAAATTACAGAAAAATGATTATTAGTGATGGAAATAATAACTATTTGAATTAACTTATTTTAAGTGCTTTTATGCTAAAATAGCTTTTAAGCACTTTTGGAGTGTTTGGTAAATTTAAAAAGTACTTAGAAGAACTTGATTTTAAGCTAAACTGATAAAAATAAGTCAAAAATCATAAATTAAAAAATTAAACTTATTACTTTTGATTTAAAAGTCAAACAATAAAAGTCAATCCAAACGAGCATTATTTCCACCTCATTTGTGACCACCGATTTCAGTAAAAAATTATGCAATAATTTTAACGAAGTCAATTTGCACATGCACTAAAACAAATTATTTTTTAAACGAATGTAAAGTACTTAACCATAATTATATGCAATGAAATATGATGTTTTTTATTACAAAAATATTTAATAGCAAAGCACAATATGATCCACATCATATAATTATATTAGAACTGCACAATTGTGAAGAGAATTTGAATACGTGATCATTATAAAAAATTAGTTAAATTTATTTATTTATTAATTTTTTTAAATATATATATTCTAAGAAAAATACTATTTCATAAAATTTATAAGATTTTAATTAACTGCGCGAAGCGCGGATTAGTTAACTAGTTTCTAAATATTACTTATCGTTTTCAGAATTTTTATCTTCTAACATATTTTTTCAAGTTTTTTGAGAATGGTCCAATAAAGGTTATAGTCCATAGATATTAGTATTTAAAGCTCAATTCAAAATCTAATCAATATTAGTGCTAACAAAAAAAATTAATTCAACATTAAGAATGACAATAATGTTGAATATTTGTTCTTTCTTTCACATTGGTTTGGACATTTAAAATAAATAACCTAATATTTTTTTTTAAAAGTTTCATCATGTAATTAATACTTATTAGACTTATTTAGCATTTTTAATTATTATCATTTTCATTATGACTTACCAATTTGCAATATTTATTCTATACAATTTCATTATTATTTTTTATTTAATATTTTAGTGTCATCACTCATCTCATATTTTGTATTTTTTTTAAGGAACACCTTAGATAGTTGTATTTTGATTGGACTAAAGAAATATTTGGAGCACGAGTTAAATATGTGTTTGTATGAATAGTTTACCGGAAAAATTCAAAAACCCGAATAAAAAAATCCGATGATTATTAGTTTGTTTTGATTTAAAAATCCGACACGAATGGTTTGGTTTGATATTTGAAAAACTCGAACTAACCAGAAAAAATCCGAATTTTATAAATTTGGTTGGTTTATAAATTTAAGAATTTGACACAAATGATTTAATTTGATATTTAAAAAATCCGAACAAACCTGATCATGTACACCCCTATTGTGCACTTATACTATGACTATTAATAATAACTTCACATATGAAATAAAGAAGTTAAGCATCCACAAATCAAAAATCTTGTTGACTCGGTTATATTATAGAGTAAATGTTTGTTGATGATAAATTGATAAATTAAATGAAGATATATGATATTTGTAGTCGAAATAATAGTTAAATTTTTTTGGAAGTATTTAACCACATAAAATATATTATCTACTTTAAGTATACATGTTAATATCAGTTGAAATAGATTTAAGGTTTAACATAATGACATGTTTTAAGTATTTAACTTATTTATATAGTGAAAGCTTGATAACATGTGCAATTTTATTTATTTTTTTGGAAAGTTTTAATTGAAAGTGTCTACTAAAAACACCATATTGTGTGTTTAAGTGACCAATTGAAATAAGTTTCAATTTGAAACTCTAAATTAAATTTACTAACAAATTTAAGGATTGTTTATGCATTAAATCAAAATCTTTGGGGGTCTCCCGAGCAATTTTCAGGGATTAGAGGTGTATGAAGTATCAAGCAGAAAAATGAAGGGGTGAAAAGGGAAAAGTGATTTGTGTGTGAGAAGTTCTTCTGCTGCTACTGGGGGAGCTAAGGGTTTTGGCCAGAAGCTATGGAAGCAGCAAAACGCAAGCGAAACCCTGCCGAGTACGAAGACGATGAGTACGACACATTCAAACAACCACCACCGCCGTCCTCAGCCACCGCAAACGGAGGCATCGACCTTTCACTGCTCGAAGCCTTAGAAAAATCTCAACAAAACCCTGTGGAAGTTCTCGATATCAAAACAGTGAAAAAACTCGTCCTTGCATTCGAACGCCGTCTTAAGGAGAACATTGCTGCACGTCTCAAGTACCCGGACCAACCCGAAAAGTTCGCGGATTCCGAAGTCGAGCTCCATGAAGAAATCGAAAAGCTCAAAATACTCGCCGGAGGCCCCGAATTTTACCCGGAACTCGTCAATCTCGGGACCATTGCGTCTATCACCAGCCTCCTCAATCACGAAAACACTGACATCGCTATTGACGTGGTCGGCTTATTACAAGACCTGACCGACGAGGATGTTCTCGAGGACAACGACGAGCCGGCGCAAATTTTAGTTGATTCATTGGTTGAGAACAATTCGTTAGAATTGCTCGTTCAGCTCCTAGGTAAAATGTCCGACTCCGATCCGGACGAGTCCGCTGCCATATATAGTATACTCGCGACTGTTGAGAATTTTATTGAAGTGAAACCCTCGGTGGCGGAACTTGTATGTGAAAGGACGAAGTTAATGAAGTGGTTGCTGACAAGAATAAAGGTAAGAGAATTTGATGGAAACAAGCAGTATGCATCGGAAATTTTGGCTATTTTGCTGCAGAGCAGCACGGTCAATCAGAAGAGATTAGGGCAATTGAACGGCGTGGACGCATTGTTACAAGCTGTAGCAATGTATAAATCGAAGGACCCTAAGACGCCAGATGAGGAGGAGATGGTTGAGAACTTGTTTGATGCCTTGTGTTGTTTGTTAATGCCTTTGGAGAATAAAGAGAAGTTTGTGAAATCTGAAGGAGTGGAATTGATGATCATTATAATGAATCAGAAGAAAATGTGCTATGGATCAGCTATAAGGGCGTTGGATTTTGCAATGACTAATTATCCTCCAGCATGTGAGAGGTTTGTGGATGTAATGGGGTTAAAGACTGCATTTCCTGCTTTCATGGGTAAGGCAAGTCAAGTTCTCTTTTACTTTAATTTTTGTTACATTTTACATTGATAGAATGATATAGATGATTCATGTAGTCGCCCGCAATTGATTTGTTGACCAATGTGATAATTTTCTTAGTTGAATGGATATAGAGGACTCATATAGTAGACCACAGCTGGTTTATGATTGAGATATAGTTGATTGTGTTTTGATTGATTGCTAATTTATAAAATTTTCTGAGCATAACGGATATAAATGATTCATACAGTGGATCCCAGTTAATTTGGAACTGAGATATAGTTTGATTGACTAAGTTGTTAATTTTTCAAAGATTGTCTCATAAACAACTCTTACGGTAGGATTAAATTTGTTGATGAATGGAGTAGGATGTTAATTTTTCTTTTTTACAGATATGTTGTTAAAATGTTCGATGTCTAGATAAGGATTGTATTCCCCATCAAGTTGTTACTTAGGTAATAACTTGGCTATTTGTTACATGACAACAACTCTAGTATTAGCAATTATTTTTAATGAGATATAGTAGTTAAAACATAACTATATCACAAGTTCACCCCAAATGGAACAGTTTCCATTGCTTGATTTCAAATTTTCAACAAGCTCTTTAGGATGATTTGGTGTTATTTTTATGATTTCTTCTATTATTGACTCATATAACTTATTATGCTTAAATGTTTTATTATCAGCTACCTCTGAGCAAAAAGAACAAGAAACGCTACAAAGAAGAATTGGAAGAGCGTCTTGTATCACTTGTTGCTTCCTTATTTGGTAAGGAGGCTAGTTAACTGAGAACCTATCTGTGAAGACACAAGTATTTTGCTGTTCTTAGGGGTTGGGGGGAAGAAGAAAAAAAGTTACCTTATATTTGTATGTGACTGCATTTTTATATAAGATAGATTATTTTATTTATAATGGGAAAACCTCCCATATACCTTGGATGTAACTGCTTTAGTTTGCTGTTACAGGGGGAATCTTAAGAGGTTCTAGAAGGGATAGATTGTTAAGTAAGTTCGTGGAGAATGAGTGCGAAAAAATTGACAGGCTTATGGAGCTCTACATGAGGTGATTGTTCATGCAACATATATCTAAGTACCCTGCTCCATTTGCTTCCACTATTCGAAAAAAAGAAAACAAGAATGGTTCTCTTGAGGCTGATTGTTCTATTTTGTTACATTGTGCTGGTTTTAAATTTTTTATCCTTGGGGCTGTTGCAGATATTCCAATAGAGTAAAACTTGAGTCTGAACGGTTTGACCAGCTTGAACTTGATGATTTGGAGGTCTGTTTACTTCTTAGACTTTGCTTATTATGTCTTTCACTAAGGCCTTTTATTTTATATTGCCATAATGTTTAACATGTTTGTAGATGGATGAAGACGAGAAGTACAATAGGAAGTTAGAAGCTGGTCTTTATACTCTTCAGGTCAAAGATCTGTTGCATTTTAATTTTGTACTTATCTCTTGTACGGGCATATTACCACTTCAGATCTCTGGCATTCTTATTGTTGTTTCTTTATCTCTCTGATCCTGCAGTTGATAGCTGTTATTCTGGGTCATCTTTGGACGTCTGAGTAAGTTCTGAAACCTGACATACTATTCTCTTCAGGTAGGATAGATCTAGTTCCTCCCGCTTAATTGTTCTTTTTAATGCAGACATCCTCGAATCAGAGCAAGGATTGACCTTTTGCTAAAGCAACAAAAGCTGACTAAGCAAGATGTAAAAGATATACTCCAGGTGTCTACTCATGACTTCCTTTTTTCTCCAGCAATACCCTCTTTTTGAGTTTCTTGTGTTTGCTTTCAAGTTAGTTATATTATTATACAACAAATTTTCCTGGATTCTTCTACTTATCCAAAAAAAGAGTGAAAATTCTTGGATACATTTGGAGACAAGGTTAACTTGCAAGAAACAATAGCTTTAGGACTTGTAGCAAATCAGAGCAAAATCCAGTTTTTGCAACATGTTATTTGCATTGACCTTTGTATCTTTCACTTTGGATTTAGTTCAATGAATGCAAATTGTTTCTTGACATGCTTGGATTATTGGAATATAACTTCGGTATTGTGGTGTGGTAATATCTGAAGATAGATCTAGAAGGAAGAACTCCTTGAGGACTTTCCTTGTCCATCTTCATGAATTGCCTGTGTTGATCTTTAATGAAATTCATACAAGTTTTATGTGAAGCTGTTTTCCTTCCTATTATACAGTTCACTTTTTCGTCAGTGGGCCTAGTCTTTCCTTTATTCTGAAGAATACTAGATAAAGTCTGTTATGTTATTGAAGTTTATACTTGCACCGCAGGAATATCATGACAACATAGGCGATCTGGAAGGGCCAGAAGAGAAGGAGAGGGGACAATCAAAGATTCAAAGGTTCATATCGTCCTTTTGACCATAATACAGTTGAAAAAGCTGGAATGATGTGTAAACTCTGGCTATTTTGAAAGTATTAAGATGATGTCCTCAGCTGGTCATGTCACTGTATTCTTTGATGTAATGTGTAAGAGCTCATAGCTACCACCTGTTATTGAGGGTTGACAGTTTTGACTGAAAATCTGTTAGTACTGAATGCGATTCAGTGTAATTTGCAACACTTCAATTAATAGTTTTACCCAGTGTAAGTGTAGTGCTTTGTGGAGCATGTTATGTGAGCTTTCACCATCCCAAACCTGGCACTTTGGATGGTTATGCTATTCAGTATTCTCTTTAGAAAATGCTTTCAGTAATGAGCTTTGCTTACTGCTTAATGGTGAATGACTATTACAAAATGCTCATTTCCATCATGAAGTTTGTTGCTAATTTTACTAACTTGTACCATTCATGTGAACCACAAAGATTGCAATTGAAAAAATCAGACGTGAAGGAAGCTTTAGAACTATGAATTGATGTTTTTGAATAAAATGTATGACTGAAATACCGTGTCTTGGGCTCTGTGCAGTTCAGTACTTGCTTAGCAATTTATCAAATGCGAGAGCAAACTTGATCAATTTTTAGTCTGAGTTTAGTAATATTTGAAATCCTGTATTCTTTATCAGCTTTTATACAAAGAGCAGCGTCAAACCAGAATGAACGTTAACAGCCAAAAAAACCTTCAAGATGTTGTGTATATTACCCAGACTCTGAATCCTTGGGATCGTTTGGTTGGGAACATGGTGGGATAAGTAATCCCAAACATGACAACCAAACAAGAAACAACATTTTTATTCCATCACTATTTATTTTTATCCCTCACACCAAACAAAATGTTGAATCTATCTTAAAATGATAAACTAGAATGAACGTTAACAGACGAAAGACTGGTTAGTAAGAACATATTTGAACCAGTTAAGCAAGAATGCACTCTTATTTCATCAGCTTTTCTGATTTCTCATGAGATGTCAATGTATAAATTTCTCCGAAGAGATGTTCAAGGATATGACAACACAAACTACCAGAAGCTCGACCTATTTTGGCTGAAAAGGGAAATATAAATTGTGAGATAAACAAATGACAACTGCAAACCAAAAGCTTGGTTAACTCCATTAATAGGATAGCTGCAAACCGAAAGTATACCACAGAATATTCTATCCCCGTTCTAAAATTGCATGATCTATGCACATTAAGAGAACTTCTCTTCATTCTATAACTGCATCTATATGTAACAAATCCTATCTATGCACATTAACAAAACAAAGTCTCAAAAAGTTGTAGCATTTCTACAAGAAAATGCCCTTCCGATCTTGTATGTTGTATCATGTATGCACTCTTCAAGATAAACCTACCTGATATGAACACTTTCAGCAGATGACTCATCCTTCAAATGAAAAGCATCAAGCTGCTTGCACAAGATAAACATAGGATCTAGGTTTGGTATCTCTGTCAGTGGCCGAATATCCCAAACCCGCATGACATCTACATATCTTGAGGTCTCCATAATAGTCTCAAGAGTCAGAACAATATGAAGTATCCCATCGACAGGGCAGAGCTCAGTGAGTTGATTAGACACCCCACTTGGCACAGTAATATGTTCAGTGTGAGGCCATTGCGAATCACTAGAAAGCTTCATCAATACGGAAATTGCTTTCTTACGAATTTCTATGCTTTTAATTTTCTCCATTGCTTTCCAAAATTTATCATCAACACTTACCTGTAATGAAACAGATGAAGCTTCAATTAGTCCTGTAACACAGCTGGGAGAAAGAACAACCGGCAGAGATCAAACACAACCTTGGATCAATTTAATTTTTATGAAAGTTCTTGAAGCATCTACGTCGCTTTCCCACAACATTTTAACCATAAATTAAACACACTGACAACCAACATTCACATAATCTCCCCTGACCAGGGCTCATTCTCTGGTCTAATCAAATGACATCTTCATAATTAGGATGGAAGGAGCACTAATAATGCCATAAACCGTATGATGCTATAACAAACAAAAAGAAATTATTAGTTAACTCGTTGTAAGTACTCAATTCTTTGTCTTCATTTAGAGAAAGGCATTGCCTTCACTGGTCTTTATCTATTACCTTAGCTCTAGTCCCCATGGAGTGACATTTTGTTAAAAGAATTTACAAAAAGTAAGTAGGCGTTACCATATCACGATATGAAATCGTGAGATAGAATCATGCGATTTCACGATGATTTCATCTCATATCATGAGATGGAATCCCATGTTCTTCAAAAATCATGATTTGGGTTTTTTTTAATACAACAATTAACCCACAAGTTTATATTTTGTTAAAACAACCCCACATTTATATCTACTAGCCATTTATTTCATTGTAAATAAAATTTATAATCATATCATTACTTTTTAAAATTTATTATTCTCCCCAACAAAAAATTTATTATAACTTTAAATCAATTCCTACTCTTTTTTTTTTTTGATGACAAGGGAAACCCGCAACCGCTACCCTTTGGGTGCGCATAGGGTAAAACCCCCGCTCCTATGCAATAGCTCGCAAACCACATAGGAGAGGTAACCCGCACTAGGCAAGCCTGGTGCAACGAGCTCGACCCAGAAGGCAAACCCCTTGCTTTCGCTGGCAAGGGGTTTCGAACTTGAGACCTCCAACATGGAAGTCCCAAGCTCAAACCACTGGGCCACCCCGAAGGGTTAATTCCTACTTTATCATTTATATTCATCAAATTTATTATTTTTTATCAAATTTATTTGTCAACCAAATTTATTACTACTACTTTAATGTTTAATAAAAAAATAATTATTCATCTATATTGAGTGAACAAGACTGACCACAATGGCTTTGTAATAATTTATTATGCGATTTTATAAATTATTGTTTATTTGGTAAGATTGAATAGAGAATTGGGACTATTTTAGTAGTTTTACAACTTATGGGATTCTTATGTTTATGAGAAAATATACAACACAAAAATTTCAAATCGCATGTCCAAACAAAACTTCAATTCCATCTCAAGATTTCATATCATGATTTCATATCGCTTGGCCAAACGGGGCCTAAAAGGCCTACTACCTCCACCACAATTTATATTGCATTGTTTATACAGTTTCCATTATTCCAGTGATAATTTACATCCAAAAATGTTGGACGCTATTCCAGTGATAACTTATTTTATACAGTTTCCACAAAATTTTAAGAATGTAAATCCATTTTACTAATCAAGTCTAAAATTGATTCATTTTTTTGTATATTAAACTAACTTCCATTGAGATATTTCTCTATCAAATTTTCAAACATCACTTAATATTTTTTCTACTCTTATTTATGAATTTATAAACAGGAGTCAATAACATCTTAAATTTTGTGTCAAGTGGAGAGTCCAGCCTAGTTATACTCATTCCCTGTGCGAAATTCTGTATAAAGTGAGATTAGGAAAGTGGCACCTGATAGGAAAACTTGCTTTAACATATCCAAAGAAAATGAGTAAAAATACATTTTTAATGAATATAAAGTAAGTAGAAAGGCATTGCCAGTTGATTTAGGAGAATATGCTTTAGAAACTCAAAGAGAATACCTTCCACCTTGTTCCTTCAAAAAGTACTGAATAAAGGCGTATTTTAATGTCAAGGAGGTCAATATCTACCAAGGCAGCTGCCATAGATTTCACCAAGTCCTTGTCATTCTGAGCATCATGGAAGCAGCCCCTAACTCTGGCATCATGTACAAGTATCTTCCAAACAGAACCACTGCTTTTTAATGTTGCTTCATTGCCAAATATCCAGAGGCAGTGCCTGCAAGAAGCAAGCTTTCTTACAGAACCACAGACAATCCCCTAGAGATTGGAAAGTTACAACAGTATCTTGAAAAAACAGCAATACCTTGCTCTAGTCAATGCTACATTAACCCTTTGACTGTTCGAAAGGAAACCAATTGATCTGTTAGCATTGGAGCGTACCGCTGAGATTATTATTACATCCTTCTCACCTCCTTGAAAACCATCGACAGATCGTACATCCACAGAGAATCCACTCTCATCATCGGTGCTATACTTAGTTCCGAGGTTCTCTTTAATTGCAGCAATTTGAGCATTGTAGGGTGATATGATACCAATACTGATCTTTTTTCCCAAGGAAGTGAATCCTGTAACAGGAAATAAAATCAGAAAATCCGTAATTTAGCAAATGATATAATGTGCATCTTCACTTGATAATGCCATTAAATCAATCTTAGTGTACCTTTGAAGAGGTTGGCAACTACCTCACAAACCACCGCTACTTCTACCATGTTCCGGATGCTATGCCCATCAACGACCTCCTCATTTCCACATGCTACATTGATAAAAGAATAAGCACCATAAATTTCACCTTGAAGGAAATGCTCCAGATATCCTGTACTTCTGACATTTGGAGCATCTATAATCTGTTTCTGGTAGAATTCCCTGTTCGGAAATGAGCTTATTGACGGGTGCATCCTATACTGAAGATTAAGAAGGTATTTCTTGAATCGCAGAAGTGCCAGTCTCTCAAACAAGCTCCGCCCAAACTTGGCCTCCTCGCAAACCTAATTAAAAAAGAACAACTTACTTTCTAACTGTGCAGGATTTTATAATTAGGTACCATTTAAAGTAGCACATGACAACCTTGCTTTTAACCATGGCTGGTAGTTGCCACTCGTCTCCTATGAATATAGCATGACGGAGACCAGGAATCTGTAAGGGGATAGTTGACTCGCATTCTTTAAGCTGAGCGGCTTCATCAATAACAAGCAATTCAGCCTCTGTCTCATGCAATTTGAAGGAGCTTGAAGCAGTACAGAAAAGCAGGCATGCATTTTTCAAAATTTGATTTTTAATTGAAAACTTGTCTTCAGGTTCAAAAAAGCTGTTAGGAAGGGATTTGAGTATCTTAAGGCACTCTTGTTTGACCAATTCTACATCAGAAGAGCTGCCAGTCACTCGTCTCTCTATTTCTTTGTTTCTAACAAAGACTTCTTTTAAACTTCTACCATTAAAGGTAAAACTTTGCAATAAACTGCTAAGTGAATGAAGTAAGTTTACAGCTCTGATCATGTCCCTTGCCACCACCACAGACAGTAGTGAAGTTGGCAAGTGCATGACAAAGTTAACAACATAGAAAGTAAAAACCTCCAGTTTGCAATTTAATTTGCTCGTCACAAAGTCATCAAAATTTAACCTTGCTTTAGTTTGATGAGAATCATTACTCCCCTTTCTCAGAACAGACCTTGAATGTTTCTTGTTCCGACAAAACCCTCTGCCAAGTTGACTTTCATCATTCAATTTTATTGTTTTGGCAATTACTTGTCCAAGTCTCTTGTTCCACTCGTCTTTGACTCCTTGAGCATACAACCTCTGTGTTTTGTCCCCCTTGTTTTTCAGGCTTTCTTTGCGAAGAACTGCATTCCCTGAATCACTATCATAGTTAGCATTATTATCATATTTCTGATAAAGTTCGGCATCAGCATCTTCCTCTTGATCATTTATGGAATAGAGCTGGTACAACAGTTCAGTGTCTTCAAGTAATGTTATCATATACTGCAATGAGTATTTCCAGCCAGATGCAGGAGTAAAGCACCTTGCTAGAACTTCAGCACGATAATCAAGAAAAATATGAAGTAGCTCATCTTGGCTATCAATTTTCATTCGTTTCCTGTTTCCAAACAAAACTATATCTCCTACACCATAAGTCAAAAATTCACATGATTCCACCACAAGCTTCAAGGTTCGTCTAGATACTTCTAAGACTGCAATATTAGTTGGAGCACAAGTTACTGTTCTACAATTGAGACTCAGAAGTAAAAACAACAATGCACTAACAGTCTTCGTTTTCCCCGTTCCAGGAGGACCCCAGATTAGCTTCGTCGTGTTCTCGTGATGGCAATACTTTGTCGCGAGACAGTTCAGAACTGCTTCGTGTTGAGAATCATTAAGATTGATTAACCAATTAGATGCAAGGATCTTTGATCTGCAAACTCGATACACTTCCCCTTGCAAACAGACATTACACTTCTCCTTACCCTACAAAAGCAATAGAAGAAGTCAAATATTTCATGTTATGATATACAAGTAACAACTTGAAGAACTTGGTGATAGAAGGTCATCTAATAGTGACGTCAAAATTCATAAGGAAATATGAAGATGTATCATTCTGGTAAGACTGTATAAGCAGAATAACAAATGAGAAAAATATGAAGCTTACAGTCACATCAGAATCAGGTTCCAGTATTTTCTGAATAACTTTGGAGTTTTGCCTTTCCAGCCCCAAGTTCAATGAATTCCAAATGCGTGTATTTGTTGTCGTATTTATAAGAGAGACCAAGAACAAAGAGTCCCTCATATGATTTTCCCTAATGCCCTGTTCCACCAAAAAGGGTCTCGATGAGAAGACCTGGATCTTGATATAATCTTTCTCATATGTCACTCGTTGAACCAGAGCCATTATGTAGGACATTGTGGGTCTGTTTAGATCATCGACACACGTTGGTCTTACATCTGTAATGGCAAAGAGATCCCCCGTCTCAGGTTCATATGATCTGCCATCACCACTACTCTCTTTCCTTCCCATCTCAATAATGTATAAGCATTTATCAGATGGCTTTTTACTCTCCACTTCCTGAATAGACAATATTTTGCATATAGATGCACTTGCCACTTTATCGAAGCTAGAAAACAAATCAGCATGTGTTTCCTCTAAAAGAGGGAAGACGAATGACTTCATATACAAAGCGATGGACTGAAATGTTGAAGGGATGTTCTTCACCTACAGGATAACTCAAGATCATATGACTAGAATATACTTAAGATAGAGATCCAAAACAAATACGCTCAAACATCATGAAAGATAATGGACATTTTGTTTTTGCTTTGACATAAAATATTATGAAATCTTCATCATCTACCTTCGATGTGCAAAACTAATAACATCAGTTATACTGGCAATGCTACCCCAATCATGTATTGATAGACAGGTTTTAATTTCATCAAATGCTACCCATTGTCCATATTCATGACTAACAAGTACTATAAGATACAAAAAATGTTGATAATCCACATTTCATATGCCTAGTCTCATAGCTACTCTTTGCATCAATATCAATCTTAAAAAGTTGCACACAACCCAACTTGTGAAAAAATAAAAGGACCTAACAAACAACCACATTACAAGTAGTCAAGTATCATGTTGCACTTATGAACCATAGTGGATGCAATGGTAATCCACACCTACTTAAGATCTGGATAATTCTAAGTAAAGAGTAAAAGCCCTGGTAACAAATGCCACCAAATGAAACAGGCAAGGGATAAACCATAGAATCAATACTACAAAAACCAAACACACACAAAATAAGACAAGATAAAAATAGCAGTAAAACAAACCTTGTCCTTGTAAAGGTCTTTGTTAAGGACATCCTTAAAAGACCAAGAAAAGATAACGTCTATAAGTGTCTTTTCGAGAAGAATGGCTTCACCATCATCGTCAGTTTCCATTTCAGTCATATTCTGCAAAACCCCATTGCATGATCACAATTCACAGCATATAAATCAAACAAGAAACATCCTAAGCATATGCAAACCATTTTTGTATCACATTCTACAAAACCCCATTTCATTTTTTTTCTTTTTCTTGCAAAACCCAATTTCAAATTATTACTTTGTTTCTTTTTCTTGCAAAACCCCATTACATTTTTTACTTTCTTTTTCTTGCAAAACCCAATTTCAGTGCTTTTCTTGTTCTTGCAAGACCCCATTGTATGATCATAATTTATAAATCAAACTACAATATAGTAAAATAGACAAAGACATAGAGAGACGAAGTAGTTAACTGTAAAACTCGAAGGATAACTGCTGCGTCGAATAGGGGTTTAGCAGTGATTCTTGTTCTTGGAAGAAAGGAAACCCCTTTGACAGAAAAGAGGCCAACACACAAATTCTATAAAAAAATTTTTTTTTTGGCCTTTTGGTTAAAATGCAAACTAGTCCTTATATTTTACCACAATTGCTATTTTGTAGTCAAACTAATGTCAGGTCTTGTTAATTACGTAGTTGCAATATAATTTAGAATCTCAAATTCAAAGTAAGAATTTACTTATATTTTCTTAGATATAATACTTCATCTATAAATTTATATTTAATATAAATATTATTATTTTGAAATTAGTAAGAAAAAATACATACTCTATGTAATTAAATTATTTGTACTACGTGAAACGATTATATTAATGTAACACCCCGCTCGTTTGAACATCAGATTAACTCATACTTTTTGGAATAAGACTAAGAGCTTAATGTGTTAGGAAATATGTTTTACGAGGTATTTCAATTGAACGATGGTTGTATGTTATGTTTTGAAGTCAAGCTAAAATAAAAATTGGAAAAAGTTATTGTAACTTTCCTTTTAAAAAAAAAAAAGGAATTCTCTTAAAATTTGGGTAAAATGTGTTGTGGGTTTTCTCCCATATGTAAGGAATTAGTGGGCCCCCAACATACCAAATCGAAAATTTGCGAGTCTAGTTTCTAACACACTAAATTGTTGACCCATATAACTTCAGAATAGAGAGATATTCATGTTTTTGTAAGACTGCGCAAGCATGCACGTCAAGGTGGACCCCTATGTCGGTTTAGCTTTATAAAAGTTGTTTGAGCTTCGTTTTAACTCAGAAAAATCAACAAAAATTCATACAAAATCAGAAGGAAAGTCCCTTAATTCTCCACGAATATTGGTTCTTTCAATTCGGATTTTTAACTGAAGTTGATCGACATAATGAGTCTATTGTTTTAGCGTAGTTTTTCCCATCAATTTTGTGGTGTATCTTCATGGGTGTTGTGGCAGCGAGATTAGTAGGTGTGTTTTTTTTATCCCAAGAGTATTTATTCTTATTCCTCACATCATATGACGACTCTAAGAAAGAGAATGATAGGGCTAGACATTTTTTTTAATAATATGCCTAAATTATTCTTTCTCATTCATCGTTCAACTAATTGTTAATTGGGTCTGGGTCCAAATTAATCTATGTAAAGACTTTTCAGTTATGTTGCTTCTTCCCGATCTAATGACTAATTATGTGATATCTGTGTAATCAATATTGAACCGAGACTAATTTATAATAATATCTAAATTGATATAAACCACTTTAACTTCGAAAATGAGTCAAAATAATTTTCGAAAACGAAAAAAGCAAATGAAAAATCAATTGTATTTTGCTTGAAATTATTTAGGAAATATGGAGGGAAATCATTGTAGCTCTTGATTGACCACATAAATTATACTTTATTTGTAAGATTTTGATATTCCACCTTATAATTTCCTTCTCCGATCTCCATTTAAAAGAGATGGAAATCCCCTCTCTTTTTTTTTTCATTAATAAGAGCTAAATTGCGAGCCTGCCATTTATTTACTTTGTAGAATCTGTTGACATTGTCCCCTTCCTTTTGTTGTCCACTTTGTTTTTTATTTGAGAAATTTTTGGTGCTTAATTGTTTTTTAAGTTGAGATCACGTGTTACTGATTTCTGATTAGCTAGTGTGATCATTTAGTAGTATATACGATTTTTCTATAACAATTTTAAAAAAAAATAATATCTTAATATTTATATTTTTTGTGGAATTGATTTTTCATATAATTTTATATTATATATTTTCTATGTAACAATACTTCGTTGTAACAGAAAAATTTATCATGACAAACGATGATATTATTAAGTAGATTTGATTGTACTTGATATTGTCGTATAAAGGTTTGAAATAGCTCACCCAAAAGTTATTTGAATTGGGATGAATTGTGCTAGAATTGGAAAAAATATGAGTTAAAATTCGTAACTCTTACACACATATATAATAATTATGAGTTGTGTAAACAATTTAAATATGCTATACTTTTTCATGAAAATTAATTTGTATAACTAGTTTACTTTTGCCTTTTAGTGTGAGGTATAAAATATAATTATCTCAGATATTTGATTGAAGATATTAGATAGTTCCGTAACTATTTATCCAATAATTTTTACCATAATGATAAGATAAGTTATTTCATATACATAATAAAATAATTTATTCAAAATAATTAATCTCGTAATAATTTGTTCTCAATCAGACAATCCCTAATAGACTAATGAAAGGGCTCAAGTCAATTTAAAGGATAATTCAATTCACAGTGCTTTTCACATTCATGCAGTAGCCCGTATGAGAGTGGACCTCATCTTTAAGGTGCAAACATTGAAACTGCTGGCTAAAGATTCTGCGTACGCGACTAACAATATGAATGAATCCTGTTATAAATAAATTGATATAAATATTTTATCTAAATGTAAATGTTAGAAATTATGATTCTGCCGATCAATTCCGCGACATATAAGTTCAAATAGACAAAATCATAAATTCAAATTCATTTATGTAAATAGAAAACTATGCGTTTTACCTATTCTTATTTTGTATTTATTGTAAAATTTTATTCACCTAATTAAATTTATAATTTCCAAGAAATCTTTTCCATAATTCATTCAAAATAAAAATAACTACTACAATGAAAAGAATTATAAAAATTTACAAGTTGGAAATGTGAAAGGGAAAAGAAAGAAACAAATATCATTAAATTTGTCAAAAAAAAATTGGAAAATCAAATCAAAACCATACTAAACAATTCCAAATTTTGCACTTTTTCTAGTTCTAGAAGAAGGGGTCTAAAATTGTAGAAATTGCATCCAATCACATTTACTTTCCTATATTATAATTGTGGGAACACAAATACAAAGTCAAAATCTCATTTGTGCAGTCTTGAGAAACAAGACACCATCAATGTAGAGAGATCTTGAACAAGTCAATATAAACCCCACCTCAACACAAAGCAAAGTATCAATTCTCTCATTTCTCATACTTTCTCTCAAAACCCAAAATCGGAAAAAACCATGGCCGGAGTTGAATTCCTCTCCAAAGAATATGGATATGTAATTCTTGCTCTTGCTGCCTACTGCTTCCTCAACTTTTGGATGTCCTTTCAAGTCGGCAAAGCCCGCAAACAGTACGGTTTTGTCTAAATCTCTGTTTATTTCTTGATTTTGCCTAATTTTACAAAACCCCTTTTGTGATTTTGAAGCTAAAGATTTGTCTTTTTTTTTTTTTTAGATTTATCCCTAACCCCTTTTGTGATTTGAAGCTAAAGATTTGTTTTTTGTAAGATTTATCCCAACCCCTTTTGTGATTTGAAGTTAGAGATACTGATTAATGATGGAAAACTTAACAGGTACAAGGTTTCTTATCCAACAATGTATGCTACTGAAGCTGAAAACAAGAATGCTAAGTCCTTTAACTGTGTTCAGGTATGCTATCTTCTGTTTAGAGGTGATGACATAGTTTATTGTTTGGTAATTTATAGTTTAGGAAATGATATGGATTTGTTGTTATGTCGGTGTTTTGATTGCAGAGAGGTCATCAGAATTCATTAGAAATGATGCCAATGTTTTTCATGCTGATGATTGTTGGAGGAATTAGGCACCCCTTGATTTGTGCATCTCTTGGAGCTGTTTATATTGTATCTCGCTATTTCTACTTCACTGGTTATTCCACTGGGGATCCCCAAAATCGTCTTACTCTTGGGTTAGTCTCTCGTCCAGAGTCCAGTCTTCCTTGAATGCGGATTTTCATTTAGATTGAATGTTACTAACAATTTGAGTATCCAAAAATGTCGAAGAAGGAAAAGAAAAACTGCTTTTTAGTTTTGCTCTGTATGAACCTTTTGACTAGTGAAGTTAGTCTTTTACTTGCTCTTGCCTGATGCCCTGACTAAGAAACATTAATTCAATTATTCTTGTTATGATGGTGGGGTAAAATTTATCCAGGTCAATGAATGGAAGTCAAGTGTATTTCATACATGCATTTGTCACTTTCATGGTTAATTTTTAGCTGTTACAGGCCGTTTGGTTTAAGGGATTTGGTGGATCATCCCCGTATAAAATTTTAGGATTAAATTTATCTCGTGTTTGGTTGGAGACCTTCCATATAGATGGTGGGATCCATTATCCGAGCTATATTCTTGGTTTTAATCCTATAATCCTTGGATATCCTCGTTTTGAATGAGACGACCCCTTCAGGTTAAATGTCTTTGATTTGATATAAACATGGATGCGATTAAGTATTTATCTGGTTACGGGGGATTAGAATGGAAAAGTTCATGAAATGGTGTGTAATGTTTTGAATGCTAATTATTATGGTTTTACTTCTGTGCAGGAAATACAATTTCTTGGCAATTATGGGACTGATGATTTGCGCAATATCTTGTGGAGTTAATTTCCTTATGTCATGAATAATAGTCTCAAATAGAGCAACCTAACCTCCTTGTGATTCCTTTTATTTCCAGTACGGGATGATGTCTTTTTTATGTCTATTTTGTCATTAATATGAATTAAATTGGTACTTTCTGTATCAAGTTACCTCATCTGCATACTGTTTTCAGTGTTTGCCATTTTTAGTTGCAGTGATTTTATTATGATTTGGAAGGAAATTGACATGGCTCAAGAATAGTGTCATATAACTTCATGGTTGAAATTGTTTGATCTTAACTAGGTCTTGTTCCGTCTTAGTAAATATGACAAAGTGTTTGAATTACGTGACCATCTCATATAGGGAACACATTTTATTAGGTATTTTAGGCACGTAACGTGAACATGCTCTTTGATGCTCGAGCTTGATTCTTTTTCATGCAGAGTATATGTATTAATGTTGGTTCAATAAATAAATAATGGCATGTTTGGATTACTTCAATCCTGAGGTTGGTTTAGTAAAGACTGTAGTTGGGATAACTCACCCTATAGCAGCTTTGCATAGGTTTTAATAACTTGTGCCCCTACAGCTCTTGTATTGCACAAACATCCAGTGTTACCGTGAAGTAAAAAAGTTCGGGTGAGGGTGTTCAAAATTTAATATACATGTACAAAAAGTAACATTTGACCTATGTATATAGTATTAATTTCGGCAAATATCATTCAACTAACCACCTTTCGGCATACACTCAGCCTACCTATCGACAAACTTAAATATATGTTCACATAGGCACCAGAGAAGTCAGCAGAACATGCCATAATGTTTAGATCAATTGTTCTTCTGAACTTCTGCTCCAAGAGAGTTTTTGGCACAGCAGAGCTAGAATGTAGAAAGTGGGTTAAGTCAAATTCAATAATTTTGATTCAAATTTTGTATTTATCTTAAGAAATTCATTTCTGAATAATAACTCAAAAGGACACTAATCCATAAGCTACAAATTTTAGCTCGAGATTTTTGGGACAAAGTCATTGGGGGAGGGGGGTTCGTTTGAACATTTCAGTTAGTGGTTCAAACAAATTAGAAAAATTCCAAACTTATATTGGGAATTCCAACTAAGAAAAAAAAGAAAAAAAAGAAAGGACTAGGAGGCTGCTAATTTATGATTTTAAACTTCTTTTCGATGTTGTTTTGACTTAAAAATAAGTATTACTACTACATTATTATTATTTTACTCAAACACCGTATTTACTTAAAAAAATTTAAAATAAATCAATTCAAACGGGCTCTCTGAGATTTGATGGTTGTTTATTTTCTATTCTCACTAGAAAAAGTTAGCTTAGTCAAACAGTAAAATTTAAAAACCAGTCAAAGCCCTGATAGTGGGGAAGCCTTTATTTCTTTCAAAGCATCCTTCCTAGGTCTTAACATTGGCACACAAATTACTACCATTTGACTATTACGAACTTTTAGATAAAAAAAATATGGAAAATAGTCGAATATGTTTTTAAATGATGTGAAGTTGAATAAAAATGTCACCCGTTAATAGTTTGGTCTAAAAATATCTTTGCCCAATAATATTTTAATTAAAAAATATCCATACTATTAATCATTTTGATCCAAAAATGACATAAAAAGTAGAATCTTTTTCACTATAAAAAGTGTAAATTTTTTTCACTTATTATACAAAAGACATGACTTAAAAAGTAGAAATTACCAGATCTGCTCTGGTATATTTTTCTATGCTTCAGCAAACACCACTAGCTACAAAAGCATACATACTTGTAAAGCTATAAGAGATGAAATGAAATGTTATTACGCACTAGGTTTTATATTGTTTGATCCATGTAGATATGACATAGTTCTTAAGAAAACTTTTATCAATGTATTTTACTAAATTAATCTTATTAATAATATTTTAAAATTCTAAATTTAACTATTACTACTATTTTATGTAATTTAATATTTAATGATAGAAAGAAAAAAATATAATAGAGCTTTCTTGATTTTCTAAATTGGACGAGTAAAATAAAATATCTATATTCAATATAAAAGCCAAATAATATGAAACAGAGGGGAGTACTTGAAATCAACTTTCATATTGCTGAAACTATGCTGAAATATAGAGTAATGAAAAGGGAAAAAAGTCTAAAATATATTTGAACTTTGAACAAAATTGCTGTAACAATATCGAATTTTGGAAAAGACCTTTTACCCCCTGCACTATTTAATAGTGTATTTTAAAGGTATATATGTGTGCATGTGGACATCATAAATATTGCATAATTATAAATAGTAACATGTCCACGTGAGCACATATATACCTTTAAAATACACTATTAAATATTGCAGGGGTAAAAAGTCCTCCATAAAGTTTGATATCGTAACAACAATTTCAGCCAAAGTTGGAATATTTTGTAGACACTTTTTCCTAATAAAAATGATCAAATTTGCCCCAGTAATTTTAAATCATAATCACACTTTTTGACATTGACCCAAAACAAAGCTTCAACACAAAGTAATTTCAAATCATAATCAAAAGTTTAGGAATAAATTTGAACATTTTTTTCAAAAATTTTGAACACAAGACTTTCTTTTCTTTCTAAAAACAAGAATATAAGTGAATAAAAAATTAACGAAGGAATTAATTTCAAATAGAAGGTGAATTTGGTACCTTTGGCAACATGTTAAAATTTGCTTCCCATTATGGTAGGTTGGTTGAATTGTTGCCTTAATTACTCATTTGTCCTAGTGAAATCAATTTTCTCTATATTAAGGCATCACATTTTTAAAAAAAATTGGTACAATTACAACACCAAAATTAATGTGACCCAAATGCCCTCACTGATCAAACGACCGTTGAAGGATTCCCTAATCCAAAAACTGGATCAAGATTCTCATCATTCCCCAAACATACTTTCATAAAATAGCATAACAAAACAACATTTTTTGTTTTTATTCCTTGAAACAACATATAGGTGACAACATTAATTATTTTCTATTTTGAAAAAATTAATAAAACCCTCTTTTAACGGCTCTATTGACAGGCTGCCTCCCCCACCCCACCCCCCTTGCCCGCCTCAGTCAAAATTTGAAATGCCACTTCTGAATCTATTTCTATTACCCCATAAAGTTGCCATTTTTAATTGAGTGGTTTTCTTGAACTCTGAACCCCTTTTCCCCTTTTCCTCTTATCTTTTTCTCTTCTCCTGCCCGTTACAAATCTTTCATCTTCGTGTTGTTTTCTTTCTCACTGCAATTTTGAAAAATTTCAGTTCTTGGGAGAAAAAATGGGGAGTTGTTTGAGTAAGAAGAACACTTCTTGTTCTTCTTCTAAATCTACTTCTACTGTTGCAGTTTCAAATACAAATCAAGAAATTGTTAAAAATAGTACCCAAGTGGAGAACAAGAAAGAGGTAGAAGGAGAAAGTGTGAAAAAAGAGATCTTTGTTATTAAACACAGGAAAAGCCATGAAGTGGATAGGAAGACTGAAGAAGAAAAGGGTATGGTTAAAAAGGGAATTGAAGTAGTTGAGACTGTGAAAAATGGTATTAGTAATAGCAATGGTGGGTTAGGGTTAGGCAAAGAGAATGGTATTGTTGTATCGGCTCCTGTGAGGACTTCAAGTTGTACTAAAGAAGAGGTTGATGCTATTTTGATACAATGTGGGAGGCTTAGCAGGAGTTCATCTACTGGAAAGACAGGGGTTTTGGGTTCTAGTGGATCTACTGATACTCCTCAAAGGAGTAGAAAGTACTCTGGTTCCAAGAGGAGTTTTGATTTTGAGAATGACAATGGTAATGAGGGGATGCAAGAAAATGTAGTGGATTGTGAGGATGATGGGGTTGTTGGGAATGGAGTTCGTCGCCATAGGCAACGCCAGCGTCAGCCTAGAACCCCTAATTCTTCGTCTCAGGGACGGAGGAGAACCCCGAGTAGGGAGAGAGACCAGGCGCAACAGCAGCAGCGGTCGGGGAGTAGTAGAGAAAGAGGCAGCAGTGGAGGAGGGGGTAGAAGGGTGAGCAGATCTCCTGGTAGAAGATCTGACTCACCAATTACTACTACCACAAATGGTGGTAATGTGGCTTCTGCTAATGCTAATGGAAATAATGGTGGTAGGCCAGGGAAGATGGTATCTGTACCTGCTACTGTTTCATCTATGGTGATGGATAAGAGCATTGATGCTGGTGGAACTGACAATATATCTGCTGCTGCTGTTAAGAGGATTCAAGTGAAGAGAAATGCAGGTGGCGACGGACCAAGAACTGCTGCATCTCCGCGTGCTCGGTCACCAGCAAGGGTGAATGCAAAGGTGTTGAATGAGAGAGATAACAATGTTCATTCCAACCAAAATCAACAGCAGCCCATGTCCCTTAGCCGTAGCAATTCAAGGAAACACGAGCAATCTCCCTACAGAAGAAATCCTCTCAGTGAGATTGACACCAATGTTGTCTTGGAGCAGATGCCCGCGCCAGGACTGAAGGTCCCTTCCCAGGTTGGCTCCTTTTATTAGTTTGTAGACTTCTTTAGTAAAAACTCATGTTTTAGTTTTTGCTTATTTATCATAGATTGGCTGATAATTTGCTTGTGCTAGCAAACTTTTGATGCAATGAATTTTAGTTTTGTAGGTCTGGTGTAGGTATAAGTGTGAAATTAGAGAATGGAAACTGATGTTAGTCTTGTTAGAATTTTTGTATTTCTATGTAGGAATAAATGTGAAATTTAAAGAACCTTATTTTCCTTGGAAGATGAATAATTTACTTGAAATAGACCTCTATAGACTAATGAGAGTGGAGTATTCATTGGCCCCGATTAGTATGGGATTTTGATTGATTTAGTATCAATATTGATGTGCTCTCTCTTTGCAGAAGTTGAATGCAGAAACTGTGAGCAATGGCAAAGCCAAGGAGCAGCAGCAGCATAATGTTGCAATGAATGTGATTGTTTCAGGATCCGAAAGCCATAAACCCCAGAGAAGCAGGTCTTTAAGGCTATCTAGAGACCTAGATATCAATCCTGAAGCTCTCTCAAATCCTCCTCAATCATATACTGCACTGTTGCTTGAGGACATCCAAAACTTCCATCAAAAGACTAATACCACCACCCCTGCATTTTCACTACCACCTTGTGTAACGAAAGCTTGCTCAATTGTTGATGCAGTTGCTGACCTGAACTCAACCACTAGCTCCAATCTGTCCAGTGCTTTCTCCGATGACAGGAGAAGAAACCCCACATCTGAGCAATTTAGTCAGAATGATAATGCTTCTTTCGATCCTCTAGGGAAGAAGAAGTTAGGGATCAAGGATCCCTTCATGGAGTCTGAAGTTGCTGTGAGTGATGACCTAATGGAGCCAAGCATACAGAAGTATGTAACCTTCAGAAGGGGAACTGATATGGAAGAACAAGAATCCTCAGGAAGCAACAGTGTTGTTGGTGGTCAGCAAAATTGGCTTTCCCCTTCCTCATGGGAACCAAATTCGGCTGATTCAACTGACTGTTGGCCTTCTTCAAAATCCTACAGTAGAGATGATAACAAGAGTCCTCTAGGCTTTCAAAGGCATGCAATATCTGAGATTGGCCATGACATGGAAGAAGGAAAAAGAAGAGTGAATGTGAAGAGGAGGGAATTTGACAACCAGCAAACAGGAATAGGCCGTGGCAGGGTTGGACTTAGAGGAGGGATTTCTATGCCTGCTTCTACTTAAAACATCGAAGAATTTGTTAAGATGTATGCAGTTTGTTTTAGAATAGAATTTTTAGTTGTGGTTGCACACTTTGCAGCCTTTTGTTTTCATTGAAGATTGTACGCTTTGCAACCTTTCGTTTTCATTGAATGTTGTCTGCAAATGATTTACTTTTGAAGCAAATGTAATTCATCTACCGCCTACTCGTGGGATCTGTGTCACAGTTATTCTTTAAAGTGCTAAAATTGGAGCATCACTTTAATGCAGGGAACAAAAGCATACAAACAAACATGTGTAATAGTTAGTGATTTGGATGCACCATTTCAAATTGACTTCAGAGATAGCAATTAGAATTTCCGTGCAAAAGATGAGAATATCATTTATCCTATAAAAGTCCCTTTCCTACACCTGATATGTATACAGCACACAGTTGGATTTTGGAACTGCCAGTGAGTTAATTCCAATTCGCATATCATTCTTGATGGGGGTGTCAACCTTGAGCACTTCCATATAAGCTATTTGTTCTCTTTAGACAGGAGGAGGATGCCAACTATTCATCTAGTGTCACTTTTATACTAAACCATGTATATTGCAATAATCATAGCGATAGATGCTCTTATTATCTGCTTAGGCCACAGCCATGAAGGTCTCACCAAGATACAGGAATTAAGTAAACTAGGCAAAAGATTGAAGAAGTAAGAATTTATGTATGAAAGATAGAGGGAAAGTAATCAAATATTGAACCTCTTTGGAGTGCAAAAGTCATAGCAAAAAGCTCAAATAAAGTGATTGCACTTCACATTATATCAAGATTGAAATACTCATAGTAATTGTATTACCTTGTTCAGCAGAGAAGCCTCACAACACTAAAGTTGACCTATAGATCACGGGTTCGAACCATGGAATCAGTCACTCAGAGTAGGCTGCCTACATCACACCCCTTTGAGGTGCAGTCCCTCTTCGAACCTTTGTGCACCGAGCTTCCCTTTTTAATTATATTACCTTGTTCAGGAATTTCTTTTGGATACTGATAATTCTGCTCCTTTCACATCAAACCAGTAAGATCAAAAGAAGTAAAGAGGAAACAGATCACTTAATTATATCAATCCAAAATAGTATGAGTAAACAGTGTCAACAGATATTGAAAAAAAAATCTGTAAAAAAAGGAAGAAAAAATAATTATACAGAAAATAATTCCAAGACTGGACTATAACCTAAAACCAAACTGGCAATCACTATTCCTAATCCTGATAGCATTATTTGCAGACAAACTATCCACATCCAGCTTACACTTAACCAAAAAGTTCCACTTCATAAGCTTCAATTTCCCAATCTTGAGCTTCACTGGAACTTTTGCCCTGAGATTCAATGGAATACTTCCTCTCTGTTGATCCACCTGTAGTGCCTGCAACAATCCAGTAACATTCTGTGTTTGTCCTGATAAATCCAAACTAAGTACAGTAGTATTCTGATGACCCTGATAAAATCTTGGCAATGACCCTTCACAAAGCTGAACACCAGTATACCAAACACTCAATTGGCTACCACTTTCATAGTAAATCCCAATTTTCTTGTTGGGGTTTCTTGCAGTGATGTTAACATTAAAAGTAGCAAATAATAAGCTCATGTCATTATTGAAATTGAACTGTGTGATTCTCATGCTGTCAACAGAGTACTTTGGTATTTTTGGCTGGAAGACAAAGTAAAAAGCAGCAGATAAAGCAGCAATGATTATGATGATGAGGAACAACAGACAACAAGTGCAACATAGACATCTTTTGCAAGAACAACATCTTCTCTTTGGTGGTTTTAATGGTGGATAATATGGGATTGTTCTTCTAAAAGGTGGTTCTTGTTGTTGCTGCTGCTTCTCAGGGTCACCTTTTTCTGAACTGAAAGAACCCTTTGGCACTAAAGGGACAGAGGGTTTTTGTACTGGAAGTTCATGTTCTGGTTCAGGTACTGGATGAATTCTTTGTTGCTCTGCCATAGTATAACAAATTGTGGAGTGGATGTAACAAAGAGTGTAGTACTTGGTTAATATATATAGAATCTTGAAAGAGTATAACTCTTATTTTTTTTTCCTTTATGTATTTGGTATCCGAAACTCACTAATCTGAATTCGGCTCACACGTAAACGATGCAATTACCTGGAAAATAATTCACCCATAAGAAAATAAGTAGTCATACTTCTATTTATAATAGTGCAAAACCTATTTTAATTAGAATTTGGAAACCTTGTTCTAATATTATTCTGACAACAAATTCTATTTAGACATGAATTAAAGAAACTTAACATAATTCTAAATCGTAAACCATTTAGATTAAAATATAATTAGTGTCATACGTCAAGATCTATATGTATAAATTATAATTATTGAAGTTTCCTTATTTTGACTTTTTTTTTTGTAAAGAGAGGTTGATGTGTCCCCATCTAACATCTTAATTAAAAATTTGGTATTCTAATAGTACACACTTTGCTTTAATGAGTAGTAAATATTTGCTGACTGCTCATTGGGAAGTAAAAAGAGGGGGAGATGCAATTTTATGAGTCAAAAAGGTGACGCGTTAATGTTTTCCAAAGTCAGTGTTTGGTTTGTGTGGAAAGTTATTAAATGTGTTTTGGTAAGTGAACAACTGAAATTTATAAAGTCTAAATAGTTTGAATTTTGTTTTTCGAGTGCTATCCTACCCGGTGAACGCAATGCGACCGACATTTAAAATATATTATAAAAGTGAAGGTAATATATGCATATATTTTATTTTTTGTAAACCGATCACATTGAGTATTGTTATTATCGTTATTGTAATATAATCAAAATATTCAATTAGGTTGCTAATAGAACTATATCCTCTCTAGTCCAGTATAATTACATTGTTGGAGTGTGACACATCCTTTAAAAAATATATTTAAAGACATCAATCAAAAGGTAATTTGTTATTACTACCCTTTTGATTCTTCCAAACTCTTCTTAAAAGTAATGATAATTATTTGAGATTGAAAAATAGTTGAAACTCCCACTTAAAAGAAAAGTAATTCTATTAATAAAATAAATAAATTAATATATTCTAAAAACTTTGAAAAATTCATATATTTTGAACCATAAAAAAATGTCAACAATATATTTTTATTGGACTAGAGGGAATAGTTTTTAACCTCCACAATAATACCCTTGTTTTTCTCTCCCCCACTTGACAAAGTATAATACTTTCTTTATGAACTAGATGTCTTGTACAAAAAGATAACTACGTAATTAGATCATTTCAGAAGTATGTATTATGTATAATAATATTGATTTGACAATCTATAATAAATTATAATCGACTTGTTATATAACATATTAAATTACATTATTAATATAAAATTTTCATTATATTATAATCTAACAACTTTAAATCCTCTAAGAAAAAAAAAAGGAACTCTGTTGAATAGGCAAATAGGTCAGTGTTACACATGTAGACGCTACCTAAAAAATAAAATAAATGAAAACTTCCGTTTAGTTATTTCTTCCACATTTGCTTTTCTTCTACTACCAGTTGTTATATGAAGAAGTCTTAGGCATCAACAAACAAAGTTTTTAGAAGCTTCCATAAAACTAGTACTCCTTCAATTTACATGTTGTATGACCAGACACGATATTTTTAGAAAAAATAGAAAATTTTTAAATTTATAATTTAAAACAAATTATAAATTAATAAATCAATAATTAAGGGTATATTATTCAGTTTTTTTTTCTTTTAGAATTAAAATCAATAAATAATATTAAATTAATTCTAAAAATATGTACATAAAATATCTAATTTTATGAAAAAAATCAAAGATTTACTTGCATTATAATTTTTGGACAAATAATTCTCCTCTCATAAAGCAATACCAAATCCTCTTTTGACTTTAAGGAGAAGGTGCGGCTGCCTATCCATTTATTAGAGCCAACAAACCCAATAGCCATCGATTGTTGTATTTAGTTAATCAGCAAAAATGTTAGGATTAGTTCAACCTTAGGTAGTTTACTACACTATAGAAATGTATTTATGTATATATAATCAAATGATTGAAATAAATCGATATATATTTTCGCTTTTCGGGATCGAAAATAATTGTTTAGGTTGTATATACTTTCAGGGCGGAGATAGAAATCAAGATACAGGTTCAACTGTGTCTAGTAACCTTAGTCCAAATAGTGTATTTTTTTTATACTTGGAAATGGAGAACAACATATTTCCTTCAGTATCTATCAAACAGACGTAAATAAAAAGAAAAGCTTGATTTGATTTCACAATGACCACACTCTACAAGCTCAACCGAGTTTTTAAGAAGAAAAAGAAATCGAACAGACATAAGATTACTAAAACTGCAATTTTAAAACTAAGTTTGTAGGCAATAAATACAATCAGCTTACTGGTCTTTTCCCACACCAAGGATCCACTGTGCAAGATGAGTCAAGTATGGTTCAGCTCGAGAGCCACTGCTTAGTATCGGTCCCAGGCTATGAAGCTCAAAGGAAAATTCCTTCTCAAATTTCCTGCAAAATGATTACAGTTAACTATGAGAGACACAGATAAGAGAGATTAAAAACCAAAAGTACAAATTCGTTATAACATACAGAACGGATTCTAATACTGTGACGTTTTCAGGAGCTAGCCTCAGCATCTGATATGGGGTCCTTAGTTTCAAGTTCTTATATTTTTCTATACTGGGAGAATCATTAGACAATGTGTCATTGTCATTAGGATCCAACGAGGAGGTAATCAGCCGTTGCATTGCAGCTGCATATTGCAGACATATCAATTTCAACCTCTCCACTTTCTGCATTTAGAAAAATATTCATGAGAAAATCAGGACAGTAAAAATAGTTAGAACAACAAAATAACAAAATTGATCCCCTGAAGGAACAGACTCGAAACCTAAAACGTAATCTGGCAGTTGCTACAAATGTAGGTTCTTGAACATTGCAGAAGGGCTATCATCAGTATCATCTTTTGTGAAGATGTTATAATTAGGAACAAAGTAACTGAAGGACACCAATAACCATGACTGGAAATCATAACTAACCTTAAGAAGGGCAGGTGATAGAAGCACACATTCCCTCAAGCACTTATCAAGAAAAAAGTCATGGTATTGGATAACCTGCCCCAAAAATGAATCAAAGAATCAATGAGACAACACATCAAGTTGAAACAGAAGGACCACCCCAGCAAGAGTCTCTCCTATAATCTGTTTAGACACAAAATTTCTTTGTACATAATCATTTTACCTCGTCAATGCTTTTCGCTGTTTGAAGTCTACTGAGCATTACATGCCAGTTAGGTTCAAGCACCTGAAGATACAATAAAATACTGGTTCAATCTGACTAGCAATACACATCAAAACTTATACTGTCAACCCTCTTGTATATCAGCCAATAAAATATCAAAATTTTTACAGTCAGCCGTCTTTTATATCAGCCAATATAATTCATTCATTTGACCTTCTAACAAGAGAAAAAAGAAACAGCTGTCTTCACTAGTTTAATAGATGTACTAAAGAACATGTCTAATATAGCATTGATAATGAAGAAGAATCGTGAAAGAGAAGGATACATCAGTGATGGTATGGTGACAGTGATGAAAAGAACAGTGAGAAAAACTGGGAAACTCAAAGTATGCAACCAGAAATTAAAATAACAAAGGAAGAATAACATATCAAAAAAATACAAATAGAGAAGTAGGAAACTCAAAGCAATCAAGCAGAAATTACTGTACCAAAGACAGGCAGACATAGCAAACTAACATAGGAATTGCAGTTCCCTGAGAAGGGGTGAAACTTGCCTCAAATGTCAAATAGTGTAGGAGACTATTTATGAACTTCAGCATATTGCGACATAACAAAGATGATACAGAAACTGTAGTTCCTTGCATGTCAAGCTTGCGGAGACCCTATAATAACAAAATAAGCAAAAATGCAAATCTATCAGAAGTCAAAAAGGAAAAGAGAAGCTACTTTACTATTGTTAGTAAAAGTAACTGAAAGCTCATACCTGATGTACTTGCCATGCCCCAGAGAGTTGCCTATCAACATGCTTACAGTGAAATAGAAATCTGAAAATCAACTGATATTTTGTCAAGGCTTTCCGTGATATTACAAGAGATAAGGGCCATCTAACCTGAAACACAACAAATGCAACCAGGCTCAGGAGGCAATAATATAATGACCCAGCAAAAATAATGCCACAACCTTTAATGTCAATCTCACCAAAACAGAAAATCAAGAGAAGAAAACAAGATGCTCTCCCTCAGCGTTAGCTAAATATGGTTGTTGCTAGGTGGCACTCAATGAACAGATTAACATCATTGCACACAGCTACAAAAGAAAATGTAACGCAGAGACAAATAAGACAAGTATAACAGGAGGGGAAAGTGAGTATTTTACTCCCCAATTGATTCTCTTGACTTAGCTAAAAGTATAGACAAATTTCCTGCTAATTACTGTTAAAGAATGACAAAAATCCCACATTAGCGGTTAATGAGATGAGTGGACTCCTTATAAGGCTTGGGCAGTCCTCCTTCCTTTGAGCTAGCTTTTGGGGTGTGAGTTAGGCCCAATACCTAACTTAACAACTTTTTTGAAATTGGCCAGGTATTGAACAGCAAAATTGCAGCAGACTGTTTTCTCTTACATAAGTTCTGGATCTATGATTGATATAGAAGACATAAAGAACTGTTTTTATGCAATTTTCTGTTCTTTCATCTCTTTTCTTTTTCTTTTTGTTGTGTTGAGCTGCGGTGTAATTTCCTTCAATTAGAAGAGAAATTAGAAGGCAAACCTTGTAATTCAAAGAAAAAGTTTCCAAGCCAGTAATGCTCAGTGGCTCCTCTAAATCATTGCTATCTGGAGCAGACCGGCTGATTTCAAGATCTTTCAATGTACTCAATCTTTTCAATAAAGTAGTCCTCTCCTGAGAAAAGATGGACCATTTTTTACATAAATGCAGCAGATTATCTCCATGTCTTTGAAGGTTAAACAGGCCAAGGTAATAATAACTCACCACACAACATAATAAGTCCTCATGGCAAGGATCTGCACCAGCTGCAGTAGATCGCAAAGCAAGGTCTAGAAGAGACTACTCAGAAGAACGAAAAGAAGGTGACACCACATTATAAAGAGCTTCAAATGATTTCCCTATTTAGAGGAAGCAGAAAACTAAGAACTATGTATAAACCTGTAGCTTCTCCACAGAGATCTCATCAGGCTTCTTCATGAGCTCCTCTCTAGCTGTATCCATGAAGTGCACTAAGAAATCACCCTGCATGGACAGTTGTAGTGAGTACGAATATAAATTTCTTAATGGAAACCAGCACCAGAACAATACTTTAACTTCCATCTACAGAGAGCACACATAAAGAAATAAAGAATGAAACCAAAGAAAAATTCAAAACCAGGTTCAGGATGACAGAGAAGCATACAATGATTCTAAATTTGCATTTTAATTGATGGATTTGCTTGTTTGGAACGGATAGGCATAAGAATGTCTAACATTTTCTTCTTCCTGCAACACATTTTGATGCCAGCTGCTAGGCAAAGAAATATCTTCTTTTACTAAAAGAAGATAATGCGAAGGGACTGACTAGTTAATAAAACAAAGTTATTGAAGCATTCCACTGCATGTAGCATTTAAATTCCAAGTTTACCAGGTATTTTCCCCATATCCAATTCCCAAACTATCATAAACTTAGATATATAATTTGTTAATCGCTAGCTGGTACCTGATCAAGAAGAAGATAGTGCTTAATAGATTGC
This sequence comes from Solanum verrucosum, assembly GCF_900185275.1. NCBI lineage: Eukaryota > Viridiplantae > Streptophyta > Magnoliopsida > Solanales > Solanaceae > Solanum > Solanum verrucosum. The sequence continues at coordinate 3,851,690 of NW_026020048.1, forward strand.
AGTTTACCCATGAGATCATACTGCCAAAGAATAGAAAGGTTTCATTAGAGAAAAGTTTCATGTAAAAGCATTTGCAGTAACAAATCAAGAAACATGGAAAAAAGCTGTCAAGAAATATCTTTCTTGCTTCAGCACACCTTGTTTTTAACAAGATTTAATAGTTCGCCACTGGCAAAATCATAAGCAGACTTGATGCACTCCAAATAGTGATGATTTGAGCCTGCACTTGTCAACTTTGACTTTTCTGCCACAGGGATCTAACAAAAACAATTTGGTCACAAGCCTCTGCTAATATTACTAATGGAATTGTAATGCAAAGAAAGATGGAATAGCTTTATTGGGTGAACATATAGCAGCAATGGGATCTTGTCAAAACCTGAATGCTATGTCCACACTCTCTCATGACATTTAAATATTTTCCAGTGATCAAAATTGTTTCCGCTGCATTTGCAAGGAAGCTAGGAATTTCATCTTTCAGGCTGTAACGTTGTTGCCAGTACTTGGCATCATAATCTTGAGTAAGACTCTCCTGTGGAAATCACAGTGAGACCAATGAGATGTCAGCAACTAAGTAAAAAAGTGTTACTGAAAAAGATGTACCTTCTGAAGAGACTTGTTCTCAGCAATAAAGAATTCACCATAAGGATCATCAATCACTCCTTCATACACCCACCTAAAATTTTAGGGTAGTTCACATTGAGAAACAACAGTAATTCACTATAAAAGAACGGAAAGTTCAACAGTCTGTCAAAAAAGGAGAAAAAGCGACACACCTTAATACCTACAAAAGGCAGTTGATGAAAACCTAACATTTACTCTAGAAGACAAGAAAACAAGTACTTTACTTGCTTATTATCGTGGGAATAGTATAAAGATTAAAAAAAAATGCATTACCAATTTAGCTGAAACTCATTGTTCAAGGAAACATTCACTACTTTTTAACATGTGTGATAACTACATCAGCTGATATCCCAAGTAGACATTATTAGCATAGACACATCAAGATCAAATAGCAGATATAGGAAGCACTACTCCTTTAACCCTGGCGATTTATGTATCACCAACTTCTTTTACACTTAACAAAAAGTAGAAACATGTTATTTTAGGACAAAACAATAATTGATTAGGCAATTCCCAGACAATGAGAGGTCGGCCAGACCTTAAGCAAACTTGGATAATCATTGCAGAATCTAGATTAAATACCTCTCTAATATTCCAAGATACGCAGTGCTTGCTGATTGTGACATCTTTTCCAGCAAAGACCTCACTACGTGATCACCAGCCATTGCCTTTGCCTAAAACAGAACAATTACTCTGTAAATAAATATAGACCCCCTCTCCTCAAATAGAACATATGTAGTTTGTGTTAAGAATATTGTAAATGATATTGTAGACCATTTAGGACTAATTAGAGAGATTCTTTCCTATTTTAACACTCGTACATTCACTTTTTAAGTCCAGCAACTTGAGGGAGTAATCAAGCTAAGTTTTCACTCAATTATTCCATGTTTTATTTGTTCAGATGGTATCATAGCATTGGTGAGATAATTCTCGTTGTGCAGCCACCAGCGACGTTCAGAAAGAAGAAAAATAGCCACCGCTATTGTTACAGATAACTTTCAGATCTGTTTGCATTAGCTCTCTATTTCGTGAATGTTGTGTGAGAACCAATTATCCCTTCTTATCTTTTTTATGACCAAGAAACTTGTTTCGAACCAACCCTTTGGGCCAACTGCAGTTTCCGGAAATCCGGGATGATGGCTCCGCCCTTTACCCTTCTCCACTTAAACTAGTCTGTTCGTTTGGCACAGGGCTCACACTAGTGATTTAAGATACAAGTCCCTCATCCTTTGCCAATTGAGATAAACCCCGGGGGTTATTCCTTATCTTATTTTCTCAACAATTCTAAACATATCAAAATAGAGTCTATTACGGATACTTAAAAATTTGTTCAAACTTCCCATGAAGATTTTGCGAATGAGAAAGACTAATGGACTAAAACTATTAGGGGTCGTTTGGTAGAGTGTATTAGGAAAAATATTACTAGTACCTTGTTTGGTACTCTTTTCTAATTTATGTATAACACTAATGCTTGCATTAGTTATACACTCTATTGTGTATTAAGGTGTGCATTACTAATACCATAGATTTCTAGGTATTAGCAATGCAATGGTTTTAATGCATGCATTAACTCAATTAAAGACCCAATTATCCCTCAAAACCTTTTGTGTATTAAGGTGTGCATTACTAATACCATAGATTTCTAGGTATTAGCAATGCAATGGTTTTAATGCATGCATTAACTCAATTAAAGACCCAATTAGTTATACACTCTATTGTGTATTAAGGTGTGCATTACTAATACCATAGATTTCTAGGTATTAGCAATGCAATGGTTTTAATGCATGCATTAACTCAATTAAAGACCCAATTATCCCTCAAAACCTTTTATACATCTTTTCCACCATAATAGTGGAGGGTATCTTTGTAAATAATTTTTTTTATGCAATAAATGCTATTTTTAGTGCATCAAACCAAACAATGCATAAAAATAATTTATGTATAATTAACGCAAGCATAACTAATACATGCATTACTAATGCAAGCATTACTAATACACTCTATTTAGCATTATTTTTATACTCAACCAAACGACCCCTTAAAACATAAAAATTGCAGATCTCACTTTGATAACCATGCAAAACCAAACCACAAATGTTCAAGCAAATATGGAGTTTAAACCATGGTAATGAATCTATGGTATTCCACAATTCTAGGGGAACTCAGACATAGATCCCTTAAAGTTATGAAAAGTGACATTAAGACGTCAGACCTGGCTTTGCAAGAGGTTAAGGACTGCAGAACCAACACAGTTATTGGCTGCAGCCTTTTTCACCACCATAGACAGTGCTTGCATTGAACCCATCATTGGCTGCAAGAAATAGCTTCATAAGCACCAATGACGATGAGTCAAACTAAATGGAAATTAAACTAGTTTAAGCAGTGTTACCTGGCAGTAAAACCATAATCCTTGTATGGAAAGTTTTCCTAAGCGAAATTGATGTTCAAGCTGTGCCACCATTGCTTGGTAGTCCTGATAAAAATATATTCTAGCCTTCAATTAGCTCTCCCTTTTTAGTTTCCTTTATTATTCTTTCTCTTACTACTACATGTTACATGTATGTCCACACAGCATGGGACAATTATGGAAACAACTCATGGCATCCAAAAACCTTAGATAATTAGCTGAACCAAATTAAGGAGCAGACAGGTTTTCTCAGCTTCCCAGGAGATAAGCTTCCGAAAGTCACATTAATCCATCCACAAAAAGAGATTTTTATTTTATAAGGTAAATAATTCTTTTAGTAATAATTGAAAAATTCTACCATATACAAGCTATACCAAGGAGGAGAGAATCTACAATATCCAAAAAGAGATTAAACAAATCATGAAGATGATTCCATACTCCCAGAAATGATTTCTCAAATATAAAATTTATACATCCTCAAGAAGAGCTTATACATAAGATAGATAATATACCAGATAAACAAGTAGAGAAAAAAATAATCCACCATGCAACCATAGAAGGATCAATAAATAAGAAACTTACAAGGAGGAGTGCCCTTAGAGCTGCAGCAAAGGCATGATTGACTAGACCCGTTTTGAACTGTGACCTTGTCTCCACAAACTGGTTAATCAAGATATAACTTTCGCATAAGGGGAACAGCCTTTTTGCAAACTCCTACAATAATAGTCCAAATTATTTCAGCTAATGTTTAAACTAAATACAATATGGATTTTCCTTCACGTTTACTCGGCATTTAGCCTCAAAATATTTTGTTGCTTTCGAACACTATATATCAGGGATGAAATGTCTCATTTTTTCCTTAGCTATTCTTACTAAAAACATAGCTCCCTATATGTACCTGAAGAGCTAAATCCATAGATGCATCAACCTGAAAGGTTATGTCATCCTCCTTCCCTCGGACTTTCTTGATAGAAATATAGCGTCCTTCAATTCCAATCAGGGTAGATAGAAGATCATCAATAACAAACAATTCCTGCATAAGAGTTAAGACAATATTTTAATAAATGACGGTGACCCTGACCAAACTTAAAACCAAGATCGTCAAGTTCATATAGGACATAACATATTAACAAGAAAAACCATTTAGATGGGCCACAACATAATAGTCCTCACTATCCTTAACCTTTAAAACTTAAGCAAAAAAATACACAAATATTCACAGGACCTTAAATTGCAAACAATATCAACACACACACAAGAGGAAGACATGACATATGTTGACTACTACAGTCTCGTTAGAACTTATGATCCAGGTGTATACGTTTGGAGTCAAATATATAACTTCTTCTTACTGGCATTATACTAGATGATAACAATAAGAGTGACAACCAACAATAATATGAACAAAAATTATAAAAAGATGGACAAGGAACAATCTATTTGATTCAACAGAGGCATACCTGAATGGTGGCATGGTAACAACCTATAGCTTTATCTGCTCCGGAACTGCATTAAAAATTCCAGACAGAAACAGAAAATAAGTAGGAGATGTACCAAATAGGAGTCACCAATTTGAATTAAAAAAGCAAATCAAACACACCAAGATAAAACACATTAATAAAAAAAGAAAATTGAATTGTAATAGCAGAAAACCAAGGAACAAAAGGGGAACCTTGAGTCCGCAGAAACCCCCTTGTATTCAGTAGTTCCAGGCGTAATCTTTGTTTCCTGTATGAATTTTCAAGGGGCAAAATAGTTTCAATTCAACATAGTACATCAAGCAAAAGAAGAAAAGAAGGGTGGAAAACCAAGAAAGCAGCATTCAAGAAGAGTCGAAAAAGTCCAAGAAAATGAAGGTTTTAGATAATGGCATGAAGGGGTTTTTTGCATACATATGTCAAGCAATAAAATGGTGAATACCTGATAAAATTGGCCAGAAAGAAAAGGACGATCGAGATTCCAAGCAGGAGTTGATGGGCATAAAGAAATTGCAGCGGGTGAATCCATGTAATTCGTCTCAAATCTTGAAGTTGAAGTAAATGGGGATGACCCAACTCAGTTTCAGCACGCTGCCAAAAGGGAATTGCTCCACCGGCAGTTCCGGTGACTGTTTGAAACCCACAATGCCACCGCAGTTCAATTCTGAACTCACGAAGGGGATGGGATGAACTTGAACTTTCAAGATTTCACAAAGTGTTTCTCCTTTTTGGGTTGATGTTCTGATTTAGCTGAAGATGAAATTTTTGGGAAAGCAAATTCAGTCGTTTAAACAAAAAGAGAACTGCGAATTTTGCCCAGAGATAGTAGGAGTGGTTTTCTTTTGTCAAAAATAAATAAATAATAATAATAATAATAACACACACACACACATATATATATATATATATATATATATATATATATATATATATATAATTTCAAAAATACCCTCCATTTATAGTTTGACTTAAAAATATTCTTACTATTAATATTTGGTTCAAAAATGTCATTTTCTGAATAAATATATTATTATTTTTCCTTTTTAAACACATCTTCTTCCTAATTAAAATATTATTAAAGAATCATGTTCTTGTTTTCTTTCTTTTAAAATCACTTTAACAAATAAAAATGTAGGAAATATTTTTTCTTCTTAATCTCATTTTATCAATTAAAATAGAATAATTTCATGTACCCTTTCGACATATAATATATGTCATATATAAAATATCATAATATATCCATCATTAATTTATATTTATATTATGATAAAAATATTTATAAAAAAATAAGAAACATTTTCATTTTTTATTTTTTTCTGAATTAAAAATAAACATTTGCTAATTTTAAGAAAAATATTATTAGAAAAAAAGAATGTGTTAAAAAGAAAATAAATAATATATTTATTTGGAAAATGAGCATTTTTGACCTATTAAACATAAGGGTATTTTTGGACCAAAATATTGACGGCAAAGACATTTTTAGACCAAACTACAAACGAAAGACATTTTTGTTCCTTTCACATAGTTTAAGGACATTTTGACCCTTTTCCCTAATTTAAATATTATTAATGTAAAAAATCATAATATGACCAATTTGCCCTTATTAATACATACTACTATTATTTAATTACTTTCATAAACATATTTTATTCGGCAATGAACAAAGATTAAGTTAATGAATATTAAAGGGGTATGAACTGACTTTTTTAAGTATAAGTTAAATATCCAAAATCATAAATTGAGAACATTCAACTTTGACATTTTTTTTGTTTTACTTTTTTCAACTTTAAAAAAGTGTTTAAAATGTATTTTATGTCATTCAAACACTTACAAAAAAAAAAAATTAACTTAGAAGATAAAAATCACTAAAAATAAGTTAATTCAAACACTAAGATTGTTGTGATATTTTCATATTAATAACAATTAAGTTAAAGAATTGTTACCCAAAAAAAAAAAAAGAAGAGAGAAATGTAATATCACACATTAGGGGGCATCTCAGAAATTTTCCCTAAAATTAAATAATAGCTTTCTTCATTTTTTATCTTCTTCAACTTTTGGCCTGCTAAAATACAGTCTGCCAAAGATAATTGATTTTTTCACAAATTCTGTGTGCTTGAACTGATCTTCAAATAATATAAAAGTTGAATTCAATTTTTCAATAAATTCAAAAAAGAAAGTGAGTTTAGAAATCTTAACAGTATGAATTTTGGAAAAACGTAAAATCTAATAGCCTTTAGCAAAACTTTCAAAATCTGTTTATTGTTTATTTCTCAAAAAGTGTTTTTCGAAAAAAAAGTATTTTTTTTAGAAAGAGTAGTTATTTGTGTTTGATGAATGAATTTGAATTATTATTATATTTTTGGTCATATCAAAGCAACAATAGAGTTCTTTGCACCTAAAACATGCATCATTTTGTGCTTTCCCTCCTAAGTCCTATCATATTATTTGTAATGATTTACACCTAAATCTCTTTATTTTATTGCAATACAATAACACCTTTTTTCATGATATGAAATACCCCTTAGGGACTATAGTTACAACAAACTTCATGAGATATATGTCATTTTACCTAAACATAAAATTAATTATGAATCACTCATAACATATGTCTAATTTGATATGATATTATTAGCAGAATTATCTAACAAAGCCATGGAATCAGACGAAAATGTCATAGAACTTCCCATCATCTGATAAACAATAGGTGGAGATTGAAGAGGCTGAGGAGGTACTTCTAGCAGTTCAATTTCACCTTCCAGCATTTCTAATACTTTACTCATCGAAGGGCGTTGTATCGGATTTGTTTGTATGCACCATAATGCAACTAAACTCAGCTTTCTAGCCATCTTCTTCTCATCATCATTCGCTTCTTCATCCACCACAATCTCCTTCCCCTTGTTGAACTTATCGTAAATATAATAAGGAAAATATTGGCTGGAATTCTCTTCATTTGCAACTTCATGTCTATTCAAGTCCAGCATTTCCATTAGCAGCATTCCAAAGCTGTAAACATCAGCTTTGTAAGAGATTTCGCCAATGCTTCTGCTGATCAACTCTGGAGCAACATATCCAATAGTTCCACAAGCAGCTGTGAGATTCACAATGCTTTAATCTGTTGGATATAATTTCGCAAGCCCAAAATCAGAAATCTTTGGAATGAAATTCTCATCCAAAAGAATGTTGTGTGGCTTGATGTCAAAATGCAAAATTCGTACATCACAGCCACGATGCAAATACCCAATTCCTCGAGCCACTCCAAGAATAATGTCGTACTTCCTCTGCCAACTTAACAGAGGACTTCCTTCTTGACTGGTGCTGATGTACTTATCGAGTGATCCGTTGGGCATGAAGTCATATACAAGAGCACGTTTTGTTCCTTCAACACAATACCCCACGAGTCCGACCACATTGACATGATGAATCCTTCCAACGGTAGCCACTTCATTCATGAAGTCTTGACAACCAGCTTTTGGCTTGCTCAACATCTTCACTGCTACATCTCTTCCACTTCGAAGCGTTCCTTTGTATACACTGCCATAACCTCCCTCACCTAATTTCTCTTTGAATCCTCTGGTCATTCTGTTTATGTGGGAGTAATTATATCTGATTGGCATGAAGTTGTTTTGTGTTCGCAAAAAGCCTTCAATAGTATCATACATTGACAAATGTCTCCTTTTGAATTTGTACACCAGAAATCCAATTATGAACGGTAGGCCGATCACACATTTTGCTCCCCAATACATTGCACGGTTGAGAAGTCATATAAAGTAACTTGCTCTTAAGCCAACGATACATAGTGATGAATGATGATCAGGAAAATTTTATTTTTCTTGACAATTACATTGTTAAGTGTCCCACATTAGTTGAGGGAAGAGTTGTGTGTTGTGTCTTAGATATTCCTCATCTCATGAGCTAGCTAGCTAGCTTCTAGGATGAGCAGGATCAGGCACTAAGGTAAGGCAAGTGAAGTCCTTGCCTTAGGCACCAAATATTGAAGTGAAGTACTATATTAGTATTATATAAAACATACAATTTGTGTAGTTATTAATAAAAAAAAGATATCAAATTTTAACATTTTCTAAAATTTTGTGAAGATTGTATAGTCGAATGAGTAACATCATAAATCTTCTCTGTGTAAAAATAATTGTAATCTCTCTTGTTGAAGGGATAAGAGCGCGCTTAGCTTACTTTCGAGATACAAGAGTAGCGGCCTTCTGTTCCCTGGTTAGATTGAAGTCCAGAAATTAGCATATTTAAACTGACAGAGATCCATGGATACTTGATATATTTAGAGAGAGAAAAGATGAACTTACAGATAAACCATTGAAAAAGACCTACAAAGACATAAAATTTAAGTTGTAGTGAATTCTTTGTTTTGCTAACGAATATTAATTGAATAAGTAAACAGACATGTCGTCCTTACTTAAATGAATCATTTCTGTGACTTCCAGATTCTGATGATAAATTAGCTCAAACCCATAGATGAATGCTTGATGAAGATCAGAAAGGGAAATGTTGCTGTCATTTTTAATATTAGGCCAAGAGGTCATGGCTATAAATTCCACTTTGCATCCATCGCTAACTTCAGATGCACTCATTTCTCCAATCTTTAAATAAGTGTACCTGCTTAATTTGCAGCCACTAATTTCCACAAATGTCGAGTTATTAACAGCAAATGGACAGTTGAATATGAAGATAGGCTCTGCTACTCTTTTAGTACTACTCTGTGATCCATTATTAGTGTAATTATCATATGGATGAAAACGCGAACTATTCATGTATTGTTGAAGGCTGGTAAGCTGAGGTAATAGAGAGCATAAATCTTGTGTTTGTAAAGTTGGATCTACGACGTGAATTGTCCGATTAACATAGTTGATGGCTTGAACGTGCAACTTCTTGGAGAATAACCATATAACCGTTTGGTTACCTTCACAAGCTAGTTCATATTCTGGAAATTGCATTGGACCAGTATTTGAGCCGAAAAGGTAACTATATTTTGGATCAGTCTTTAAACGAAAAGGGTATCTTATGTCAGGGATATTTCCACAAGCAGAACGGACATAGTAGTGAAATTCGCTATTCCTAGCATAACATGTTTCAGAAATATTCAGAAAGATGATCAAGATTATTGTTATACATTTTAGAAGAGAGGTTCCTCTAGACATATCAAAGAGGTTAACTGTTGATTAAAGGTTGAGCTTTCTTATGTCCTGTACTCTATCAATCATCTATTTAGGTCTTGATTTTTCATCTCCCCATAATTTCAAATTACTACTAGCAAACAAGGTAGACTGATCTAGTCCACATATACCATGTGCTGATTTGGACTATGCCCAAAATGACTTGTCAATGAATATCTATCCACTCCAACTACCCTCTATTTAAGACTGGATTAATTAGGTGAGTTATAATTGGCCTGAATTTGACCTAGTCATGAATTTTCCAAGTACAGGAAGAAAAGGGTGGGTCAAGTCGGATATGGGTCGGTCAAAAATGAGTCAGGTGAAAATGGATTAAATATTCGACTCGACTCATATTTAATATGGATAAAAATGGGTAAACCCAATCGAGAGTCGGGGTTGGAAGTTGGATTGTCTGGACTCATTTCAGGTGGTGAGGTTTAATGAAAGTTTGAAAAATATTTTCCTGATTTAAGGAAAGTTGTGATTTTTTCCCCTTACTTAACATATGGAAGTCATATTTTCTTAAATTAGAGGAAAAATATTTTCCTAATTTAAGGTAAGTTGTGATTTTTTTCCGTTACTTTACATATGAAAGTCTGTTTGAAAAATATTTAGGTCAATCAAACATGAAAAATTTGAAAAATATTAATAAGTGCACTTTTTAGTAATTCCAACCCCTTACATATTTGAAGGAGAGTGCAATTGGAAGATAACGTTACCCATATTTTATGATGAATAATATGAGATGATCCATATGTTATGTAATCGGTATTCTAAATAATACTATTGATAACCAGGAACTTTGCAGAAACAACAAATTTGCAAAGTTTAAATCATATAGTAAAGAACAAAAATTAATTAACAAAAACTAATTGCTGTAAAACGTACCAGAATGGAAAGAAAATTGAGCTCACTGAATGCACAGTGTCCTCGTAAGGAAATTATTCCTCTCTAGTATCCAAGGTTGAATTGGAATATATCCTCCCAGGATATAATGATTTTATTCACCACGATATTGAAGAATCACTGGTATTTATCAACCTTTCAGAATAGTCATCTCCAACGGTGGGAAATTCAAATAAAATGGGAAAGTGTGTTAAATAAACTGGTCGCGCGGATCCGAGTCGGGTCGGCGGGACATTTCAGCTAATTATTTAAATAATAAAACATTATTAACTAAATAATTAAAACAAACTTTGTCCAAAAAATAATTTCTCGATTGAGCCAAAGCCGAGTGACGACATTGGCGCGAGGGGGTCCCTCTTTCCAACACTTTTAACAACTAATAGAAGTGTTTATCTATTTAAATACTTTTATTTTTCTTTCCACCACCAATGAGGGAGAAATGTCTTTTTACTAAAGCATAAGAGAACTTTTCAAGTTTCTTTCTTTTCATCTTCCCTCCATTTCCCATTAACGCATGCTATATACCCAACACCATATTTAATCCAATTTTAATTAGGCATAATACATAAATATACCCTTTAACTTTGCTTCAAATTACATTTATGCCCTTCAACTTTGGGTGTGTACAACTAGTTAAACTTGTATAAAGTTGAATAAATACACACACATGTCCAACATGGCATCCTACATGTAATTTTTTGTCCTACGTGGTGTCCTACGTGTATTGTGCCACGTAGGACTCATGTGTCTACTTGCTCAAGTTTATACGAGTTTAAGTGCCTACTTGTGCATATTCAAAGTTGAAGGGCATAAATGTGAAATGAGACCAAGTTAAAGGGCACATTTATGTATTATGTCTTTTAAATAATTGAATAACCAATCCATTTTTAAAATGGGTTAATCCAACGAATAACTATAAATTTGACCCATTTTGCCACCCCCAACAGCAAGGTATGTGGAAAAGTCTGCTCCACAATTGAATAGTTTCAAAGAAAAGATATTGAGGAAAAGTCAGTCTTGAGAGTCGGAAAATGTTGCCAACACATATTAGCATATCAAACCAAAGAATGCAAGTAAGAGTTTTAGAAATGTCCATCTTACTTTTGTTGGTATTTTTCCCATTGTTTAGTGTAGGACACAGACTAGTGGGTTGTGAGGATTCTTGGTGCAAGAGTGATGGTCCCGTCGTTCATTTCCCATTCAGACTCAGTCATCAACCAAAACATTGTGGCTATGATCCTGGCTTTGAACTACACTGTAACAATAAAAAAGACATCATCCTTGAGCTTCCCCCGTCTGTTCACTTAGTTGTTGAAAAGATTGATTATCTCTCACAGAAAATTCACCTTTATGATCCTGACCAGTGCATAACAGCCAAGCTACCAAAACTGAATTTGTCACAATCTAATTTCAAAAATAAGTACTATCCCACAGTCCTATTCAATTGTTCTGCACCATTAGCGGCCAATCGTGATTATGAATTAGTTCCTTGTCCTGGTTCTTCTGGTTACAAAGTTTATGCTTTTCCTACGGATCATTTCCTCAACTACTACTTCTCTGGGCCTTGCACAAAAATTCATCAGTACCCATACGCATGGTACACATTTAGGAAGAACAAACTGCAGCTGAATTGGTCCATACCACTCTGTAGGAAATGTGAGTTCAAAGGAATGGATTGTGGTTTCAAGGATGGAATAAAGCTATTGGAAACTCATTGTTTCAATCGAACCAAAAAGCTATTGAACCAAAAAGGTACTATTTATATCTCTTAAATTTCTTTCTAGTTTTTCCATCGTTGATAAAAAACCACTTAACATACATACACTTTTATTTTGTCCATAATAGGTATTAAATCTAAGCAGCCCTTGATTGCAGGTTAGTTTGATTAAGTTCTCACTCCATCTGTTTCCTACTTGATTTTCCTTTATGCTTATGACATGTTATTTATTCAATTATTGTAGGTGTAGTTTTAGGTACAGCGCTTGTTTGCATTATTGTCTTCTCACTTTATAAGCTTTATTTGACAAGTAGAAATGAAAGAGAGAGTCGAGTTAGACTTGAAAAGTTTTTGGAAGACTACAAGGCCATCAGACCGACACGATATGCTTATGCTGATATTAAGAAGATAACAGATGATTTTAATGAAAAGTTAGGAGAAGGGAGTTATGGAACTGTATACAAAGGCAGACTTTCCAGTGAAATCTATGTTGCAGTAAAAGTCCTACACGATTCCAAGGGTAAAGGGGAAGAATTTATCAATGAAATCGGTACAATTGGGAGAATCCACCATGTTAACGTGGTCCGTTTGGTTGGTTTTTGTGCTGATGGATTCAGACGAGCTCTGATCTACGAATACCTACCAAATGATTCACTTGAAAGGTTTATTTTACCAGTGAGCTCAAGCCCGGGTAGTGTCTCACTCATCAGCTGGAACAAGCTTCAACATATTGCTCTGGGTACTGCAAGAGGGATTGAGTATCTTCACCAGGGATGTGATCAGCAAATCCTACATTTCGATATCAAACCACAAAACATCCTTTTAGACCAGAACTTGAACCCCAAAATATGTGATTTCGGCCTAGCCAAACTATGTTCTAAAGAAAAAAGTGCGGTCACTATGACAGCTGCTAGGGGAACCATTGGTTACATTGCACCAGAAGTGTTATCAAGAAACTTTGGTAAAGTTTCTCATAAGTCTGATATTTATAGCTTTGGGATGGTCTTGTTAGAAATGGTTGGTGGGAGGATAAAGATGGATCCTAAGACGAATAACCACAGCAAAGTGAATTCTTTGGAATGGATATATAGACATTTGGAGAAAGGGGAAGAATTGAAGATTCGGATAGAGGAAGAAGGAGATGGTACAATTGTGAGAAAGTTAGCTATTGTTGGACTTTGGTGCATACAGTGGCATCCCAATGATAGGCCTTCAATAAAAGAAGTTACTCAGATGATGGAAGGAGATGGGAGCCATCTCAACTTGTCCCCAAATCCTTTTATGGCTACTGATACGCCTAAGTTAAATGCAAGTCCTCTCAGTGAAGATCTAGACGTGATATTAGAAATTGAATAACACTTCAAAGTCATTTGTATAATTAATGAAAAGGAGATAGTGTAAGAATTGCAAAAGTATTTTGTTTCATAGTAATCAGGAAGCTGAATGATACATATGTAGTCTTATTTCTCGATTTGTATGCATTAGATCCTTGCATTAAAACCAAAACAAAAGTCAGCTGTTTTCTCAAGGCTTTTCCCAATACTATCATAATGAAAAAAATGTCAGTTTTTATAAAGGCGAATTTAGGATTTTAAGAGGATGGATGTAGAGTGTTAATGTACATACTGTTAGTTAATGATAGTGGATGCAAACTTAGTATAAGTACACATCTAAAAGTTACTCGACTAAGAATTTGGACTAAATCTGAGGAGGGAGCTTTGAGAAGCTTTCTGAGTTATTCATGGGTAAGCTCTTATCCCATTAGCAAGTTGAATTATTTGTCTGGACACAAGTTAGCATGCCATTAATCTATGTCTACTACATTCGGGCATCATTTGGTTAGGCACACAGAAAACTACCTTGTATGCTAGATGGAAATTACGGGGAGAAGAAAATTGTAGACCCCAATAGATGACTGATAGCTCATTAGATCGGTAAACGCCAATGACTGAAACTGAAAAGTATTCTCAAGGTCTTTTAAGGTTTTTGAAGGCTCCTTGAGAAAAGTATTCTCTGCGGTATCATAGGACCTTATAATAAAGCTCATTTCCTTTTAAGTGTTGAACACGGTAACAGGGCATTCCCATCTCTATTCATCATTAATAAATAGGTAAACGTCAAAGTCTTTCATCTTGAGGGCGCCCTTTCATCAAGTTGTTGTTGTTCATCTTGTATTCCTAAGATACTTAGAACAAAACTTTGAAGAACTTGGTAAGAATCAATAAAGTTTAAAGAAGTTTAAAGAGTATTTTCAAATTAGAAAATTAAAACTAGTAGAGAAAATAGAAGCAGAAACAGATTAGAAACAATATAAAAATATTTTTCTCAAAGAAAGAAAATCGAGCCCATTTAATGCACAGTGTCCCCTTAAGGAAATTATTCCCCTCAAGTACTCGAGGTTAATGGAGTATATCCTCCCAGGATAGAACGATCTTACTCACCGGTGTATCGCTACCTAAAACCACAGAGTTAGCGAACCACTCAACGGCAGTAAAGTACACTAAGAATACTAGATTTAGTAGTAGTAGAAGAAGTCCAGAAAAATTCGTTCACCTAAAATGAGGGAAAATCCATCAATTTATAGAAAACAAAAGATAGTGTAAAAATGTTCTTATTGTGCCTTACCAGAAAGGTCACAAACCTTTGAAAAAGTCACAATCTTTCGAAAAGGTCACAACCTTTCATAAAAGTCACAATTTTTATTAAAAGTCACAACTCTTCATAAAAATCGCAAATTTTCATAAAAGTCACAACTCTTCATAAAATTCGCAACTCTTCATTTTCCATTCACACCTTTTAAAACCCAACAATCCCCCGTATGAATGGGGAATGACTCCAAGACAAAGAAACGGACAAGTATGTGTGCTTTACAAGTAAGAATTAATTGCATCTGGATAAGTAAGTTTCCCCTTGGACTTTCCGTAGTGAACATATGTTGGATATAATTGGTCAATCGGTAGATGCGATATCTTTGAACCGTCGAGTTTTGGTGTATACCTAGACAACCATATGTCACACAATTAACCCTTTACCGTTTATGGTTCTTACGGTTGTGTTCGTTTCAACCATGAACACCTCCTGGTTTCATGAGTGTATAAAGAATATGCTTTTAACAATCATTCTCTTTGAAGCGGCTTACACTTCACACTCACATAGGTGATTTCTAACCGTGTCATCGTGTAGATACACTATTTGGTCAAGTCTACCAAACTTAGAAAATCATTAAAAACTTTAAGCTTTATTAACTCATTAACAAGCCTTATGTTTTAACCTCGTTCCTGAACATTGTCTTCATCATGAGAATGGATTGAGTTGATTGACAATGTCGAACCGTCAGTCACAACTTTGTTTTTCTCCTTGAATCTAGATCTTGGGATCTCCAGTCTGCTAGATAGAGTTACCGTCATGATGACTTGTCCTAAGCCGTAAACCCATTCTCTTAGATGATCTTTCAACTTTCTCTCTAGTTAGGCCTTTTTGTAAGTGGATCTGACACATTATCCTTTGACTTTACATAGTCAATTATGATAATTCCACTAGAAAGTAGTTGTTTTCTAACGATATTATGTCTATGTCTTATATAACGAGACTTTCCATTATACATCATGCTCCATGTCCTACCTATTGCATCTTGACTATCAAAGTGTATGTATACTGATACCAATGGTTTGGGCCAAAAAAGAATATCTATCAAGAAATTCCAGAGTCTTTCAACTTATTCACCGGCCTTATCTAGAGCACTTAGCTCGGAGATCATTGTAGAGCTAGCGATACATGTCTTTTTGGAAGGTTTCCAAGAGATTGCTCCTCTACCAAGAGTAAATACATATCCACTCGTGGATTTTACTTCATTTGATTTCGGTGATCCAATTTGCATCACTATATTCTTTCAATACTGCAGTATATTTGTTATAATGCACGACATATTTTGAGTATGTTTTAAATACCCCAAAACTCTTGTCATCCAATGAGTTCGATTGGGATCACTCGTGAACTGACTCAGTTTATTAATAGCACATACTATATCTGATCGCATACACTTCTTGATATACATCATACTTCCCAATACTCTAGCACAATCCAATTGTGTGTCACTTTCGCCTTCACTCATTTGAATTGCAAAGCTCACACTTATTGGAGTCTTGACAATATTGAAATCCAAATATTTGAACTAGTCAAGTACCTTTTTGATGCAATGAGACCGTGAAAATGCTAAAATTATAGAGTTCTATGGATTCTTATACCTAAGATCGCATCAGCAACTCCAAAATCTTTCATATTAAACTTGCTTTCTAGCATACATTTAGTAGCATTTATGTCATTAGTGTCTCTACTGATGGTCAACTTATCATCAATATACAAACAAACAATGACCTTGTGATTTTAATGTAAACACATTTATCACTTCCATCATTCTTAAATACATTTGCCAATTTGGTTTAGTTAAATTTCTTATGTCATTGTTTGGGTGCTTGTTTTAGTTCATAAAATGACTTAACAAGTTCGCACACTTTCTTTTCTTTACAAGGTGTTTTATTATAAAATATTATTTTAGACTGATTTTAAGAGTCCACTTAATTTTAAAATAAAATTAAGAAAACTATTGTTTTCAAAAGACTAAAACAGAAATCTAATGAAAACTTAAAAAGGGGTTCGAGGTTCTTATTAGCATTTCGGGAAGGGGTTTAAAGCACCCGAAACACCCGCTAATATGCGGTTATCCGATAATTAATTATTTGACTTAATTTGAATTACACAATTTTATAGTTAAGACCATTTCAGGAAAAAAGAAGAATGTTGAAATATTAT
Organism: Solanum verrucosum; assembly: GCF_900185275.1. Lineage (NCBI taxonomy): Eukaryota > Viridiplantae > Streptophyta > Magnoliopsida > Solanales > Solanaceae > Solanum > Solanum verrucosum. The sequence continues at coordinate 3,868,811 of NW_026020048.1, forward strand.
CTAAGTGAAGTATTTTTGTAAAATTATTTATTTATTTATTTTTAGTCAAGTAAAGACTAATAATTTAGTTAAGTAATTAATTCAAAATGGGTGTCTTCTAGGGGATTGAATGTTTGAAACCTTAAAATTGATAGCAATTATTAACAAATAAACAAACACAATAAACAAAGAGAGAGACCTGGACCCAAGTCTGGTTTCCTATCCGCCTGGGCCAGTACTTGGGCCCATTTGAGTCACCTGCACCTGACCTAAACTTCTAACAACCAAATAATAATAAGCAAGATGAGAGGGGCTTAGGCCCAAACTAACAAAATACAACTTTTTGAAATTCGGGGCCTTTAGGCCCATTTTCCCTCTTTCGTATGCACTAGATGTATACTGGTGTATATCTGCTCCGAACCTTGTTCACCAAATTTTCGGGGGATCTGACTCGGTAAAATAATTTTGGGGCCTTCATGGCCCCCTTGGAAATGCAAAGATACAGTCCGTGAGGACTTGGACAGATTTTACATGCAACGAAAGGAAATGGCAAAGGATTAATACACAATCTAATATAAATAGAGAATAAAAAGGGTCAAACTCTAAAATGTATATGCCTTGACTCGAGAAGACGTATGCTGGAAAACAACAAATTTTGAAGGAGTGACCAAAAGAGGCACTAACACATCAATGTGACAACTTGGTAGTATACTTATAAATAGGGAAAAGATGCAATCACACACAAATGACTAAACAACCAATTAAGTAAAAGATAATAAGCAGATGCTATTAGTTTTTTAAAGAAAAAAAATGCTAACTAAGTCGACAAGCCTTTAATCAAAATATTGAAAGTTTTCGTTAAATAATAACACTAGAGCAAGCTAGCGAGCTACTGCCATAAAAAAAATCAATAAACAATTTTTTATGTTGTCAAAATGCCATGAGGACAAGGATAAGACAACATATGGTAGCATCAGAATAGACAAATAAATATGGAGAGCAATTTATTTATTCAAGCTTGAAATACCACACGACATGGATCAACCCGGACTAATTAGGGTGAAACATAACCAATTCCTCGTTCTGATCCCAGGATACTTAATCAAGCAATAAAGGAGTTAATATCTTAAAAGGTCACTCAACCTATGAGAAATCATCTAATAAAGTCATTGGACTTTGTTCTGTATCAATAAAATCACTCGACTTAAAGTTTTTATCTTTAAAAATCACTCAACTCATTTATCTAAAAATGAACAAAATAAATTCACATGAAAAAATTTGATAGATTTACCAACTTAAGCAAAAATATATATATATATATATAATGAATAACAGGGAAACACTATGTCATGCTAACATGGTATTTACAGAAGCTAGACAAGGTATTCGTCCCTTTGGATAGCTAGTGAAGACTGGACATTTTTCAAATGAAATTATAAACAAAGCAAACAAAGAAAAAAATGATTATACTGTAACAAAAATTTACTAGCAATAGATTATCACGACAAATGGATTATAAAAATTCTAAGCAATTAATCAAACTTTCAACAAAGAATACAACTCACATGTTAAATCCCATCAAACAATACAAAGTGAAGTTCTTAAAACTAAACAGGATAACGAGAAGCCAAAAGCTCAACTAATGAAGAAAAATCCAAGTTATTGATATTCTTTAAAGCAAAATTATATATATAAAAAAGTAACATATGATTTAATTTTAAGATAACATTATCTTTTAAGGATTCAAATGCCTTATGAACTAAAAAACACATAATTATCCTAATCGAGTTACACCAAACCCAAATAACCAAGCATTACACCGCATACTTAACCGAATCAGAAACAACTTAAAAGAAGATAAACATAAAAATGAGGCAGTAAATTATTCCTTTCATGCTATTTACTAGTCGAGATGCAAAACAAAAATCAGCCCACAACATGAAACATACCCACTTATAGCAGCTAAATTTAGAACTTAAAACGACACCACAAACCATAGACAACAAGATGAGGTTGTGTAATGGGATAAGAAGTCACTAGCATGAAGAAATCATCTCGATATTAAAATGAGATCAGCCAGACTTTGAGCAACAGAAATTGAAAGATCAACAGACCAACTACACTATTAACTTCCAATCAACAATAAGTCAAAATACTCCTGAAATAATAACATTCGAACAGCTCACATGATTGAGAATCAAACGTCAACGCATTAAGAGCAACAACTACTTGAATCAAAATAAGTATTGCCTTTTGGGGACAGCGAACTGAAGACAAGCGAGCTAAGGACGACTTTACCACCGCGAGAACCGGAACACATACAACGAACAGGGAACTCAAACAGAAATCCGAGCAAGTTTTCTATCTCGGAAAGTATTTCAATTATATTATAACTATTTTTTTGCTTAAACTGCTCTCTGTATTTTGCCCGAAAACTCTCTAACTTTTCCTCCAATATTTTCTTCCAACGTAAGCTATCTCTGAAAACCAGAATCTTTTTTTTTCCTCCTGTTTCTTCCCTATAATACTGAAACTTATAGAGGGGAGCTCGGGTCTTCGATTTTTGGGGGGAAAGGGACGAAAAAGGGGCAGAAACGAGGGCCTCAAATTTGAAATTCAAAATCCCCCAAATCTTTCACCATTTCCGGAGAGACACATTTTCCTCCGAAAATTCGTCTCATTCCAGAAGAGGAAAGGGCGGTGGACGGCTTCGATCGATTCGATGTCCTTGGCGGGTAACATGGCTCTATCTCGAGGCCACAAGGACGAAAGCACGTCGCCCTGCTGCTCTGAATCGCGCTGCTGCAGAGGGAAAATGAGGAAGACGACAAAATGAGCAGTGTACTGCATCGCTTCTGATTTGTGAACATTGCTAGCAAACATTTGTGAACGTTGCTGTTCACGCCGCGTGAAGGAGAGAGATGCATACGGGGTCGGGTCTGTTTTGGGTGAATTGTACGCGTCTGTTTTGGGTTTTCTTTAGAATTGGAAAGGTGGGTCGGTTCAGGGAGTTGGGTCAGCTGGGAATTGGTGGGCTGTATTGGAAATTAAAATGGAATGTGGGGAAAATGGACAAAGAGGCTGGGCTACGGTACTGGGGTTGTGGGCTGCTGAAGATTTGAATGAACGGCCAAACTAATTGCAATTATTGCCAACCAAAGTTTAAGGGATAGCCAAATTGATTTAGTTAGTGAATTCAGCTAAAATTAAATAAAATGAATTAATTTTAATTAATTAATGAGTTTCTTAATCTTAACGAAATAAAATAATTAACTAAATTATAAACTAACTAATTTAAAAATATAAACTATTACTTAAACCAAACTAATTGACAAAATATTTAACTAAAACTAAAATCTTTTTGAGACAATTTCAAATATTCATAAAATATACTAATTATATACATAGCTATTTAAGACATATATATTATTTAAAAATTATAAAAAGTGACAAAACTATTTAAAATAACTTGAAAAATATTTTTAATTTTATAAAGTTAATTATTTTAAATCGCTTGAAATTTAAGAAGTTTGATAATTAATATTTATTGTGGAGGTCCGAAATTGGGTGTCAACACCAGGAACCACAAAACCCTAGGGTTGTTCCATGTAAATTTCTTCCTCCGATTCTCCATTTAAGAAAGTTGTTTTCACATTCATTTGATGAATTTGGAGGTCATATACCGCAACTAATAATATTAACATTCGAATGGATGTAATTCTAGTTACTGACGAGTATATATCGACAAGATCAAGACCTTGTTTTTGTCTAAAGCCTTTGACAAAAAGTCTTGCTTTATATTTGTCAATAGTTCCATCGACTTTCATTTTCCTTCTGAAGATTCACTTTGAACCCAAGGGTTTATTTTCTGGAAGAAGATCAATTAACTTCTAATATGGTTGCTCAAGATTGCATCAATCTCACTATTGACACCATCTTTCCAGAAGGATGAGTCTACAGAAGACACAAGAAATGTTACAAAATCATATTCGAAGGAAATAGATGTCCTTTGACATTTACTATGCCTCTGAATCTCTTTATTAAGTACATTCTCTTTTTTTCTTTCCAAGGTCTTTTAGACCCTTTACTAGACTACTTAAGTCTAATTTTACAGTCCACAATCATAGGTCGTATTTTAATCCTTTTAGGAATAGCAACTTAGACTTTTGCTAGGCACCCCACACTCTGAAGTATTTCAAGTTGGATTTCCTTGCTTTCCATTCCTCATATGGAATAGATTGTGTCCTGAACAAACAAAATATCTTTCTTTCTGAAAAGACAACTTTTTGTTATTCCCTTTTGCAGTAAGGATAGTTCTTCCACACAAGTCTTGTGATAAACCTGAACTTATAAGTAATTCAACCATCATTTTCTTCAAAGTTCGGTTATTTTTTTTTCCATTTTGCAATTCCATTAGATTTAGGTGAATAGGACAGTAGTTTGATGGATAAATCCATTTTCCAAACATATTTATGCAAAAGGAGATTTATATATACTCCATCCCTATCACTTCTTATCTTTATCCCAACTGATTTTCAACTTAAATATTATATTGTCTAGACATTTCTATTGCTTCATCCTTACCATTCAGCAAATAGACAGTCGTTTCCAATGCAATTGTCGATGAAAGTTATGAAATACTTTTTTCCACCACGAGATGGTGTTGACTTCATATCACAAATGTCAGAGTAAATCAACTCTAAGGGATTAGAATTCCTTTCAATAGATTTATAAGAATGTTCAGCATATTTAGATTCCACAAAAACTTGACATTTTTATTTATTGCACTCAAAGTTAGACAAAACTTCTAAGTTGATCAGTTTTCCGTACAAGGTTTTGTAATTGACATGCCCCAAGTGTTCATGTCACAAACAGTTTGACTCAAGCAAGTAGGAACAAATAAAAATATTGAGTTTGAAAAGCTTTCCGCGAGGTAGCTTTTTCTCACAAATATTTTGTTCGTATTTCGTACAATTTTGTGTGATACAAACATTGTTTAGAGTCATCACCTTGTCAAATGTCCTTTTCGGAAGGACATTTCCATAACTTTCAATTGGATTGTTATAAAACTACCCTTGAACATAGTTTCATCGGGTCCAATAAAGGCAATATAGTCCAAATGCTTCTTTTACAAAACATGACAAATGACTATTCACCAACATTCATGCATATACAAATAGTTATATTTAATAGACGTATCTTTTCATGAAAAGTCACAACATTTTAAGTGACGTTTTTTCATAAAAGAACTCAATCATTTTGAACACGTATACATATAATTTGGTAGTTACATACTAGTCATACCATATACTTGTAAAAGAGAAACTCAATGACCACAATATCAAATATATTCCAAGAATTTTGTGGGTCTAACATAATACAAAAGTATCATCGAATTTCATATCTTGTGCTCCAAATTTAAATTAGACACTAATTCTATTTTTATCTTTGTCATAAGCATAGAACTGATCTCAAAAATATTTTTCAAGTATTTAAAAATAGTTTTTCCACATATGTTTTTTCTCATGCTATCAAAGTGTCATTGGCAACATGAAACTTCTTTTGAAAATATTACTATATATTAGAAGAGTTTAGGATTTACTACCATTGTTCCAATTAAATCATTACAAATGTCCAATACTTACTATATAAAATATATAAGTGGGCCCCACCTCCTTCCACTTAAATAATATTTTTCAACCTTATCATGGTAAAAGTTGAATTTATTATCCTTTTCATTTAATTTTATATGATATTATTTTTTTCTATAAAATAATTATATATGTTTTAATAATTTAAATTTCAAAAACATTATAATATAACTTTAAAGATTTTATTTTATCAAAATCTTGTACATTGAAATATATAGTTATGAATTTAAAATATTTTAAAAATCATATAAAAATTTCAATAACTTCTCAAATTCCATAATATAACACTTAAATACTATATATTATATATTAATTACTATACTATAAATGACTTAAATACTTCATATTATCTATTACAATAATTAACAATTATTTGACACTTTAAATTCTATCAATTCCATATAAATTAGGAGAAAAAACCTAACATATAATATTTAAATATATTTAAAAATAATATAAGTAATACTATACATTACAATAATTAACAGCTTAATTATTTAAAACTTATATAAAAAATTTAATTGAGTCTCTAAATTCTATTGGTACCACATAAAATAGATTATATAATAAACATATATTGTTTGAAATTGACGAAAAAGAAACAATAAATTACAATAATTAATAAAAAAATAGTCCACTCCAAAAAATCTATCAATTAACAACACATATTGTTTGAAATTGACGAAAAAGAAACTATAAATTACAATAATTAACAAAATAAATTTCTCGACTCCAACAAATCTATCAATTAATGCCACATAAATTGGGACATGGCAAATAACATATAGTATTAAAAAATTAGGTTCAAAATGTACTAAAAAATACAATAATTAACAACTTAATATATTAAAGAGACATAAAAAAGGGTTAATATTTAAAATTCTGCATGTGCCACATAAATTAGAACAAATAGAGTAATAAATATTACTTTCAAAATTATGTTAAAAAAAAGTACTAAAAATCACAATAGCTAACAATTTAAAATATTTTTAAAATCATATAAAAATTTCAATAACTTCTCAAATTCCATAATATGACATAAATTTTAAAAAAAGTGTTATAAATCATAATAAATAGTACAATATTTAAACTACTTTAAAAGCATTATAAATTGTAATAAATAATACAACAATTTAAATTACTTAAAATTTAACGACTTAAAAATATTTTTTTAAATGTATTAAAATTTTGATTAATTGTCAAAACTTTACATGTGCCACATAAATTGAGACATGGACAGTCACACATATATTTTTTTTTAAATTACATTAAAAGTATTCTATCAATTAGCAACATATATTGTTTGAAATCGACGAAAAAGAAACTATAAATTACAATAATTAACAAAATAAATCTTTCGACTCCAACAAATCTATCAATTAATGCCACATAAATTGGGACATGACAAATAACAGATATTATTAAAAAAATAGGTTAAAAATGTACTATAAAATACAATAATTAACAACTTAATATATTAAAGAGACATATAAAAAATGGTTAATATTTGAAATTCTGCATGTGCCACATAAATTAGAACAAATAGTGTAATAAATATTATTTTAAAAATTATTTTAAAAAAAAGTACTACAAATCACAATAGCTAACAATTTAAAATATTTTTAAAATCATATAAAAATTTCAATAACTTCTCAAATTCCATAATATAACACTTAAATACTACATATTATATATTAATTATACTATACTATAAATGACTTAAATACTCCATATTATCTATTACAATAATTAACAATTATTTGACACTTTAAATTCTATCAATGCCATATAAATTAGGATAAAAAAACCTAACATATAATATTTAAATATATTTAAAAATAATATAAGTAATACTATACATTACAATAATTAACAGCTTAATTATTTAAAACTTATATACAAAATTTAATTGATTCTCTAAATTCTATTGGTACCACATGAAATGGATTATATGATAAACATATATTGTTTGAAATTGACGAAAAATAAACAATAAATTACAATAAATAATAAAAAAAATAGTTGACGAAATTGACGAAAAACAAATTATAAATTACAATAATTAACAAAATAAATCTCTCGACTCCAACAAATCTATCAATTAATGCCACATAAATTGGGACATGGCAAATAACATATATTATTAAAAAATTAGGTTCAAAATGTACTATAAAATACAATAATTAACAACTTAATATATTAAAGAGACATATAAAAAAGGGTTAATATTTGAAATTCTACATCTGCCACATAAATTAGAACAAATAGATTAATAAATATTATTTTCAAAATTCTGTTAAAAAAAGTACTACAAATCACAATAGCTAACAATTTAAAATATTTTTAAAATCATATAAAATTTCAATAACTTCTCAAATTCCATAATATGACATAAATTTTTAAAAAAAGTGTTATAAATCATAATAAATTGTACAATATTTTAACTACTTTAAAAGTATTATAAATTGTAATAAATAATACAACAATTTAAATTACTTATTACTTAAAATTTAACGACTTAAAAATATTTTTTTAAATGTATTAAAATTTTGGTTAATTGTCAAAACTTTACATGTGCCACATAAATTGGGACATGGAGAGTCACACATATTTTTAAAAAAAAATTACATTAAAAGTATTCTATCAATTAACAACATATATTGTTTGAAATTGACGGAAAAAAAACTATAAATTACAATAATTAACAAAATAAATCTCTCGACTCCAACAAATCTATCAATTAATGTCACATAAATTGGGACATGGCAAATAACATATATTATTAAAAAATTAGGTTCAAAATGTAAAATAAAATACAATAATTAACAACTTAATATATTAAAGAGACATATAAAAAATGCTTAATATTTAAAATTCTGCGTGTGCCACATAAATTAGAACAAACAGAGTAATAAATATTTTTTTCAAAATTATGTTAAAAAAAAGTACTACAAATCACAATAGCTAAAAATTTAAAATATTTTTAAATCCATATAAAAATTTCAATAACTTCTCAAATTCCATAATATGACATAAATTAAAATAAATATATATATATATATATTGGGCTCCGTGCTGACACGGGGTCCTATATCTAGTTATTCTACAAAAGTATTATAGTGCTTTAATTCTCTTTGACAATCTTTACACAATGTCAAAGTTCATTCCATAGAGGCACAAAATCACAAACTCTAAGTCACTGGTATTTTTTTCCTCTATCACAGATAGACATACCACTTAGTATTTAGAATACTAACAATAAAGATAAAATTTTTTGTACAATTTGTTTTTATATAACAATGAAGTTTATAGAAAGTCAAAAGTACAACATTGACTTGTTATGTGAAGTTTTCATATTCTTCAAACCAATAGCATAGTCTAATTTATCCAGAGTAAAAAACTACTAAAGTTTTTAGTCTACAAAAATCAGACACAATCAAATTTTACATGGAGTACATAACTACAAAAGTTTTTTTTTTAGTCTTCAAACAGAATTAAACATATTCTTAGATTATCACATAAATATGCTTTTCTTTTCAAATAGCCTTCCAACTATGACATTTTGACATCTATTTTATCAAACAAAAATGTGCATCTTGTTTTATTAAGAAAATATATTTCACTGATTTTATGGGTCGCCACTTAATTTTTTAAAAAAAATCAAGAAAACTATTTTTTCAAAAGACTAAAACAGAAATCTAATGAAAATATTAAAAGGAGTTCGAGGTTCATATTAGCATTTCGGGAAGAGTTTGAAAGCACCCGAAATGCCTGCTAATATGCGATTATCCGGCAATTAACTATTTGGTTAAATTTATTTGACTTAACTTGAATTGAACAATTTTATAGTTAGGACCATTTTAAGGGAGAAACGGGGAAATATTAAGACACTATATCAGTTAAATACTTTGAAAAATTAAGTTTTAAGGTAAAGGAAAATGAGTTCTTAAATGGTCGATTTTTAAAAGATTGGTTTAGAATAGCTGTTTGTCGGGGAAATTAAATCGTAATAACCTTAAGATTAACTGCAAGTAATGGCAGGTAAACAAATATAAAATGATAAAGTAAAGAGGAAAATTTGGGCCCAAGTCTGGTTTCCTGTCCGCCTGTACCAGTACTTGGGCCTATTTTCGTTTTGGGCCTTTGGCCCAATTTTTGCCACCTTTGTACCTGTCCTAGACTAAATTGGATTTTATTTCTTTGGGCCCATCTTCCACCTATCCTAAGTTCTAACAAGATAATAATAAATAAAATGACAAAGGCTTAGGCCCAAAATAACAAAATACAATTTTTTAAAATAAAGAGCGGGCCTTTGGCCCAATCTATCAATTCTCTAAACTGCTTCATTCTTTCAACTCCTGGACCTATACGTCGATATTCACAGTTGGCTGACTCGAGTAGAAATATAATTGGGCCTCCATGGCCCAAAGGAAAATGCAAAGATAGAGTTCGCGAGGACCCGAATAGATTTCACATGCAAACACAAACAAATACAATGTAAGAAACAACTCAATGGCTTAATATAAGAAAGTAGTGAAATAAAATAAATGCTACCGCTTGAATATCATCAAAGGCATTGAACGATTTTTAATTAGTAGTTATAATTATATCAAGAGTCAAGTAAGGTAGACATGAGAAAAGCATTCACGTAAATATAATGATGTGTTAGAAGTAGTGATCAACCCACAACCACAAATTAATACAGACCAAATTAGAATGCAAAATCATAAGGCATCAAAGAATGAACAAACTTAGAAAAATTTCAGGCTAGAAAATAAATAAAATAAAATAAAATAAAATAAAATAAAAAATAAAAAAATAAAAAAAATAAAAATAAGAACTCTTGTCAAAGTTCACAATAAAACAACACATAAACTGACTTCGAGGTTAAAGCTAATTCTAAACTCCACTTAATAAAAAGATCATACTAGTAATGCACGAAATTAAGGCAACAATTTAGAGTAAAAGAGACTACAACCAAAATCTGTAAAGAGAAAAATAGCAAGATCTCGCATTTTATGAAACTTATATATCTGAAACATGTTGATCTAAATGTGACTTTTAGCTAAAGGGAATCAAATCAAGCTACTATATTAGAACTAAAACTAAAACCCAATAAGTAAACATGTACCCAAATAAATATACTAAAGATCAAACTAAATATGCTAAAGTTCAACATTAAACTAAAACATCAAAAATAATCAAACACTTTATGGGCATGATTGGTAAACAGTGACCATACACCTCAAAATTTTTTTTTCGCAAAGTAATCGGCCTAGAGAAATAGCAGCAAGAAATCGATCGGACAAGCCTGGAAATGTTAATATCACATACAAATCCATATCAACTAGCTTTAAGATTCTTCAAAGAGAAACAACAAACTCGATCAAGTAACTACCGGCAAATTCGCAAAGAAGACTTGAAGCTACTAATCCTCACACTTTAAACTAACAGAAAGGGTAGACGCGGGAATCGAACTAATAATAAGCAGGCAGTACTTCAATCACCCTAATAAATGTCCAGCTGAACGAGAAGCAAGAAAATAAAACCATGGAGGCGAGATCAATAAACATGAAAATCCAAAGAAAATCTAGAATTCTTCCGCTTAGAATTATGCAAAGGGCCCTTCTATGTCACACCCCGAGCCTACACCCTGGGCGGGACCGGCACCCGGAGACCATTTCTGGCCCCAAGCGAACCCTTGGCCTGACTTTCTTAACTCAGCGGAAACTTAACTCAACAGAATAGCTCAATGCAATGCAATATTACAAAACAACTTAACTTATAAAATATGGCCATAAGGCAACCCGAATCTCAAAATAGGATATTTACATATATACATAGATAAGAGACTCAAAACTAGCTGACTGACTGTTTGTCTATGAAGCCTCTAAAAATACTGAGATGGATGTTGGGATAGACCCCGCAACATCCTAATAAGACAAAGCTAAGAACACAAAACAATTGAGTCCTCCGGAATGCAAGGAGGCTCACCACTGACTCTGGAGTGCTCAGCTGGATCAACGACGTGCAGGATGCTGATCCGAGGTACTTGAATCTGCATCATCAAACGATGCAGGCCAACTGGCATCAGTACATGGAATGTACGAGTATGCAAGCGGAAAAGCCAAACACAACTTAAGCTTGAAAGGAAATACAAGAGAACACTTACCTCGACTCTGTACAACTCATGACTAACTGAACTCAGTATATAAAGCAATAAGACGCATGCAATATATATAGCTTGTAAAACAGTATAAACAACTTAGCTTGTTAAGGATAAAACAATAACAACTCAACTGTACTTATATAAAAGTGATATAACTTATGTGGGAGGTTCTTTAACCGACAACCACCACTATGAGCCCTAGTGATGATACAACGCTTTACCTCGCGTTGCCAAAGGACCATCCTATACCTTGCCGTGATATAGGAAGCTAACTTTACTTAGTGGATCCACTAGCTTAACTTTCGTGATCATCTAAAAAGTATGATCCGAGAAATCCCATGTTGGCGCATGGTTCTTATGGAGAGTTGAGTAAATCAGAACTCGTGTCCTCAATTCGGTGCTCAATACTACTCCCAAAAATACTTTGGCCCATAGATGTCTTTAAACACATTTTTTTTTCTTTAGTTGAGATAATTACTCAAAACTTTAGCCCAAAGGCTCTTTTGGGGAAAGAAAACATGATTCCCCTCTTGCTCAAATGTAATAGCATTTATAACCTCCTTTGGGAATACTTAGTTCCCTAATAGCTTTTAAAAAGAGAACTCAACTTTAGACTCATGACTTAGCTTGAAACTGAGACTCTTACTCGACTTGAAACTTGAGACTCTTACTTAGCTTGAAACTCTATACTCTTTTTCTTGACTTCTAACTTCACTTGACTTGGAACTATCTTTCCTTGAATCAGAATTATGAATTCAAGGTGTTCGATCACATGTTGTGGAGGGATTCTTGAACGCTTAGACGTACTTTGGAGTGTCGGAAACAACTATAAAACATAGGTATAATACTTTGGAACTTGCTTGAGAAGGTGAGAAAAGAAATGGGGAAACTTGGCTGAGACTGCAGATTTCTGGTGACACAGATGGCACTTACGGACGCCATCAACGGACCGTAGATGGACTCACGGTCCGTCCTGCAGGTCCGTAGATCGCGTCAGAAACTTCCCCCGAATTCATTTAAAAAAAATGACTAAGTGTTGACTTACGGTCCGGACTTACGGTCCGTAGATCAGGTTACGGACCGTAGGTCATGACCGTAGATCGACGCCCCAAAAACCCAACTTCTGTCCCGATCAACGGTTGACCAGTACGGACCGTCAATCGATCTACGGTCCGTAGGTCACGCCCGTAGATGGGGATCGACAGCCCAGAAATTGTTGCGAATTGATGGTGAATCAACTTAAAAAGGGTCATAACACTTAGAATCGCAATTCCCACAATATACAATAGGTTTCAACGTAAATATACGACCCAATCATGTCTCACAACGAATAATAACTTCAACAACACCACCAACAACATCAACAACAACTAACAACTTCAACACTTCAACAACAATTCCCAATCTTTTCTCAAATCATAGAATAAACTTGGTGTGTGTGGGGGAAAGAATCAACCCACACAAAAAAAAACTCACATACCTTGATAGGGATCACCCCCGACGAAAAATCCACAATGATCTTGACTAATCTCCTCTTTCTTCTCTTCTTCTTCTTCTTCTCCTTCTTCTCTTCTTTAATCTCAAGAACCCTAACTCTTTCTCTTTCAAAATGGGACAAAAAAAGAATGATCCAAGGATCAGCCTAATACAACCATATGACCTCAAAAGAAATAATTTGTGAAAGGACCAAAATGCCCTTAAATTTCCGGACGGATTTCCCTTCCAACTGTCCAACTTCTAAATGGCATAACTCCCTCATACGAACTCGGAATCGAGCAAACTCAGTGGCGTTGGAAAGGTCATTCCACGAGCTTCGCAACCATAACTGGAACCACTCCTAACTCATCCTGAGCTAGGAGTTACGACTACTCAAAGTTGGCCAAAACTCACTGATTTTCACACTTGGCCAAATTTCCAGATTTTTTTTTTATTTCATTTTTCCAAAAATGACTATTTCCAAATTTCAAGCTCCTTCAAAGCCACTTCAAATTGTCGGATGTTACATTCTATGTCTTAATCAACCAAAGGCACCAACTCGAACTCGAACAACTACTCATCAACCATAGACAAATAAACTAGCAAGCAACAAAGATATTCAAAGGGGAAAGGAAAAGAGGGATAGAAAGTTTCGGTTCGCAAACACGATACCCACTGAAACGAGCTAAGGTCAAAACGAAAATTACCTATTGGGGAGCAGCGAAGCAGGGGCAGTAACGAGCTAGCCACGAAGATTATTCCACCACCAAAGCGAGATTACTAGGACTCCTATGAACGAAGCAAGGGAACCACACTATGATCACACTAATCTATTCTTTGTTTTAAATGTGTTTTGTATGTATTTTTACTGTTTTTTGCTTAAGTTCTTTAGATATTTTTCGTTCAAAGATCCAACCCCCAACAAAGGAGAAAAAGGGGGTATATATAGGGGGGAAACTAGAGCTCACGATTTGGAAGAGCCCGGTGAATATTTAGAGTAGCTTGGGACAAAATCGTCAATCCGGATTCAAGCCCCTTTGAATTTTTTCTTCCCCAAGGAGAGGAAAAGCTGTTGCTTGTATAAAATTTCAAACGAAATCCCCCAAAATCCGGATGAAAAGATCGAGGTGGGCGGCTGTTGCAGAGAAAGCTATGGGAGCTGCTGTTTGTTGACGTTTCTGGATTTTGCAGTGCATTCACGTGTTGGTGAAGAAGAAAGAGGACGCAGGGGTTGTTTTGTTTGGGCTGCTGTACAATGTTCTGGAAATCTGGGTTCTTTTTGTGAAGGAGAAATGGATTTGGGCCGGGTTGATGGGATTATTGGGTTGGGTCGGCTGGAATGGAAAAGAATTGGAAAAGAGGTGGGCTGGGGGTAATTGGTTTGGGCTGCTGGAGGGAGTATAATGGGCTGACAATTATGGGAGATGGGAATTGAAAAGGGGGGGGGGGGGGGGGGGGTTGGCTGAATGGTGGGATTTGGGATGAAAAATGGCCCAATATTTGGTATTTTAAAGGTTTTAAAAGAGGTAAAAGAAGATGGCTAAAATAGTAAATAAGGTATAGCTAGCCATATTGAATTTAATTTCCGATTTCGGCTAAGATCTAAATAGGATGAATTATGAATCATTAATTAACGAGCTTCTTAATTTTAACAAGAAATAAAATAGTTAACTTAAATAAAAATAATTAATTTAAATACCGACTAGTTAATTCAAAATTGCAATTATGATTTACACTAAACTAAATTAACAAAACGAAATGTTTTTTGATATAAGATATACTAATTACATATATAATTATATGAAATATATTTGTCATTCAAAACATCATAAAAGTCGACCGAAATTATTTAAAATAACCTTGAAACTATTTGAATCTTATAAGGTTAGTTATTTTAAATTGTTTGGAAATTAAGAAGCTTGGCAATCAATCATTATCGAGGAGGATCAAAATTGGGTGTCAACACATCTCTCATTCTGCAAACTAAAGAATTTTAAAGGCAACACTTTTTGCCAAGGAAAATTCATTCAAAAATCATATGGTTTGCAGATCTTTTTCCAAAGACATACATAATAAATATCAAAATTGTTAACTTTTAGAAACTATTTTTCTCCTTAGATAAATAATAAGAAGGTTACCTGGTGTAATCTTTAATCGAAATACCACCAATTCTTCTAGTACATTCTCACTTCGACCTTGCTAAACAAAGCACCGAATTCTGGAGAAGTAATACATTAATCTTCTACTTCCATGATCTGTTTCTCTCAATCAGTAGAATACAAGAAATACCAACAGTATAATAATTTCCTTAAGATTGTTGTTCATCTTGTATTCCTAAGATACTTAGAACAAAACTTTGAAGAACTTGGTAAGAAACAACAAAGTTTAAAGAGTATTTTCAAACTAGAAAATTAAAACTAGTGGAGAAAATAGAATCAACAATAGATTAGAAACAATATAAAAATATTTTTCTTAAAGAAAGAAAATCGAGCCCATTAAATGCACAGTGTCCCTTTAAGGAAATTATTCCCCTCAAGTACCCGAGGTTAATGGAATATATCCTCCCAGGATCGAACGATCTTACTCACCGGTGTATCGTTACGTAAAACCACAGTGTCAGCTAACCACTCAACGACAGTAACGTACACTTAGACTACTAGATTTAGTAGTAGTAGAAGAAGTCTAGAAAAATTCGTTCAACTAAAATGAGAGGAAATCCATTAATTTATAGAAAACAAAGGGTAGTGTGAAAATGTTCTTATTGTGCCTTATCGGAAAGGTCACAAACCTTTGGAAAATTCACAATCTTTCGGAAAGGTCATAACCTTTCATAAAAGTCACAACTTTTCATAATTATAGTCGCAACTCTTCATTTTTCCATTCACACCTTTTAAAATCCAACAGTTGGAACTTTCTCATCAAGGACCAAACACAGGTCTTCCATTGGCTTGGGGACAGAGTAATATTGGTAATGAAAAGTCCACACAGCCTCAACTAGCTAGATGGTTTAATTGCATTTACTCTTAAGACATAATAAAATAATAGTGAGGTCTCAGCTGTACATGAGTAGTACAGAAATGTCAAAGGAAACCTCTCTGCTAAAATATTCAACATTAATCCTCATCTTTCTGCAAACATCCAATGCTTGGAAGAGCAAACCCTACTACTGTCCCCCTTCTGCTTGTGGTCATATCCGGGACATCCGCTACCCTTTTCACTTACACTGATCCAAAACATTGTGGAGATGATCCACAATTTGAATTTACTTGTGAAGACAACCAAACGGTTATGTCGTTCCTCTCCAAGAAGCTGTATGTACAAGCCATCAACTATAATAATCGGACAATTCACGTGGTAGATCCAACTTTACAAGCACAAGATGATCTATGCTCTTTCAGACCTCAGCTTCTGTTCTTCGACCAACCCTATACAATCTTCAGCACATACTATAATGAATTTAGAGTAGCAGAGCCCATTTTCATGTTCAACTGTCCATTTGCTGTTAATAATTCTTTGACATTTCTGGAAATTAGTGGCTGCAAATTAAACAGACACACTTATTTAAAGATTGGAGAAACGAATGTCTCTGAAGTCAGCGATGGATGCACAATGGAATTTATAGCCATGACCTCATGGCCTAATATTAAAAATGCAGAGAACAATATTTCCCAGTTCTGATTTTCATCAAGCACTCCTCTACGGATTTAACCTTTTTTTGAATGAGAATCCGTGTGATTTTAAAGTGAGGAAGAGTAAGGACTTCAATTATATATGCTATGCTCCTTCATGAACATTGTTAGAATACTATGTCGAAACACATGATTAATAGTATATAATGTCGGGTTGGTTTGGTCTCGGGTTGATTTTTTTAGTTAAAACCAAACCAACCAAAATATAGTCGGGTTTTTTTTCCAATACCAAACCAAGTCAAACCAAACCACTAGTCGGATTTTTTTTTTCGGTTTGACTCGATTTACGGTTTGGTTCGATTTTGTACACCCCTACCTTGTTTGCTAGATGGAAAATAGATGATTGATTTGCTCATTAGATAGGTAAATGCCAATGACTGAAATTGAAGGACAAGCCTTTGAAAAGTATTCTCAATGTCTTTCAAGGTTTTTGCATGCTCCATGTCTCAAGTAAGTTTTCACTGCGGTATCATAGGGTGGATAGGACCTTAATGTTACATTCATATAATGATGCTCATTTCCTTTAGTGTTGAGCAAGGAAACAAGGCATTTCCATCGCCATACATCATTTAATAAATAGGTAAACGTCAAAGTCTTCTCTTCAAGTTGGAACTTTCTCATGGGGGCCAAACACAAGTCTTCCATTGGCTTGGGACCCAAAGGAGTAATATTGGTAGTGAAAAGTCCACAGAGCTTTAAGTATCCAACAAACGCAGGCGCATTCATAATAATATTGAACTCTCAATTCTTTTCTTCTCTTGGAAATAGTAGGAAGGAAAAGAATCAACATAGATAGTCCAAATGTATTGTAGGAGAACCATTCTGCTTAAATATTTTACATTAATCCTCATCTCTCTGCAAACATGCAATGCTAGGAAGAGCAAACACAACTGTTCCCCTTCTGCTTGTGGCCATATCCGTAACATAAGCTACCCTTTTCGCTTAAACACCGAGCCAGAATATTGTGGATGTGGTCGAGCATTTGAATTAGCTTGTGAAGGTAACCAAACAGTTATATCGTTATTCTCCAAGAAGTTGCACGTTCAAGACATCTACTATGATACTGAAGCAATTCACCTGGTAGATCCAACTTTACAAACACAAGATGATCTCTGCTCTTTCAGACCTATGCATATCTTCTTCGACCAAGCCTATACATTCTTCCTGTCAAACTATGCAGTAGATCCCATTTTCATGATCGACTGTCCATTTGCTGTTAATAATTCTTCGACACTTCTGGAAATTAGTGGCTGCAAATTAAGCAGACACACTTATTTAAAGATTAGTGATATAGATGCCTCTGCACTCAGCGATGGATGCAGAGTGGAATTGATAGGCCTGACCTCATGGCATAATATTAATTATACAGAGAATAACATTTCCCTTTCTGATTTTCATCAAGCAATCCTCTACGGATTTGACCTTCATTATGATCTGCGGTTTTCTTCACAAAGGATAAGTTATCGACCAAGTAAGGACTTCTTTCAATTATATATGCTCTGCTCCTTAATGAACATTCTTTTCCATCCTAACAAATTAGGAAAACAATGGATATATTCACTCACTACAATTTTATTTCTT
Source organism: Solanum verrucosum (assembly GCF_900185275.1). NCBI lineage: Eukaryota > Viridiplantae > Streptophyta > Magnoliopsida > Solanales > Solanaceae > Solanum > Solanum verrucosum. The sequence goes on from NW_026020048.1 coordinate 3,887,356, forward strand.
TATGTCTCTGTAGGTTTTATTGACCAGATTGTCGGTGAGGACTCAAACTTTTCTCTACATGTACTTTTAATTCTCCATTCACTCACTATATATGCTTCTTAATGAACATTTCTTTCCATCCAAGTTAGGAAAAACAATGGATTCACTCACTACAATTTAATTTCTTTATTTCTTTGTAGGTTTTCTTGATGGGATTCTCTGTGAGGACTCAAACTTTTCTCTACATATACTTTTAATTCTCCATTGATCTCTCATTCTAAATTTGCTAAATTTATGCACTTTAATCTGTCCAGGGATTGGTCTGACGCCATTTCGCGGCCTACTTGAGAATATAGTGTATAAACAAAGGATAAGTAAGGACGGACTTCAATTATATATGCTCTGTTTCTTAATTAACACTCTTTTCCAATCCTAAGAAATTCGGTGAACAGTGGATTCACTCACTACAATTTAATTTCTTCATGTCTTTGTAGGTGTTACTTTTCTCTACATATACTTCTAATCTAATCCTCCATTTATCTCTCATTCTATATTTTTTGCAATTTAATCTAACCAGGAACCAGTCTGAGGCTACTTCTGTATTTCGAATGTGATCCTATATTCTAGTTATGATGGACTAAGGGTGTGTTTGGTACGAAGGAAAATATTTTTCGGAAAATGTTTTCCAATTTTTCCATGTTTGGTTGGATCAAGTGTTTTGAAAAATATTTTTTCAAATCAACTCATTTTCTCAAATTTAAGGAAAATGACTTCTCTTAAAAAATTAGGAAAAACATTTTTCAAAACTTTTCTTCAACTTCAAATTACAATATTTTTTGTTCAGAAAATAAATTTAAAGCTTTTTTTTTTAAAAAAAAAAGTTTCTAACTTCAATTTTTTTATTTTTTTACCCCACCCTCACCCCGACCCTCCCCCCTCCCCAAAAAAAAAAATTTAATTTTTGTTTTTAAAAAATATTTCCAATGTCAAATTTTTTCACCCCACCCCTACCCTGATCCCCCGGCCAGCCCCACTACCTCACCCAAAAAAAAAAAAAAAATTAAAATTTGTTTTTAAAAAATATTTCCAATTTCCAATTTTTACTTTTTAGCCCCCCCCCCCCCAAAAAAAAATAAATTTAATTTATCTTTTAAAAAAATTTCCAATTTTCAATTTTTATTTTTTCACCCCACCCCTACCCGCGACCCCCCTCCCCCCCCCCCAAAAAAAAAAACTAATTTACTTTTTTTAAAAAAATATTTTTAATTTCAAATTTTTATTTTTTTTATCCCATCTCAACCCTCTCCCCCCTCAAAAAAACATATTAAGTTTATTTTTTAAAAGTATTTTCAATTTCAGTTCAAAAAATTATTTTCTACTCTCTAGTAAATATAGAAGATATTTTCTCAAAAATATTTTTTCATTTATAAATCAAACACTAAATTTATTTTCCAGGAAAACATTTTCCTTCATATCAAACACACGCTAAGTAAGGACAATATTCAATTATATTTGCTCTACTCCCTAATTAACTTTCTTTTCCATCCTAACAAATTAGGAAAAACAATTGATTCACTCACTACAATTTAATTTCTTTATGTCTTTGTAGGTATTATTGAACAGATTCTCCGTGAGGACTCAAAACTTTTCTCTACATATCCTTATAATTCTCCATTTATCTCTCATTCTAAATATTTTTCACTTTAATCTAACCAGTGACCAGTCTGTCGCTACTTGTGTATTTCATGGGTAAGCTCCTATATATCCCTTTAGCAAGCTGTATGATTATTTGGCTGGAAATGGATTAACATTCCATTTCGTGAAAATAATAATAATAATAATAATAATAATAATAATAATATTAATAATAATATTAATATTATTATTATTATTATTATATTTTATTTATTTATTATTAAAAGTGAGAAGTGCGAAAATACAAAGTTGAATTACCATTTTACTCATGTCCTAAATTAAAATGTTATAAAATATTTAATTAATTAAATACTAAAAGGTAATAATATATCATATATTATACTAATTCATTTTTCAAAACTCTAATTCATCCTTCAATATTTTTTTTCTTACCCTACCCCGTACCCGACCTCCCCATTCAAAAAATAAATTAAAATTTTAAAATTTTCTTATTTTTTATATTTTAAATAATTTGTTCACCCCTACACCCAAACCACCCCCCCTCCCCCCAAAAAAAAAAATTAAAAAATCATTTTTGAAAAATATTTCAAATTTTGAGATTCTTTTTTACCTCACCCAACCCCTACTCCTCCCCTCCATAAAAAAAATATTTCAATTTTTTTAAAATTCATTTTTACCCCCCCCCCCCCCCCCAATCAATTTTCTTTTAAAAAAATTATTTTTGAAAAATATTTCAATTTTTTACGTCATTCCCACCCCACCCCTAACAAATTTCTTTTAAATAAAAATTGTTTCTAAAAAATATTTCAAATTTTAAACATTTCATGTTTACTTCACCCCTACACCCTACGCCTTACCCAACTATCCCCCAACCGCCACCCCCCACCCCCTCCCCCCGTCAATTTTTTTTATTTTTTTTCCTATTTTGTAAAATAATAACTAAAATTAAATTAAAAAAATTAGATGATATTGTTGTGTTTGCATAGAGAAAACATATAGTCAGTAGAATATATAAATTTAGGCATGTACAAATTTAATAAAATAATATGAGATAAAAGCACATTTCCAAAGACCAGTAATCTAACACTAGTGAGCACAACACAAAAATTCTAAAATAGAACAAGTCGAAAAGACGTCTCTTCAAAACTCATAATTTCTGAAAAGAATAGAACGGTCGGCATAAGAAAAGACTCTCTATGATATATTGGCTCAAGAGGAAGTTAACTTTATGACTTCTTAATCTTGCAGCGTATTTGGGCGCAAAATTTGTGATCGGCCTTCCGTTAATAATTGTATTTTTGGTGATCAAATTCAAAAGGAGGCATTTGTCCATGTATGATGCGATTGAAGGCTTTTTGCAAACACAAAACAATTTCATGCCAATCAGATATAACTACTCCCACTTAAAGAGAATGACTAGAGGATTCAAAGAGAAATTAGGTGAGGGAGGTTACGGCAGTGTATACAAAGGAAAGCTTCAAAGTGGAATAGATGTAGCAGTGAAGATGTTGAACAAGCCTAAAGCTGGTTGTCAAGACTTCATGAATGAAGTAGCTACCATTGGAAGGATTCATAATGTCAATGTGGTTGGACTCGTGGGGTATTGTGTTGACGGAACAAAGCGTGCTCTTGTATATGATTTCATGCCCAATGGATCACTCGACAAGTACATCAGCACCAGTCAAGAAGGAAGTCCTCTGTTAAGTTGGCAGAGGAAGTATGACATTATTCTTGGGGTGGCTCGAGGAATTGGATATTTGCATCGAGGCTGTGATGTACGAATTTTGCATTTTGACATCAAGCCACACAACATTCTTTTGGATGAGAATTTCATTCCAAAGATTTCTGACTTTGGGCTTGCAAAATTATATCCAACAGATAATAGCATTGTGAATCTCACAGCTGCTCGTGGAACTATTGGATATGTTGCTCCAGAGTTGATCAGCAGAAGCATTGGAGCAATCTCTTACAAAGCTGATGTGTACAGCTTTGGAATGCTGCTAATGGAAATGCCGGACTTGAATAGACATGAAGTTGCAAATGATGAGAATTCCAGCCAATATTTTCCTTCTTATATTTACGATAAGTTCAACAAGGGGAAGGAGATCCTGGTGGATGAAGAAGCAAATGATGATGAAAAGAAGATGGCTAGAAAGCTGAGTTTAGTTGCATTATGGTGCATTCAGACAAATCCAATACAACGCCCTTCAATGAGTAAAGTATTAGAGATGCTTGAAGGTGAAGTTGAAGTGCTAGAAGTACCTCCTCAGCCTCTTCAATCTCAACAGATTGTTCATCAAATGATGAGAAGTTCTATGACATTTTCGTCTGATTCAATGGCTTTGTTAGAAAATTCTGTCAAAGTAGACATTTGTTCTGATTGATTATAGTTGTGTATTGTTCATTTAAAATGACATATATGCGAGAACGACTTAATTAAAAGTCTATTTTCAATCTCAAGACTTCATCACTCGATTTTGGGGCTTGGGATTATAGTTTGGGATGATTTTAATGGGGTTTTGTTGTATTTCTTTGTAACACATATATCTATGTAAATTGTTTGGATTTTGAATAAAACACAAAATTTGCCAAAAAAAAAAACTTTCTAATTAAGCTTTTGTGCGAATCTTATCAACAAAATAGTGATTTAAATAGTGTTTTAAATTGGGGATTTGGGGTTTTTACCCCAAAGTGAGATTGATGTGATTCTTTCTAAGATTATCAAATTTAGTTCATGAAAATATAAATCACATAATTGGTCCAAACTTGAATGAAAAGGATTAGACTGGGCATAGGTCAAGTAGCACAGATGAAAGACTAGGATGATTTGGGATGTATATATAGCCTTAGATTTAGTTTGTAATAAAATGAATTTATAAAAGAATAAAGCAAGAAAAAGAAAAATCATATTGAGTTGGACAAATTGGGATAAATCCATTGTTTTGCCCTAATTCAGCCACCCGTCTTGACCCGAGCAAACATGCATAGGCATAATATATAAATATGTAATCTTAACTTGACTTCAACTCATATTTATGCCTTCCAACATTGGTGTTTACAATTAGACACTTAAACTTGTATAAAAGTTGAACAAATTGACACACACGTCTTACGTGGCATCCTACATGACAATTATCATCCTACGTGATGTCCTATGTGTATTTAGCCATATATGGAGAAAATGGTCCAATGTCCCCCTAATCTATACTCAAATTTCCAACTACACACTTGAATTTCACGGGGATCCTATCACCCCCCGAACTGTTAAAAATTGAAATTATTACACCCCTAAAAAGTCACAACCACATTTATGTTGATAAGTGAAATGCACGCGTTTTGACAGGTGGAAATTTTATTAAAAAAACTTTTTTTTAGTTTTTCCCTTTTGATTCATCATTTAAAATTTTTGTTGAAGGTTAAAAGGTCAAAATTATAGATCTGTGTCTTTTGATCTTCTTATTTGAATATTTCAACAGCAAATAGTTTATATGTGACATAAGTAACGTTGATTATGTTTGCAGTGTTTCACACATCTTAAAGTTTGTATCTTGGGTAAGAAATTGTAATCTCCTTTTTATAGACACATACATATCAAGAAGTTGTTGCCGAATAAAAGTCGTATTTCATGTTGTACAAATACTGATCAACATATGCTTCTTTAAGGTGGATAATGTATCATTGTCAATTTCATGGGATACACTTAAAAAATAGTGTTTATTTGTGATAGAGATAGTTAATAATTAGTGGCATTAGAAAATTTAATCGATATATAAAAATCCAATTGCACGTACAACTTTCTTTGTTTGATTCAAGATTATGAGTTCTTTCATATGTAAATTTGACAGGAAAATATTAATTAAATTATTTAGATATAATCATATTACAAAATATAATATAATTGAGCTGTGCTCACGAATAAGAAACTTGATATAAATGGTTGAAATATTTAAAATATCTTATTTAAAAATATTGGGTGTACATCTTCAAAAAAACATCCACTCAAAGAAATAATAATTTTGTATGAATCTAAAGTCTATCATTTATACTACAAAAAAATCTCATACATATCACTATTTTCCTACAGATTACATTATATTTTTGTGAAACGAACATCGTACCTATTACTTACCTGATGATGTGAATGAGAAGTGAAGAATTCAAAATCGTAAGGTAAAAACTTGAAATAGGAGAAAAATAAATAAGAATTAATAATTAACAAAAACAAATCAAGAAAAAAATATATATTAAAGAAAAACAAATACAAAATATCAAGAACTATATAGAGAGGATAAAAAGTAAAGAAATGATAATAGATTACAATATATATAGATTTAATGAAGTTAGCTATTCATATTCCTAACTAAAGAGATTTCATGCATCTGTCGTACCGTTCAATTTAATTTAATTAAATATATGTCTAGAAAACTGAAAAATATATTGATGCTTAGAAAACTGAAAATGATTAAAAGCCTTGTTGGAGGAGGTGTAACTCATAACTAATAAATAAAAAATTAACTTTTGTGTTGGATTAGTAGTTAATAATTAATTTAGATAAATACTCTATAATATTTTAATTTAGTGTAGGGGTAAAAAGGTAATCCACTTTAGTGTTTTCCACTTTTAATAATATATATATATATATATATATATATATATATATGATTTTGAGAATAGAATATTAGTACTATAACATAACATATCAAAGAGACTAATGACTTGCTACTTGTTTCCCTGTGGAAGATTAAAGGTTCAGCTTTCATATCTCCTGTCCTCTATCAAATTACTACTAGCAAACAAGGTAGACTGATCTAGTCCACATATTCCATGACATGATTAGGACTAATATGCCTAAAATGACTTGTCAATGAATATCTATCCCAGTTCAACCACCCTCAATTAAGTTTGGACTAATTTGACCTAGTCAATAATTTTCCAGGTACACCGCTCCACAAACTGAATAGTTTCAAAGAAAAAGATATTGACGAAAAGTCAGTCTTGAGAGTTGGAAAATGTTGCCAATCATATATAGTACTAAATGATCTTAGGCGTATTTATATGCCTAAGTTGTCGATATTTGCCCATGTTTGGATTGAATTGAAGAATGATCTAAGACTATTGACTTGATTTTGTTAAACTTGTGATGATTGTGCACTAAAATATATGATTAGTTGTTTCAGGAAATTTTGAGGGATTTGGAGAAGAAGAAGCAAAGAGGAGAAGAGAAGAAAATGGACCAAGGCAAAAAGACACATTGGCTGGCGCTTTGCTAGGTGCGCCGCGCAAAGGCTTAAAGTTCAGAGTCGATTATGAGGCGTACAAAGAGGTGCGACGCGCCAACACTTGAAGTTCTGAAGCGCCTTCCTGGAGCTCTGCTAGGCGCGCCGCGCCAAGGTGGAAAGTTCTGCGGCGAGTGCTAAGCGCAATGAAGGGCGTAGCACGCCAAAGGAATTTTGACTTTTCTAGCAAAACCATTATTAAAAAGGATTCCAAATTGTAGTAGACTTTGAATCCAAGTTTTCCAACACTTATAAATAGACCCTTAGGGCTCCATAGTTAGTTTGACTTTTTATTAGTGTGCAAGAGCAAGTATCATCGTTTGTAATAGGTTTTGTCCACTGTAACGAGGTGGATGGCTCGATGATTGTCCATTGTAACGAGGTGGATGGCTCGATGATTGTCCATTATAACGAGGTGGATGACTCGATGATAATGCTGAAGATTTGCAAGTTGACTTTGAACTTCAAGCGATGTTGGATCATTTGAAGTTGACTATCAAGCTTCTAACCTTACTCGTTGGAATTTTTGAGGTATTCCTTAAAAATTCTGTCCCAGTTAGAACTTTTGGCAAATCTCAAAATGATCTCCAATTTTGACTTGCTGGAGATAACACCTTCATTGTGAATTTTTCAGATATTCTTAAAAATTTTGTCCCAGTGTTTATTTCAAGGAGAGAAAATCACATTGGATACATGACTGAGCCGTCGTGGCGCCTACATATCCTGTTGAGCCAGGAATCAGGTCAAATGTAGTTCCAATCCTGTAGATGATGAATGCTGCAAAGATTCTGAGACAAGATCATCAGTAGAAAATGTAGAATATGAACATGATGAAATAGGAAAATGATATTCCATGCGATATTCAAAGCCTAAATACAAGATATATCACATTTTTGGGACATACAACCCAATGAAGTAAAATAGACATCTCACACTGACAAGATTAGCCTAATGACACTTTTTACAATGAACAAACCAAAAAGGAAAGGCAAATTCTTTTTTTCTTTAATGGAAAGAATCTAAAAAAAAAAAGCTTTGGAAAATATTAAAGAGTGAGTGCTTGCTCACCCCCCCCCCCCTCCCCCCCTTTTTTTTTGCAGAATAAAGAATGTGATGAGAAAGTCAAATTTTGACTACAATTGGTACCAACAGTTAGGATTGCAAGTAAATATGTTTTTTTTAACGAAGATTGAATTCAAGGTAACTCTTACAACTTCAAGTGGTACCTCAAACATACTTAAGTATCAACATGATTTGTTCACCTTGCTTCAAACAAATGTTTTGAATTATACCAATCCTCATGTGTCAGTTGCCCTCACAACATGAAAAGCCTTATTTTACACATATTTGAAGCATATTATTTGAGGACACTTTTTGAAGTGCACCCACACTCACAAGAATGTTCAATGCATGTAAATGTGATACCATATGCTTGACCCTTATGTAAATCTCCACTAATGTGAGAACATTTGGAATAAGATCATGTAGGGCTTGTCATTGTCTTGTGATGTAGGCAGTTGGGACGGGTAGAATATTTATTTGGGATAAGAGTGACTTAATTCCTTCTTGAGCGTCACAGTGAATTTGTGCTTTTGATGATTGATACACCTTTGACTTCTAATCCTCTTTATTGTCCCTTGTTTTTTTTTGTTTTTTTTTCAACTTCTTTTAAATTCTTATTTGTTAGAGCTTTTCCTATTGTCACCCCTTTATTTTGAATTTTTCTCCTCTTTTGTTGGAGTTTTTCCCTTCTCGTCTTTCATTGACCTTGTAGGGGTATTTTTGTCTTTCTTTATCTCTTTCCACCTTTCATTTTTTTTGCTTCCTCAACTTTGGGAGACTTTGTATATTTTGCCTTTGGCAACTTCAAACATGGATCTTCTTTTATAATTTGTACATTCTTGGTGCACTCAAGAATGTTGGGCCAAGAGAGGGATAGTGCATGTAAGCACTAAAAAGGGGTAGTGCCTAAGATGTGGTTGTCCAAAGAAAGGCTTCAGGCTCAAAGTGGGTAAAACTAGGGATTACTGTCATTTGATAGGTTTTGAAAGGCACAATCGGGGCAAAGAAGGCCTACAATCCTTTCCCAAACCAAACATAACTCAAGATTTCACCTCGATAAACATTCAAGCCAAGTTTTAGACCAACAATGTGATGCAATTGAATTTTGATCTAAAAGCTCACCACACAATGCACATGGAATCATGAGGTTGATTTTATTCTTATCTTGAATGCATGCAAGAGAATTTTCAAACATCACAAAAGTATAAATGAGAGATACCAAAAGAATCTATGGTTTACCACAAAGTCAGTCTTCTTCATCATATCAAATATTTTTACATGCTCCTAACTGCATTGGTCTCATTTGAGCTGAAGACATGACTCTTTTAATATGTATAAAATGATTTCTTTTTAAAAGAATGAATAAATACCGAACCCAAGAAGAATTGCCTACATATCTCATCAAGATGAGAATCAGGTATATGTAGTTCATGCAGATATGTCTTTGAAAATATGCACAAACTATTTGATTTTTTTTAATTTTTTTTTGAACTTAAAAGAATGAATATCGAACCCAAGAAGGGCTGCCTACGTATCTTATGGAGATGAGAATCAGGTTTGCGTAGTTTGTGCAAATGTGCCTTTGAAAGTATACACAAACTATTATAATTTTTTTTTACTTTCAGAAAAAATAATACCGAATCCAAAAAGGGCTGCCTACGTATTTCACCAAGATGAGAATCAGGTTCACGTAGTTCGTTCAGATATGCTTTTGAAAATATGCACAAACTATTTTTTTTTGAATTTAAAAGAATGAAACCAAAGAAGGGTTGCCTACGTATCTCACCGAGATGAGAATCAGATTCGCACAGTTCGTTTAAATTGGGTATAAAATTATTCAAAAACTTAGACAAACTTACAGTGATGACTCGAAAATATAGTGTCGCTGACATCTTTAGTCAAAGAGTGCATTCTAATTGTTTGCACCAATATGTTTTGCATTCTCTTAACTGTCTATCTTTGTACTGTCTGTTGAATGTGGTCTCCGAATTCCAACAGTAACCACTTGTTGTTGTATTCTTTTCTGAATATCTCTTGGAATTGTGTGGTCTCTCAATTATCTATGAGAATCACACATTATTATGACTATCCCCAACTGTTGTCGGGGACGATTTTCCTGCAAAAATATGTGAAATGTGTGAAAGTAGTGCCAGCATGCGAAAGAAAAAATAAATAAATGAGTGACTTCATAGTCAAAGACTCCATGATTTATCTTTTTGACTTGATTTTAATGTCTTGTGAGATACAAAAACTTGAATTTCGCGATTCCTCTTGTCCCTTGCAACTTCAGATGAACAATGACTTCCAAATTTGAAAATAAATCAACCTCTTGATTAAAAGAAAAGAAAAAACTCAAACAATAAAAGTGTTAGATCGTGTTCATAATGAATAATGTAAAATATCACACAAATAATTAATTATTAAACATATAAACACTGTTTTGATTGAAAACAAACTCAATTATAACACATAACATACAAATAGTTATTACACGTCCTATACAAATATGTGACCCTTTTCTGTCAAGGGTAGGCCTACCGATCTGAAGGATGTATTACGCCATTTGACGACACTGTCCTAAAATTCAAATTTATACAAACTTTATGAATAGAACTGAATGAGGATACATAATAGGGAAAAAGGACACAAATAATCAATCCCACGTAGTGGTACCATCCTAAGCTATGCCTCCATGGACGGTCCTTCTGTTTGATTTCATGTCATCTCCGAATGTCCACACTTTTGGATGAAATTGGTGACTTTATCCTTCTTCGACTCGAACAGACTATTAAGCTCACTACCCCAAGGAACATTATTTTGTCAAATGACATATACATCCTTCAAATTTAAACACATATGCATGATTGTCTTTTATTGACCAATGAGCCAACTAGACACAAGGTCGGCCTCTAATGGGCCCAACACTCCTTGGGTGTTAGGTCGACTTAGTTCAAAATGCGCTAAATTCAGGATTTAGATTCGCTCTACGCTAGTTGACTAAGAGTGACTTTTGAAAGACTGGAAACCCAAGCAGACAACTTAGGCTGGAACTCACGACAACCATTGGATGCATGATGAACCAATAAATTACGATTATTTCTAAAAATGGCTGAGTATAAAAAATTCCGTCTGCGGTTCCGCAAAATCATTTTTTAATATATTATACATATATGTCGGAAAATATTATGAATGCAATGACAGTTTATATACAGTTTAAACAAATAATGAATAAATAACAAGTATAATATACAAATAATCAACAAAATATACAAGATATAATGAATAACACAATAAAAGAATAACTCCTCAATTTAAAAAAAATGAACTCATAATGATTAGAACCTCTATATCTCCAAATAATGAATAAAGAATAGGTATAATATACAAATAATCAACAAAATATACAAGATATAATGAATAACACAATAAAAGAATAATTCCTCAATTTAAAAAAATGAACTCATAATGGTTAGAATCTCTATATCCCCAGCAGAGTTGCCATTCTGTTTACATCCCTACTTTATTCAAATAAGGAGAAATGTCGTGGTGACTCAAAAAATAATCAATTATTTCAATGTTAAAATAATTTAAAGAATAAACGAATTTTAAAGGAGTCGCTATCTAATTTTAGGAAAAACTAAGAAAGCAATTTAAAAATGTCCACGAAACCATTAGATTCTAGGTAAGGGGTTCAAGTGATTCCGAAGGGAAGGCGTTAGACATCCTTCGAAATCTACAAACATGGTTCCCGACTGAATTTATTTTTTCAAATTGAGGAGGAGATAAAATAGTATACAATTATAACAAACATACGACATGCTCAAGTAATAAAATAAAACAATAATATCAAAACGACCTAAGGTTTGCTTAACATCGATACTATATATAATTAAACATATTCGAACTCCATTGGAATAGCTTCAATGAGAGTAAAAGTATTAGTTATAAATAAATATGAATAAAAATAAATAAAATAAATAACAACTAAAAATAAAAATCCGTCTTATTAACATGGGATGCCTTGAAAATCGACTGTAATTTCTTCATCGGCCAATTTTATAAATAATACAAAAGAAACAAAAGACCATATAAACTAACTAAGAGGCAACACCCAAATGATAACAACATAACAGACAATAATAATAACTAAATAATAACGACCTAGCTAATGAAAAAATAGAAAATTCTTAAAATTGCATGGAATCAACAATTAAGAGACACCATATATGAATAAAAATAAGGACAATAATGGATAAATGAAGCAAACAATAATAATAACAAAATACTACCATGCCTTATCTAATATTATAAGAATATAGTCTAAACAACAACAAAGCGTATCACTAATAATTACGAAAATGAGCAAATTCACTACAAAACAAAACATAATTAATGGAACAAGTATAAAGAAAGCAAAATATGATCATAAAAAATAAATAAATACCCAAACAGATCTGTCAAGAATCAGTAAAAAATGTAGATATAATAATATAAAAAATAAAATAAAAATGACCATGAAATTAGTTAATACATAGAAAAAGTAGTTGCCAATAAGATGAGAACAATAGCAAAATAGATAAAAGAAAAGGCATACCAACAGTGTATAAACTGTGTTCCACCGGAAATGGAGTGGCATCGGCGTTTCACCGGTGGTGGTTTCAAGTGGTCATTTGGAGATCGATGGTAGCAGCGATGGAGGTGTTCTGGTGCTCTAAGCTCTTTACCGGAAACCTGCAAAAACAAATTGAAAATTGAAAAATGGAAAAAGGGAGAGGAGGACTGGCGACGTCGGTCTCTGGTTTTGTTGGCTTTCTTCTTTGCTTGTTGGTGGAAATGGTTTGTTGTTGTTGATCTGAAGCTCGCTGGAAAAAGGGGAAAACAAAAGGGGTTTTGGGGTTTGTTGTGGTAGTTGAGTTTGTTTCAGGTGGGGTTTTTGGTGGTGGGAGGAGTTGCTTGTGGCTGGTTTTTGGTTGGCTGAAAAAATGGGCGAAAGAGATGGTGATCAGGAAGGAGGGTGGCAGTAGCTTTGAGAATATGATAAAAAAATATCTTAGGATTTTTCATTTTTGGAATTTTTCACGACTCCTCACTTAATAACCATGCTATTATTTAAATAGGAAATTGAAAACCACATATAGTACAATATCATTATCTTAAAACTATGGGTCAAAATCACTAGCTAATAAAATATTTATGTATGAAATTTTATTCATATTCGAATGAATTTTTAGATTGTGCAAAATATCAAAATGAATATTAACAAATGTAACAAATAAAATGAATATTAAAAAATGTAATGAACGTAAGTAATGATGTGTAAAAAATGCAATTTAACAGAACTAATGATTTAATCAAAATGAAAAAAATATTTGAACGTATTCAATCGGCTGTGACAAAAAATAATGTAATTAAAATTAACTGATAAAAAAAAATCTCAAATTTTGACAAATAAGAATAGTTATCGATAAACTTATTTAAAATTATAAAAAAATGTATTTTGAACTATTAAATAAATAAAACTTAAAAGTTACGAATTTTGAAAATATTAGGCCAAAATTGGGTGTCAACAAATACAATAAAAATAACCCTCGGAGTAGTGGTATCATCTTGTTTGGCAATACGATATAAGTAACCTTCAGGGTAAGAAATATTATCATATCTAATAATATAATGCAGATAAACGTCTTCTAGATATCTTTAGTTGTTGGAAAATAATAATATTGCTCTTTTCGTGGTTTTCGTTAGTACCATCTCCTTACATAGTTGCAATGTTCATCACGGTCCTCGCTTTGAATGAAATAATGCTACTCATATTCCCAATTCTTTGGTATAAGAAGCATACAAATTTTTCTGCATTTACAGAAAATTGTTAGTTTAAAATGAACTGATCTGTGTCGATCTCTTCAGTTGCGTGCTCCTTCTTTAACTATCTCCGGTTGAATTCTCCGATCTCCCGTTTCTTGATAGACAGGACAATATTTTTATGCGAAACAATTGGAACAGGAAAGAAATTTTTTAAGAAAACTAGATTTTCAAAAAGTAATATTTGGAAAGGTCGCTGCCAAGTGTCATGTCACGTCAAGCTTAAGACCAGGGGGCTAACCAATACTGTTCTCAAGGGGGTGGGCAATAATAGCAAACTCTTAACTAAGGCGCAAATCCTAATACACCAAAATGGGGGATGACGAATGAGGAGCTACTCCAAAAGCTCATGGCTGAACTAGGAACAAAATAAATGCTAGGATAGATAAGTAGGATGAGAACATCAGAAACATCCAAATGTCCCAAATGAGTTTAGAGAAACAAGTTTCGCAAGTAGCCAATTCTCTGAACTTGTGTCCCCAAAGTGGGCTGCCCGGTGATACTGAACCCAACCCAAAATAACTAAATGCGGTAAGTGCTAGAAGTGAGTTACAATTAGAGGAACTAGATCCAAAGAAGAGAGATACTGAGGCAGGTACTAAATAAAAGAAAGTGCAAGAGGTAGTAAAGAGCTCCAATGTTGAGGCACCCGTTTCTCAAAATAAACTACCACCTCCGTTTCCACAAAGGCTCAGAAAGCAGAATAAGGATGAATGCTTCGATAAGTTTCTCTCTCTCCTTAAACAGGTTCACATTAGTATGCCTTGGGTTGACATTTTGTAGGGTATCCCGAAGCATGCTAAATACATGAAGGATGTAGTGGCTAACAAGATGAGGCTCACGGAGTATGAAATTGTGGCACTTATTGAGGAGTGCAACTCTAGAATCCAAAATAGATTGCCCAAAAAGTTGAAAGATTCGGGTAGTTTTACTGTACAGATTACAATTGGGCAAAATGTTCATGCTCGGGGGTTGTGTGATTTGGGGGCGAGTATAAATCTTATGCCCTTATCATTGTATAGAAAGCTTGGGTTGGGTAGTCCTAAACGAACCACTGTTATTCTCCAACTCGCTGATAGGTCCATTGTTAGGCCAGAAGGGGTAGTAGAAGATGTGTTAGGACAAGTAGGTTTTTCCCGGTAGATTTTGTGGTCTTAGACTTTGAACAAGATTCTAAAGTTCCATTCATCTCGGGGCGTACTTTCTTGGCCACAATGAGGGCATTGATTGATGTAACGGTCGTACAATTAACTATGAGGGCACATGATAAAGTTGAAGTGTTTGATGTTTATCGCGCTTTAAAATTGCCTTTTAACTATGACGAATTGTTTGCTATTATGGTTGTAGACCACCTAGTTGAGTCACAGTCAGTTGTACTCGAAGATCCCTTAGAAAGAGTGTCAGTGGGTCATGAGGTGAATGGAGATACTGAGGCCCAAAAGATAGAAATATGTTTGAATCTAGCACTTGTGGAGACTCACAAGCGTAGAGTCGAGTTATTAGATCGTGAGTTAGGACCTCCACCAAAGCCTTCAATTGAAGAAGCTCCCAAGCCGGAGCTAAAAACTCTGCGTGCTCACCTAAGGTATGCATTTTTGGGTACTAATGAAACTTTTCCTATTATACTTTTTGCAGAGTTGTCTGATATATAGGTTGATGCAGCATTGAGGATCCTAAAGCGGAGAAAGAAGGTGATTAGCTGGTAGATGGTTGATATTCACGGGATTAGTCCAGCGTTACGTATGAATAAAATCTACATGAAAGATGATCATAAACCAAGTGCACAATATCAACGTAGGCTAAATCTTGTGATGAAAGAAGTGGTGAGAAAGGAGGTAATAAAGTGGCTAGATGCTGGAATTGTGTACCCAATTTCTGATAGTAAGTGGGTAAGTCCGTGCAGTGTGTTCTCAATAAGGGAGGTATAACAGTGGTAAGGAACGAAAAGAACGAGTTAATCCCTACTAAAACAGTGATCGGTTGGAGAATTTGTCTGGATTACCGGAAACTTAATGATGCCACCCAAAAAGATCACTACCTAGTTCCCTTCATTGATCAGATGTTTGACCAACTAGCAGGGCAGAAGTACTTTTATTTCTTAGATGGGTATTCTGGACACAACCAGATCTTAATTGCCCCCGAGGATTAGGAAAAGACCACGTTCACTTATCCTTATGATACCTATGTTTTCAAATGTATATTATTCGAACTTTGCAATGTACTGGCGACTTTTCAAAGATGTATAATGGCCATTTTTCATGATATGGTGGAAGACTTTGTAGAAGTGTTCATGGATGATTTCTCCGTCTTTGGGAAATCTTTTGAGGTATATCTCCGAAATCTTAATAAAGTACTTGCTAGATGTGAGGACACTAACTTAGTGCTAAATTGGAAAAAATACAATTTTTTGGTTAGAGAGGGGATAGTGTTGGGCCACAAGGCACTACAAGAAATCGTATTTACTGTGACAACATTTTGTGGCGACTCATTCTATTGCCACTAAATTAGAGGTTTTAGTGGCGACCCATCATAATCGCTACAAAAGATGATAGTTGTAGTGGCAAAAAAAATTGTCGCCACAGAAAATGATATATTAGTGGCGACTATTTTTGTGTCGCCACTTATATGTGAAACTTTATTTAATAATATATAGCTGAATTTTTTTTAGTGGCAACAAAATAAATGTTGCCACAACAGATCATTTGTGGCAACTATGTCGCCACGAAAAGTGGAGCTTTTGTGGCAGCATATTAAGTCGTTAATAATATTTTCTTTGATATTGTAATATTATTTTATCGTATATTCAAAGTTTATTTTAATAATTGTAGATATTCTTATATATTTGATATTTTTTTAGTGATAAATAAATACATAAATATTTAAGTACATTATTTTACAATATATTAAAGGTCATCACTAGTTAACTGTGTGTGGACATGTCTGCTCCAATCGTTATAATTTTTATATTTTCTTCATTTTAATTTGTTTGTTTTTTTTCCTTTTTAATATGTTATAAATTTAAAATTTGCTTTAAAATTACTATAAACTACAATAATTAAAAACTTAAAATATTAGGCGCATATAAAATATTTGGTTAACTCTCGAAATTCTATCATGCCACATAAATTGAGACATAAAAAGTAACATATATTATTTGAAATGATGTAATCAATACTATAAGTTAAAATAATTACCAACTTAAAATATTTTAAAACATGTAAAAATTTTGGTTAACTATCAAAATTTTATCATGCCACATAAATTGCGACAGAGAAAATAACATATATTATTTAAAATTCCTATAAATTAAAATAATTAACAACTTAAAATATCTTAAAAACAAGTAAAAAATTTGTTTGACTCTCCAAATTTTATTAGTGTCACATAAATTTGAACAAAAGGATTAACATATATTATTTGAAAATTATGTAGAATTTATACTAAAATACAATAATTAACAACAAATATATGAAGTAGTTTAACAAATATAACCATTTTAATAATACAGTAAAGCCATTTATTCTCCTATATATATATATTAGTTAAATAAATATCATTAGGAATTCCTTAAGGTAGGTTCACAAATCTCATTTCCCCCAAAATCCCGTTCTTCATTCCAGGGAAACCATATCTCCTTCATACCTTTCCCCCTGAAGTTCAACTAGCGATTTTTCCTCTCCATTTCCCTACGACCTAGTAGATAGACTCTACACAAAGAGAATTTGAAGAAATGGCAAGAATTTTTGCTTGGGTCCTTAAGATTCTGACGCAATGGGTCCTTAAGATTCTGAGAAAATGGACTCGGGTGATGATTATTCGGAAATCGGAATCATGTATTTCAGCTGCTGATGCTGAGCAAACGGATTTAGGTAATTTTTCTTTACTTCTTTCTACCTTTCGTAGTTAGGTTAATTATTTTGACTATTTGTTCCTCTTTCATGGTGAATATTCTGAAATTTTATAGTTTTATTGATGAGATTTTGGATGTTTTTCATGTATTAGCGTTAAGTTTTATATAATGAGTGCTAGAAATTGTTCATTCACCATATGTTATCCCTATTTACAATGCTCTTAGATACAAGAGAAGGGTTTGTTTGTATTGTACTTGATTTGTTTGGTTTGGTGAGTTGGAATATGAACAAATGAAGCATCAAATAATGTCAAAAAAATGTGGTTTGGATCAAGAGAATCAATGGTCTCTGCCTTTGTTGAAGTTTGTGTCGCTCATATTTGCCATTTTTTTTATCGTGGCATCATTTTAGTCAGCTACACCTCGATTAATTCTTTCATTGGACTAGCTTCATGTTATGTCATTTCTCTCCAACATATTTGAAAAGGGCTACAATAATTGTGAGTATGAAGCCATGGACTGATCAAAGTGTCACCTCTGATTGTTGTTTTTTCAGGAAAGATTTCTCATTCTCCAAATGTTGTGACATTCAAAGAAAAATATAATCTCTCTAAACAAAACATAATGAAGATGACATAAAAGATTTCTCATTTTAGCTTTTCTTCAAGAGTCGCTCTAGTGTTTCTTCCTCCTTCTTGAGGATTTTTTTGGTTATGGGGAAGAAAATATTAGTTGTTAGATCAAGCTAATGTGAAATCTTATATCTTCAATATGAGTATGTAAATATAATAGAATATTGAATATGTGATGAGATTCTTCACCTTTGTAATTGTGAGTATGTATCTGTGTGCTTTATTTATCTCTGTATTTTTTTAAGGATATAGGATCAAGAATAATCTGTCATAATGATCTCATCATCGGTGTATTAATTTAGAGCTTAAATTCTATGCACTGATAGTTTAAAAGATATCTATACAATTAAATCTCATTAAAAATTAATTAACTAAAAGACATTTTATCATAGTTTGAGGACGTGGAAGTTCGGGAACCACGTCTCAGCCAAAAATACAACCAATAGGGATTACCGAGGTATCTCTAGAGACAGGATAATCATGTACTTCAAGAGAAGGGCCTCTACAAACAGGACAAGATGTTCCAAGAGCAAATGGTTGCTATCATGACTAGAATGCAATAGGTACTTGTTTGCACCTTCTTTAAGAGTCTACTCCTTTTCTTGACAATTCTTCTTTCTTACTATTTGATAATTATTTTGTGACTTGCTCCATATATGTTGTTGAGTTGTTCTTTCAAATATGGTTTTCTTTATGACGCATACAAAGTGTTTGAAAAAAATTCTGAAATAAAGTAAGCATGAAAAAACTGTTAGTGTAGTGTTCTTGATCCTCTTTTCATTTTTAAAAATGGTGTTGTTGTTGTTTTTGTTTTCAACAAATTTTGTATGATTTTGTTAGTATAAATGATTTTCATCTTTGTGGCATTTGAGAAGTATGGAGGAACAAAACCTATAAGATTGTTACTTTCCATGTTTAAATCTCTCAAAGTTTTTGGATTTCCATTGACTTTTGGGATTTGTCCCTCTAAAGCATTGAAGGCTAAAATCAAAGTAGCAAGACTAAAAATGTTATGAAGAGAGGAAGGTACTAAACTAGTGAACCTATTATTAGTAAGAGAGAGAACTTTAAGGTGAAAAAAGTCTCAACCACAAGAAGCATCATGAAACCACCAATAGGACAAGTGTAGAATTAGTAGTCATGACAAAAGAAAAAAATTGCAAACTGACCTGAGAACTTAAAAGAGTTAAAAGTCTTAAAAAGCAACAAATATACTACTTATATATGAATAGCTAGTAAATTGAGCAGCCAAGTGCTTATATTAAGTTAAGTTAACACACAAACAGAGCTAGCTAATATGGTTTAAGAATGTTATGTTAAAAAAAAAAGATGGGAGCTAGAGTGGGTGTATGAGAAAAGGCTCAAAATGATCCTTTATCTTTGAACATAGATTTAAAGTGATCCTTCCTATATTATATGGAGCACTAATAGTCCTTTAAGTTTGCATTAATGGAGTACATTCAGTAGTACTCCAAGTAGAAACAATAAAATTTTAGTGGCAGCTGATGACATACAAAAGTCAAGCCCATCTACAGATAGCAAATTTCAATTGAGGAACTGAAGTACTTTGAAAACTTGCTTTTGAAGGGACTACATTGAAGGAATCACCTGAAACGTTATATTATATTTGCTTAGTTTGTTAATGATTTTCAAAATGGAGAATATTTTAAAAGAAGCCTTCTGTCGGATACCTCAAACTACCAGGATTCACATAACCATTTATGTATATGAGAAAAAGAAAGTATCACCTATTTCTTATTTCAAGAACTTGATGTGGCAAAAATAGTAGGAAAAATACCTAGCTAATGAATTAACTATATGAACTCTCATCTTTGGAGATTATATATGAATCTGAAAAGTGGAACAATGACTATTTTTCTTTAAAAAATTGTATAATTCTTTCTGGCTATATCTAGTAAAAGGTTCTTTATCCCTCTTCCTTTATGTTCACTTGAGAGAAATGCTGCAAACTGTAAAGCATCACAACTCATATTCTGGATCTCAACATTAGAGTTCTTATGTGGTCTAAACCTTGAGAATTGAATAGATGCTAGTTAGCATCTAAAAATACGTGCTTATAATAGCTCAATCCTTTGAAAACCCTTGAGCATCACAGATAGACCTTGCAAATTACATACCTTTGTTGTTAGAATTACAATTCATAAGGTGTTATTCTGTCGCCTTTTTGTTCAATACTTGTTAGGCTGAATTTTTTCTTAAATTTCAAGAGGTTGTCTAAACTTGTACAATTTCAGTATTTCAGAAATAAGTGAAATCAAGTTGGCTTAGTCCTGGTAAGGTTCATATCTCAAGATTTTGATGAATAACTTGTAGATTTCTCAGTTTATTTTGGGAAGAAGTTGAGCTTTAAACAATATCTTATGTTTTTAACATATTTGTAATTTATGATGGTCTTGCTTCTTTACATGATATATACAAATTACCAAGTTGGTAGATACTTCTTGAACTTGCTATTGGCTACTATTTATTATTTGATGTCTTGTTTGTTTTCTTCATACTTCCACTCTCAATTTCTTGTGCTTTATGTGTGTTGTATTGTGAGCTTCTTCATCTGACTATAACTTTTGATTCATTTTCAGTTTTCTTCAAATTTATCTTTAGAAGTCTGTGAACGATTAAGTCATTGCTTTTTATAATCTTAATCACTCTGTGCCATCCTTTTTTATTATTAGCATTACATTATGAGATATTAAAATGATTGTCTTTCTTTTAATAACATGAACAAGGTTCTTAAATAATGGGGCTGCCCAAGGATAAGCCTGAAGGTGTGCAATGAAAGATTTTACATCAAATGTGTGTATGCATTTAATGTCACATATGTAATATGTACTATGCAATTGGCTTTCTAGTAATGGACTTGTAATATTCGGCTTGAGGATGCTTTTGCAGTTTGTAAAATACTACTGCTTTTAATAGCTATATATCAATTTTAGAGAATTTGATTGCACGGAAAACTTACTATTATTTTGTTTGTGATGTGGTGATACATACCATTTAATGGGGGCATATTTTGTAGTGACTATTATTGTAGTGCAACTTGTTCTTTAGTAACAGGGTAAAATTTGCCACAAATGGAATATTAGTTTTTGTGGCGACATATTTCACTACTAAAAGTTATTTTCAGTAGCAACATGAAAGTTGCTGTTGAAAGTTTATTTGTTTTGTGGCGACAAGAGTTGCTACTAAAAATCCATTTTCAGCGGCGACAAAAGAATTGCTACTAAAGGCCTTTTCAGTAGCGACAAAAAAGTTGCTGCTGATTTTTATTAGGTGTTCTGTGGCGACTTTATCGCCACTAAATCCTTCCTTTTGTAGCGACTTGGACAAATATGTGGTGTAAGAAATATTTTTTGTGGCATACAATTTTAGGTATTGTGGCAACTGATGTCGCCACAGATGGGCATTTATTGTGGCGACTCTCTGTTGTCGTCACAAAAAACTTTTAGCTATGGAAGTACTAGCTACGGCTCAATTGTCGCTACTAAAGCTTTTTAGGGGCGACTTTTGGGGTATTTGTGGTGACTTTTGTCGCCACAATAAGTCACATTTCTTGTAGTGAGGTGTCGAAGTTAGGTTTAGAGCTTGATAAAGCAATAGTAGAAGTTATTGAGAAATTGTCCCCTCCCATTTCTGTAAAAGGGGTACGTAGTTTTCTTGGTTATGCAGATTTTTACCAGCGATTCATCAAGGATTTTTCCAATATTGCAAGACCTATGTGCAGTCTTTTGGAGAAGGAGGTGAAGTTTGACTTTGATGAGATGTGCTTGAAAGCTTTTGAGATGTTGAAGATGAACTTAATTGAGGCTCCCATCTTAGTTACTCCTGATTGGGAATTACCATTTGAACTCATGTGTGATGTAAACGACATAGCAGTGGGTGCAGTGTTGGGACAAAGAAAAGGAAAGGTGTTCCACTCGATCTATTATCTAAGCAAGACCCTGGACTCTACACAAGCTAATTACAGACTGAGAAGGAGATGCTAACTCTAGTGTTCGCCTTGGACAAGTTCAGATCGTATTTGGTAGGTACTAAATTTATTGTTTTTACTGACCATGCAACGATTAGGTACCTATTCAATAAAAATGATGCTAAACCAAGGCTGATTCGATGGATATTGCTTCTCCAAGAATTTTACCTTGAGATTAAAGATAGAAAAAATACGGAAAATCAAATAGCTGATCACTTGTCTAGGTTGGAAGATTTTTCCCATGTGAATGAAGACGAGCAAATTCGGGAAGAGTTTTCGAATGAACAATTGATGGTATTAGATATCTCTCAAGTGCCATGGTATGCGGACATTGTGAATCTGATAGTATGTAGAGATTACCCTCCGAGTGTAATCACCCAACAAAAGAAAAATCTCAATCATGATGCTAAGTTTTATATCTGGGATGAACTGTTATTGTTCAAGCAAGGTGTGGATTGAGTAGTGAGAAGATGCATTTGTATGAGGTTAAAAAAGTGCTTGAAAGTTGTCATGCTAGACCATATGTTGGACACCATGGAGGAGAGCGCACGACGCATAAGGTACTACAATCTGGTTTCTTTTGGCCCTCGTTATTTAAAGATTTTAACGCTTTTGTGAAGGGTTGTGATAAATGCTAAAAGTTGGGTACTATTTCAAGAAGACATGAGATGCCGCTCAGTAACCATTTGGAAGTGGAAATTTTTTATGTGTGGGGTATTGACTTTATGGGTCCTTCCCTCCATCGAATGGAAACCAATACATGCTTGTGGTTGTGGATTATGTGAGTAATGGATTGTGGTTGTCGCTCTTCCTTCGACCCAAAGCTGGCCGGATAAAAAGAGAGTGAATCAATTGCATGAACTTGAGAAGTTTCGGCTCCACACGCATGAGAACGCTAAACTTTACAAAGAAAAGACAAAAAAATGGCATGACAAACACATAGTTACTCGTACTTTCACTCCAGGAGAAAAGGTACTACTCTTTTAACTCTAGATTAAGGTTATTCCTTGGAAAACTAAAGTCTAAATGGAGTGATTCTTTCAAAGTGGTAAGAATGACACAACATGCGGCTCTTGAACTTAAAGATGAGACTGGCCCTACGTTCTTGCTAAAGGGGCAAAGGGTGAAACACTACTTTGGTGTGGATTCGAATCGTGATCGAGAGGCTCTCGAGCCAAATGATGAATGATACAAGTTGAGTCGTGCCGCGACGTTAAATCAAGCGCTACACGGGAGGCAACCCGTGAACAATATGTAATAAATAGATAGTTCGTTTTTGAATTTTGATTTTTGTTATTTTAGCATAGTTTCTATTCGTAGAATCTAGGAAGTACTTTTAATTCTTAGTTTTAGCTAGATGGAATGTTTCATTATTTGTAACTTAGTTTGTAATAGTGAAAAAAAAATATACATGAAGCCACGCGCACTAGTTGGCGCGCCGCGCCTGTTAAAAAAATTCAGAGCACCTCTCCTGGCGCAATGGTTGGTGCGCCGCGCCATGAGGAAAAGTTCAGAGTGCCTATTCAGGCGCCTTAGAGGCGCGACACCCCACCATCGCCCTACCACCCAGTTCACGATGGGTCGCCTAAATCGGGTTCGATTCGACCTAATCCCTTTTTTAAACCCCCAAATCCTATATTTATCCCTCATATTTTCTAAGCCCCAACCGACCCAATCCCTCAAATTCTCTCCAACTCTTCTTCTTCCTCCCTCACCCTCCAACTTCCTTCATTAACACCCATAAAAAACACTTCACTTCCCACTCCAACTGTCCTTCTTCTATAATTCTCCCATAAATATTCACTTGTCCCCACTTCTTCTTCCTTCCAACTCTTTCTCTATCTTGTCTTTTTTTCCAAATTTTCTTCTTTCTCCCCTCCACCATCATTGCCATCCGACCCCCCTCCCTAAATTTTTTTCATTTTTGTTCTTTTGTTCTATTTTCTCCCTCTTAACAGGTTGTAATGGCTCCAAAAGCAAAAAATATGGCGGGTTCCAAGTGGAGTAGAAAGGGTGAAGCATCCGGGTCCACTAGTGGTTGGGAACCAGCGTGAAAATTCGGGAAGAAAGTAGTGGAGAGGTATGGTGTAGTGGTTTGAGTCTCAGCGACAGGCTAAGTATATGGGTAACGAGTACGTCATTGAGGTAAGATTGCAGTCCCAATTTCTCGTTATTTATCAGATTGTGATTTATTCGGGGTTGAGGTTTATTTTTGAAAATCTGGGAGGTTGTAATTTGTCATTAGTTCGGGAGTTCTATGCGAATTAACTTACTGAGACTAAGTATAAAACTGGTCCTATTCGGGGGTGAGATGTGAAGTTCAATGCTAGAATATTGAATGAGTTCTTAGGTACTCCACAATGTGACGTTGATGAGTTCAATAGATTAAAGGATAAACCTCCTTATAAGGATATTCGACATACACTGTATAGGGTAGAGTCGACTGCTAGGTGGAAGCGTAACAAGGATACTGGGAGGCATAATACCCTCCACTTTGCTAATTTTAATCAGGTTGCTTGGGTGTAATTAAAGATAGTTTGTAGTGTGTTGTTCCCCGCTAAACATCTTACAGAGGTGATGCGAGATAGGGTGGTTCTGGTTTATATGCTAATAAAGGGGATGCCCATTAATATAGAGGCAATTCTTAGATAGAACATGATGAAATTTAGGAATAATTTAATATGGAGGTTTTTTTACGGGGGGTTGATAACCCGTTTTCTAAGGGCCCAGGGTATTAAGGAAAAAGGTGTAAACTTGACTGTTGCTTTCCACCTTGATTTGATGGGCAAAATAGTTGATATGACTAAGACTAAGGCACTGGACACGTTCCATGGACCTGTCTTGTCAGCCCAAGAAAGGCAAGCTCGTGATGATTGTGTTATGGCTAAAATGTTTGGGATAGAGGAATTGCAATTGCGAATAGGAGGACGTCTGGTCACTGATGATGAGATGAAGACCTTGGCGGATCACTACCCTTTGACCGAGAGTGCAACGTTTCTATGCAGGACTGGTCTTGCTTCTCTTGAGCGTCTGGATGATGATGAGGCTAATGCTGATAAGGAGATGGACGAGGATGATGATGATGATAGTGATGAGGAGAAAAATGTTAATGGGTTTTGATTGTTGTGACGACGAGGCCCAGAGGCCCGAGGGAGTATTCCTATCTCTATGCTTTGTTTTATTTGTGCACTGAGGAAAATGCTTATTTTTAAAGTATTGGGTGGGCAATATGTCTCTGTTGTAAATAGTTGTTTATTGCTTTATCGAGTCTAGATAGTGTTAGTTTATTCTTCCATTTTTTTGGGTTCCTCAGCGTTTGTTTTCAGTACTTTTACCGATGATAGTCCTTTTGAACTGACTAGGACTAGTTTTACTATTTTCTTGAGTCTTAGAGTCATCATTGGAGTGACAATTCCCGATGATGGATGAATGACGACCGTCTTAAGGGAAAATTAGTCACATAGAAGAGTAGGATTGAGAAACCAACCTTGGTCTTTTGAAACTATGTCCGAAAAAGTTAGCCAGACGTCATGGGTAGTCATAATTGGAAAAGTGCAATAGAATATTAACCTTGAAACAAGCATGTGTTCTTAGTTGTGACTCTAAAGAAAAAAATAAATGGGCTTAATTGTGTAGTAATACCGTAATGCAAGTTGTATGAGCATGCTAGTTGATATATACTTATATGTGTCATGATGCCATGTGTGGTGAGTATTATTGGTTCTTGCTTTAATTGATATCTAGAACTTGCCTTGTGTGTGTTGAATTAGTAGCTTGTATGACTTAGGGAATGTGATTGAAGCGTTAATTTGAAATAGCCAATTCTTGACTCTACTTGTATGCCTACCATTGAAATTATCCCTAGTGAAGCTCCATTGAACCTTTAGCCTTGTTTGTTGATAAGCCACATGATAAGCCGAAACCCGTTTGTTTGATACCAAAGTCTTTTTGATCCCAATGAAATCCTTAATGCACTTTGTTAAGAAGAAGGGTTGAATTGTTGGTTGACATAAGAAAGGGTGAAATGCTAAATTGTGTGGAAAAGAAAAGAATAAGCAAAAAAACTATGTTTTGGCCTTGGTCCTTAGTGACATTGTGCACCTCAATGCACGTGAGGGTGACTATCTCTGAAATATGCTCAAAACATTGGCCCTGGTCCTACCAAGGATAATATGTACCTCACTTGGACCTTAAAATCTCGAGTGAGGGTGGCTAGTGTAAAGGCATGAAAAAAATTTAAAAAATAAAGGGCAAAAATGGAGCAACAAAAAGGGGTAAATATTCATGAAGTGTGTACTAGGAGGAAAGAAAAGCTAAGTAGGAGGTTGTTGGCAAAACGATGACATGTGCATTAGGGAAGTGTAGTCACTCAAATGATTCCCAAATATTCTCTCCCTTAACTTAAGCCAACATTACAACCAAATGAAAGTCCTCTTGATTCCTTGAGAAATACATTGTGAAAGTGAGAATACACTATGGGCAAGCCTATGGCTTATTGAGAAAAGTAAGAACTTTTGTTTGTGAGAGTGAGTGTTTTGTTGAAAAATAGGCCTTGTTGATATTGTGATTGCTTGAGTGAAAGGCTTTACTAAACAAAAATAAGTAAGGGCATTCATGGCATGTGTTCGGATTATCTAATTGGTATGTTTGTATGAGTTTGCATTAGCCCGGAAACAGGTAAAAGAGTCATTATTTGAGCATATGTGTTGTAACTTGGTGTAAATGTTTTGAAGTGTTGCATCCATTGTGAACTACAAGATCATGATTAAAAATGTTTGGTTGATTTTAAGGTGGGTTGATAAGTCCAAGGGATATGAAAAAAAGTTGATAGTCTAAAGATTGTTTGAGGGCAAACAAAGGTTTAAGTGTGGGGTGGTGAACTTAGGCATATTTATATGCCTAAGTTGTCGATATTTGCCCATATTTGGATTGAATTGAAGAATGATCTAAGACTATTGACTTGATTTTGTTAAACTTGTGATGATTGTGCACTAAAATATATGATTAGTTGTTTCAGGAATTTTTGAGGGATTTGGAGAAGAAGAAGCAAAGAGGAGAAGAGAAGAAAATGGACCAAGGCAAAAAGATACAGTGGTGGCGCTCTGCTAGGTGTGTCGCGCCAAGGCTTAACGTTCAGAGTCGATTATGAGGCGTACAAAGAGGCGCGACGCGCCAACACTTGAAGTTCTGAAGCGCCTGCCTGGAGCTCTGCTAGGCGCGCTGCGCCAAGGTGGAAAGTTCTGCGGCAAGTGCTAGGCGCGATGAAGGGCGCGACACGCCAAAGGAATTCCGACTTTTCCAGCAAAAACATTATTAAAAAGGATTCCTAATTGTAGTAGACTTTGACTCTAAGTTTTCCAACTCTTATAAATAGACCCTTAGGACTCCATAGTTAGGGTTAGACTTTTTATTGGTGTGCAAGAGCAAATATCATCGTTTGTAATAGGTTTTGATCTTCTAACTCCTCTATTTTTCGGAAATCGCATGAACAGTTGTATTTTATGATTTTCTAATAGCATGAGTGGCTAAACGCCCTAGTTCTGGGGCTATAGCTACGAATCAATTGTTGATTATTTAAGGTTATTGAATTAATTCTTAGTTGTCATTGTAAGTTGCTTCTATATTCTTGTTTTAGTATTTTATTCTTGCACACCATAAAATAAATCTATTGTCTAATCTTAAAATCGAGAGAGAAGGGATTAGATAGACCAGAGAATATAGAGAGCTTGATTGACCCATTAAGTTGAGGTGATTTGTGTTCAGGGGTGACGCCCGGACGAACAACTCGCTTGGTTACGAAATAAGATGAAATATAAATGCTCGCCAGTTAGTCTGTTTATCCCCACTCAACAATGTAGTTAGGCAGCTAACTAGAGTAGGTGACTAGAGGTGTGAACCCGACTCATCAATTAACCCTGTAAATTAGTAACTTGACAACTAAAATTAGTTTTAAGCCGATCATATGATACATGAGATTCATTGCATGCTGCAGCCCTGGAATTGTCTTTTACGTGCTTGAAACATCATCTTAAAGTCGTTCACAATTATTTACTTTAATTTATTGCATAATTAGTAGTAGTTAACAATCATCACAATTTCTGAAAACGGCTTACTTTTATTTTATTTGTAGAATTAAGTGTGAGATATCAGTTGATCATAAGTCCCTTGGGAACGATAACTCGTTTCTTTCAGAATCTATATTACTTGAGCGACCACGTACACTTGAGTGTATACTGGGGAGCAACACTAAACTACTAGTGATTAGCATCAAACTAAAGAATGCAAGCAAGAGTTTTAGAAATGTCCATCTTACTTTTCTTGGTATTTTTCCCATTGCTTAGCTTAGGACACAAACTAGAGGGTTGTGAGGATTCATGGTGCAATAATGATGGTCCCGTCATTCATTTCCCATTCAGACTCAGTCATCAACCAAAACATTGCGGCTATCCTGGCTTTGAACTACACTGTAACAATAAAAAAGGCACCATCCTTGAGCTTCCCTCGTCTATTCACTTAGTTATTGAAAAGATTGATTATGTCTCACAGAAAATTCACCTTTATGATCCTGACCAGTGCATAGCAGCTAAGTTACCAATACTGAATTTGTCACAATCTAATTTCAGAAATACTGACGATCCCACGGTCCTATTCAATTGTTCTGCACCATTCACAGACACTAATGATGGTTACTTGGTTCCATGTCTTGGTTCTTCTGGTTACCAAAAACATGCTGTTACATCGACTTTAAGCCTAGACTTCTTCTTGTCTGGTCCTCGCACAAAAATTCATCAGTACCCATACTCAGATTCAACATTTGGTGAGAACATGCTGCAGCTGAATTGGCCTATACCACTCTGTGGAAACTGTGAGTTCAAAGGAATCGATTGTGGTCTCAGGGATGGAACAAAGCTATTGGAAACTCATTGTTTTAATCGAACTATGACACATAAAGGTACTACTTGTATGCCTTAAATTTTCTTTTAATTTTTTTCCATCATTGATAAAAAAGCGCTTAACAGACGCTTCAATTTTGTCCATAATAGGTAACACTAAACATCCCTTTATTGCAGGTTAGTTTAATTAAGTTCTCACTCCCTCAGTTTCCTAATTGATTTTCCTTTATGATTATGACAAGTTATTTATTCAATTATTGTAGGTGTAGTTTTAGGTACAACACTTGTTTGCATTATTGTCTTCTCACTTTATCAGTATATTTGACAAGTAGAAATGAAAGAGAGAGTCGAGTTAGACTTGAAAAGTTTTTGGAGGACTACAAGGCCATCAGACCAACACGATATTCATATGCATTGTGCATACACAAACTTTCTTATGCAACAATCAAAAGACACGGTTGATAACTCTATCATGTCCATTGAGGTTCTTGAAGGCTTGTAATCTCCAAAGACAAAATACACCTTTTAAAATTGTTGTGCTTGAATGTCATGACTAGGTTGTTTCATGTCAATGAGGATATATTATCCTCTGAACAAAACAACCTAGTGTTCTCCCATTGGTTGAGTACATTGTTCTCTTTTCCCGTGCTCACCAGTGTGACAGCTTTTACAGTTGTTCACCATTTTACCAGAAATACATGCTCAACTCTCGGACCAGGTTCCATGATTTGTGAGTATCATCAATTACACAAGAGTTACAACAGATCCTTGCATTAAAACCATGTTAATCGGATGTCCACAATGGGAAAGAAATGAGTTGAATGATAAATTGAGAAATAGTCCTTCTCTCAAACACACTCATCTAAAAGACTTAGTGTAACTGACTGTCTCCATTCTTTCCAATAAACACTTTCATGAAACCTGTTGAGAGGAGCCGCCTGATGTTGACTTAAGACTCCCCTTAGAATCAACATTGCCACTATGAACTTCTCCACCAATAACCCTGCTCTTTCCCTTTTTTGGTTCCCATACTTGTGCTACTTCACTCCCTGGTTGGCATACCCATATATATACCAGTCTCCCGCTGCCCTTCAATATTAGTAGGTTCATACTTATCTGCAACTTTTGAAGATTTTCAGTGGTAAAGGAGTTATGTTCAGTTTTATCCATCTCAGCAGATTTGCTATCCTGTTCATTGACCACACTTCCGCTATAATATGTTTTCCAAATACTTTACTACTTGTGGTTTTGCGATTACTTATATCAGAAACCGATACTTATGGTGTTAAGATGACGTGTCTTTATTAATACTTGCTCCAAAATAAGAAAAATTAAATTATATATACTTCTTTGGTATTTGTTTATATAAAGTATATAAATAAATTATTAATGAAAATTTTGCCAAGTCTATAAAGGACATAACGTGGAAGTCCAATTGAAATTGTACTAAGATTTTTTTTTTGAAATTGCACTATATTATTAATGCTGCTGATGTTTTTTATTAGGAATTGGATTTGTAAACATTACCTCATTCAAATAGGATTTGGAAAAAGGTTTATATGTGATATATTTATATAAAGGGTATTGAAAAAGGTTTTATTCCAAGTTTTTCATTGTAATAAAGAAAAATATTTTGTTGAATAAACTGTTTTCTTGTTCGGTTTATTATAAGTTGAGAAAAAAACTGCTGCGGAGAGTGCACTATCAAATCATGAGCACCACTGGTGATGACTGGGCAGGTAATTGCGTTCTTATGATAGTAGGTTTGTATGCTATTGATAAAGGTTTGTCTGCTATTGATAGTTATAGGAAGTATCGGAAAGAGAAGGAGCAGAATGTCACGAGGGAGCAGAATATCAAGTTGAAAGTACTAAGAGAGGTAAATCAACAATGTGAAGATCGCATTTTGGCAGAAAAGGAAAGTTAATGTAAGAATTATTATTAATTAAGAAACGAAGGAGCAAAATATCATGTTGAAAGTATTAAGAGAGGTAAATCAAAAACGTGAAGATAGCATTTTGGCAGAAAGGGAAAGTTAATGTAAGAATTATTATTAATTATTTCTTACTTATGGCCCCAAGTTTACTTGTAATCCAAGTAATACCATAAATAATATTTAATAAGGAATAGATCTCGTCCGTACATTGATTACTTGATGGACGTACCAGATTAAGTCATAACCTCTATAAATTGGTCCTCCCTTCACCCATTAGGGTTACCACATATTCTCTACAATAATTCCATCGCTGATGGTTGTGGTAACATAAAGTTAGGGCAAGGAGGTAGAAACCAATTTACGACTAACGCTTCCGCTTCTCTCTATGATGATGTCTTCCGCATCAGGTATGTGCCCCTATCAATCTCTATGTAAGATTATCGTGTTTAAGATCCTGATATTACGTATTAAAGTATTTAATCTTACATGTGGCATCAGAGCCTGGATTGTTTGAACGAATAATCTTACATATATATGAAAATATTTATCATGTAATGCAATGGAATTCTGATACGATAATGTCAACGAATCAGTGCCTCAAGCCTTTGTGAGTATGAAAAGGTTTTGTTTAAGACATGTGTGATCTTAGCTCTTAAGTAAATAAATAAATAATAACTAATTTATCATTGAAAATTTGGTCAAAACATATATAAAGTCATGTGCATGAGTGCACCATTCTTCTGTCGAATTTCCCACAAATTATTTCTTCTTGTTTTTGAACAATTTGTGCACGTATTTTGCATATCCGCATACATTTAAGATTTCCAACTTTATAAGTGCAGAATACTATGATCTCTGATGAGATATTGCGTAAGAATGTATGAATTTGTATACCATATAATAATTTTTTTTGTGACGTAACTATTATGTTTTGTTTCAAATCATTTATTAAATTAAAGTGATCGTTATACTAAGTAATAAATAATATGTGTATATTTTATGCAAAATAGTTTGTTAGTCACCAAAGTGGCCAAACTAGATAAATTAACGTCTACACATATCATGTTTATGATCACTTGATGCATGTATTATGTTTCTATAGTTTGTTAGTCACCAAAGTGGCCAAACTAAAATGTATAAAATTATTCACATGCACAAAATTTTATAATATTATGTGTGCTTTGTATTTATATAGTTTGTCAGTCACCAAAGTGGCCAAACTAGAGAAATTAACGTCTACACATATCATGTTTATGATCACTTGATGCATGTATTATGTTTCTATAGTTTGTTAGTCACCAAAGTGGCCAAACTAAAATGTATAAAACTATTCACATGCACAAAATTTTATGATATTATGTGTGCATTTGTATTTATATAGTTTGTTAGTCACCAAAGTGGTCAAACTCGTATGGTTAAGAAAAATGTGCATTCATAAAATTGTCATTTATCTATGAAAGTTAATGAAATGCCTATATTGAAAATAAATAGATAAATTGATTTTCACTATTGCTAGAACTTAAGAATTTACCCAAAGGTGAATCAATCATTTAACGAATAGTGAAAATTATGAGGTAAATTAATCTTTTTAGTCAAACATATATTGTATATCCAAAGATGTCATATATGTTTGATTAAAAAATATCCAATTACCTATTAAAGATAAAATTGACATTTAAATTATGATAATGTGTCCTAGTATCTACCCGAAGGAGAATTACGATATATTTTTATCGCTTTACTGAATTCATATTATTTTCTTATTTGTGAGCATGAATATCTATTTTGCAGTTATTCCTCTTCATTCGCATGCTTCGTCTGTTACTGTGTTCAATGGATTGAACTTCTCTGAATGGCATGAACAAGTACAATTCCACTTAGGTGTAATAGATCTTGACTTAGCTTTGCTGAATGACAAACCTATTGCCATTACTGATAAGAGCAGTGAGGATGAGAAGTCTTTTCATAAATCATGGGAACGCTCTAACAAATTAAGTCTTATGTTCATACGAATGACTGTTGCTAACAGTATTAAAAGTACTATTCCACAAACAGAAAGTACCAGGGAATACCTGAAGTTTGTGGAAGAACGTTTTCATTCTGCTGATAAGTCTCTCGCTGGTACACTAATGACTGAACTCACGACCATGAAGTTTGATAGGTCGCGTAGTATGCAAAATCATATCATCGAGATGACTAACATTGCAATAAGACTTAGGACCTTGGAGATGAAAGTGGATGACACCATCTTGGTTTAGTTCATTCTAAACTCATTGCCTCTTGAGTATGGACCATTCCAAATTAACTATATGTTAATGAATTGTCCAGCATGCTTGCTCAAGAGGAGTCAAGACTTAAGAAACAAGGAGGTCATTCCATTAACCTTATAGGTCAAAGAGCTGGTAAAGGACTTAAAGTGAAGGCCAACAAGTTTAAGAAAAAGAAAGCACCTGCTAAAGTTCCACAGGATGCTCATAAGGAACTCAAGGCTGATGTGTGTCGTTTCTGTAAAAAAGGACACTATCAGAAAGATTGCCTGAAACGTAAAGCTTGGTTTGAAAAGAAAGGTATATTTAGTGCTTTTGTATGTTTTGAATCAAATTTAGTAGAAGTTCCTAATAATACTTGGTGGCTTGATTTTGGTGCAACTACTCATGTTTCCACTATGTTGCAGGGATTCACTACAATCAAAACTACAAATCCAAATAAGGATTTCGTGTTCATGGGAAATCGCATGAAGGCTCAAATTGAAGGCATAGGGACTTATCAATTGATCTTGGAGACTGGACATCACCTTGATCTATTACTGACTCTTTATGTTCCTTCAGTTTCTAGGAATTTGATTTTCCTTTCAAGACTTGATGTTTCTGGATTTGATTTTAAGTTTGGACATGGATGTTTCAATTTATATAAGAATACTATTTTTTATGGTTCTGGTGTTCTTATTGATGGTTTATATAGATTGAAACTCGAAATGTTGGAATTAAACGTATTTCACTGAATGAAAGTTCTGCTTATTTGTGGCATAAACGTTTGGGTCATATATCCAAAGAATGATTAAAAAGATTAGTACAGAATGAAATTCTTTCGAATTTGAATTTTGCTGATCTTGAAATGTGTTTGGATTGCATTAAAGGAAAGCAAACCAAACATACCAAGAAAGTTGCCACAAGGAGCACTCAGCTTCTTGAAATTATACACACTGATATTTGCGGACCCTTTGATGTTCCATCTTTTGGTGAAGAAAAATATTTTATCACCTTTATCTATGATTTTCACGTTATGGATTTATCTATTTATTGAAAGAAAAATCTCAAACAGTGGATGCTCTCAAAGTGTACATTAATAAGGTTGAAAGACAAATTAGATATAAAAGTGAAAATCATTAGGTCAGATAGAGGTGGTGAATATTATGGAAAGTATAACGAATCAAAATAATGTCTAAGTCCATATTGCTAAATTCCTTGAGAATGGTGAAGTTAGTGGGAGTGTTGAATGACAAAGTGTGGAAATTAATGAGGTAAGGGTAAATATCTCATTGCCCATGAATGTACTTACTTCCACACCAATAACAAATGTTGTTCCTCTTGTTGAAGAACACTTTAACAATTTTGAACAACATTTGGATGAAACACTTCAAGAAGGATCTAACTCACAAGTATCTGACGCAAATGAACCACAAACAGTGCCATTAAGAAAATCTCAAAGAGAAAGAAAATCGGCCATTTCAAATGATTATGTGATTTATTTGCAAGAGTCAGATTTTGACATTGGAATTAATAAAGATCCGATTTTATTTTCACAAGCCATATAAATTAATGAGTCTGATAAATGAATTGATGCCATGAATGAAGAGTTAAAATCCATGGAATACAATAAAGTTTGGGATCTTGTTCAATTACCAGAAAGTTCTAAAAGAATCGGGTGTAGATGGGTCTTCAAGACCAAACGCGATTCTAATGGTAATATTGAACTACATAAAGCCAGACGTGTTGCCAAGGGATACACTAAAAAAAAAGAAAAAAAAAAGTCATTGATTATAAAGAGACCTTTTCACAGGTCGAAAAAAAAGACTCATTAAGAATTGGCTTTACTTTGGTAGCTCATTATGATTTAGAGTTACATCAAATTGATGTGAAAACTGTCTTTCTTAATGGAGACAATGAATGAGGATGTTTATATGGACCAACAAGAGGGTTTCGAAATTAAAGAAAAATATCAAATGGTGTGTAAGCTAAAGATGACAATAGATGGACTCAAACAAGCCTCACGACAATGGTATATAAAATTTAATGATACCATAACATCTTTTGGATTTAAGAAAATTACCGTTGATCGGTGAATATACCAAAAAATTAGTGGGAGTAAGTTTATATTGTTAGTCAAGTATGTTGATGACATTTTACTTGCTGCTAATGATTTTGGCTTATTGCGTGAGACGGAAGACTTTCTCTCTATGAACTTTAAAATGAAAAAATATAGGTGAGACATCCTATGTGATAGGGGTAGAAAGGGGTAGAAATATTCCGTGATAGATCACAAGGATTATTGGTACTGTCTCAAAAGGCTATATCGAAAAAGTTCTAGATAGACTTAATATGAACAATTGTTCAACAATAATAGTACCTATTCAAAAAGGGAACAAATTTAATCTCATGCAATGCCCAAACAATGATGTAGAACGAAAAGAAATGAAAATAATTCCTTATCTTCTATTTTTGGAAGTTTGATGTATGTTCAAACTTTGCACAAGACCGTATATTAGCCTTTTGGTCAGAATGCTAGGAAGATATCAAAATAATCCTAGAATTTATCACTGAAAAAGAAAAACTGCAAAGAACGTTTATGGCATGTTGTGAAGCCACAATTCATGTATTATGGCTGCAGAACTTTATTTTCAGGACTTGGGGTTGTCGACACCATTACCTGTAATGACCCTCCTGGTCATTTCTGCATCTTGCCTTCTGTGTGTCGTTTAAAGCGTTCTTGTAATGACCCCAAGTCATTTATGACTTGTTGGGACTAATAGTTCGGTCACCTGGTCGTTCATTTGGTTATGGTGCGAGTTTTAGTGTTTTGGAGCTTATGAACCTTGAATGATTATTTTCGATCAAAAGTTCAAGAAGACGACCTTAGAATAGAATTATGATGGTTCCATGAGCTCCGGAATGGCCAAATTAGGCTAGTAGCATAGTTGGTACGAGTATCGAGGCCTTCGATGCGAGTTTGGATCTTAGGCGTTTTAGCCTTTGAAATTTGGCCTAAGGTTGACTTTGGTCAATATTCTTGGAAAATGTGCTCGAATGAAAATTTCGTCAGCACGATTAGCTCTGGAATGTTGAGTTTGGCCTAGAACGACCTTTCGTTCGACTCTCGAGGACTCCGGACTCATTCCGAGCCCCTCAGTGGATTTTGGTTCAAATGGTTTTTGGAAGTGGGACCCACTTCTTATCGAGATGAGCTAAGACAGCAGCTAAAACACAACTTTTTACCTCCAAAAAAGCTTTAAATACGAAATCTAACCATGGCAATGCGTTCTCCTCAAAAATTCACTCATGTTAGCCTCTTGAATCGCCCAAATCGAACCTCTATAGCTCAAGGTATCGCACTTTTAAAATGAGGAATAAAGCTAAGTTGAGGTTTTATAAAGCGCGAAACTGGTCGCTAAAAACCCAAAAGCTGGTCTTGAAAAGCCAAAACTCTGGTCGCTAAAGAGCTACACCAAATCTCAGCTTTGGCTAAATTCTACAAAGTCTTCAACGGGGTGCTCGGAATTCGTTCGGTACCCGGTAAAAATAAAACAGATATGCTACCCTACTAAATTTGACATTCCAGACTCAACGGCGCACTCAAAATTTCCATCAAAGGTCATCTCGATAAGAAGTGGGTCCCACTTCCAAAAACCATTTGAACCAAAATCCACTGAGGGGCTCGAAATGAGTTCGGAGTCCTCGAGAGTCGAACGAAAGGTCGTTCTAGGCCAAACTCAACATTCCAGAGCTAATCGTGCTGACGAAATTTTCATTCGAGCACGTTTTCCAAGAATATTGACCAAAGTCAACCTTAGGCCAAATTTCAAAGGCTAAAACGCCTAAGATCCAAACTCGCATCGAAGGCCTCGATACTCGTACCAACTATGCTACTAGCCTAATTTGTCCATTCCGGAGCTCATGGAACCATCATAATTCTATTCTAAGGTCGTCTTCTTGAACTTTTGATCGAAAATAATCATTCAAGGTTCATAAGCTCCAAAACACTAAAACTCGCACCATAACCAAATGAACGACCAGGTGACCGAACTATTAGTCCCAACAAGTCATAAATGACTTGGGGTCATTACAAGAACGCTTTAAACGACACACAGAAGGCAAGATGCAGAAATGACCAGGAGGGTCATTACAGGTAATGGTGTCGACAACCCCAAGTCCTGAAAATAAAGTTCTGCAGCCATAATACATGAATTGTGGCTTCACAACATGCCATAAACGTTCTTTGCAGTTTTTCTTTTTCAGTGATAAATTCTAGGATTATTTTGATATCTTCCTAGCATTCTGACCAAAAGGCTAATATACGGTCTTGTGCAAAGTTTGAACATACATCAAACTTCCAAAAATAGAAGATAAGGAATTATTTTCATTTCTTTTCGTTCTACATCATTGTTTGGGCATTGCATGAGATTAAATTTGTTCCCTTTTTGAATAGGTACTATTATTGTTGAACAATTGTTCATATTAAGTCTATTTTAGAAGATGATTTCTTGGTCATTTTAGGTCCGAATCCGGTGATTCAAGAGCCTAGATTGTGGGGTTTTTCGTGAGGATCATCATGGAGTGATTGGTTTCAGCATCTGGACCCTCGTTTCTGGTATTTTCTTGTAAATAACTGCTGCTATTGTTGTTCCTTTTTAGTGTGATTTGGGTTTTTCGTTGCTTGTTCGTGTTGGGACAGTCTCAAGCCCTGAATTGTGTTCCAATTTGGAACATAAGTTCGGGGAGGTGTTTAAGAACCTATTTTTGGGGTTAATTCCAGAATTTTTTAGCGCGGGTTCCACTTTTTCTGTTTTGACCCCGAAATTGGTCCATCTCCATTTATTGCGATTTTAGTGTCTAAACGACCGTAATAACATTGTGACTCTATTTTTGATAGCGTGATAGCATTTCGAGGCCGTTTGAAAAGGAAAAGCTCCAGAGGAGTAATTTTGGAGCGCGCGTGATCAGCCTACAGGTAGGCTACGGTTTGCCTCTTTTAGATTGAGCTCGAGAATGTGAATGCATGTTGATTAGTTGGGATTTGGGTTGGATAGTTTTTGAATCACGTATAGGTGTTTAAACATAATGTTTTCGGCCTATTTCGAGAATTACTAGATAACTGTGAGCATGTTTTGTGTTATTAATTGACCCTCTTCGCTATGTGGAGTGCTTGCATGCTTAATTACTGTTTATTTGAAGCATGTTGGGCCTTAGTTTAGGTTTGACTAGGGCTTGCCTTATAAATACATGATTCAGATCCGATAGGCCTTAGTTTTGCCCCAATATTGCTCGGCCGACTTAGATCCCTATAGACTGGTGTAGCAGACTTGAGTCTGATAGTTTGGGCCTTAGCTGGGAGATACGCTTGCTCTGACTATAGTTATCCTTATTTTCCCTGATGTTACGGCTTCACGAGTTACGTCGGTGACACTAATTCTGCTTCACGATTTGAATTTGGTTTTCGATTTTGTTCCAAGGAATTACATTGATTGGCTAAGTGTGGACGGCGTTCCACAGACACTTATGAACATGAATCAATTGGGACTCTTTCAGCAGCTACATTGGCACCTTTGTCGGGCATCCGGATTCGAGGTCCGGCCTCTATCGCCCAGATATTTATATAGAACATCCAGTTTAAGGTCCGACTTCTATTGCCCAGATAATTATAGAGAGCATCCGGTCATAGGTCCGGCTTCTATCGCCCAGATACTTATATAGAACATCCGGTTTAAGGTCCGGCCTCTATAGCCCAGATACTTATATAGAGCATCCGGTTTAAAGTCCGGCCTCTATAGCCCAGATACTTATATAGAGCATCCGGTTTAAGGTCCGACCTCTATCGCCCATATACTTATATAGAGCATCCGATTTAAGGTTCGGCCTCTATTGCCCAGATACTTATATAGAGCATCCGATTTAAGGTCCGGCCTCTATCGCCCAGATACTTATATAGAACATTCGGTTTGAGGTCCGGTCTCCGTACTGTCAGATTCTACTAATTGGGGTTGAGGTTTTGGTTTGATGTTCTTATTTCTTAGGTTCTCATATGCAATTTTCTTTAGTTATAGTTATTCTGTGTACTCGTCGGGCTTATGGGGGTCCGTTCGAGTTTTAATTAAACTTGTGCACGAATGTACATTCTGGGCTTCTGGGGGTCCAGTTAGGTGTAGTTAGCTTATAGATTACTTTAGTTAGTTCTTTTTACACTCGTGTGTATTCCATTGTTACTTATATTTCCGTTCTTGACCTTTGTTTGTGTTATTCCTTCTTTTTATATTGCCTTTACTTTTCAAGTTCAATCAACCTATGATGCCTACTGGGTACCTGCTGTTTTGGTACTCAAGCTACGCTCTGCATCTGTTTTCGTGATGCAGGAGCACCAGTGACCAGTGTTGATATCGAGCTTGGAGCAGTCTGATCCGGAGACGGGGTTGAGCACGCGGCATTTTGTACTACTTCAGTCTCCATCTGTATACATAGACTTGTCTTTTGCCTTTCGAGACAGTCCAGTTTTTGTGGTCTACTTTTGGGACTTGTACTCGTCTTGTTAGTAGCTCTGTACTAGTGACTTCCAGGTTCTGGGAGGGATCTTTATTTGTATATATGTTTGGGTTTGCTTCCACCTGTTTATAGTGTTATCTTAAATTTTGCCTACTCTTGTTTA
Organism: Solanum verrucosum; assembly: GCF_900185275.1. NCBI lineage: Eukaryota > Viridiplantae > Streptophyta > Magnoliopsida > Solanales > Solanaceae > Solanum > Solanum verrucosum. The sequence goes on from NW_026020048.1 coordinate 3,927,403, forward strand.
GTTTCTGCCCTCAGACCCATTACTTGTTATTCCGGGTTACGGTTGGCTTACCTACTGGTGGGTTATAGTAGGTGTCATCATGACTCGAGGAATCAGCTTATGACATTACCAAGCCGCTGAAAATTTATTGTGATAATACTGCAGCAGTATTCTTTTCCAATAATGATAAGTACTCCAAAGGTGCCAAACATATGAAATTAAAGTACTTTACCGTTAAGGAAGAAGTTCAGAAACAAATAGTGTTACTTGAGAATATTAGAACTGATCCATGATTGCAGATCCGTTAACAAAGGCTTACAAACAAAGACATTTAAAGAACATGTTCAAATAATGGGTCTTGGTTGTACTTATTGTAACACCCCGACTTTTAAAAATGTTTAAATTAACTCGTATCTTCGTAAAAAGACAGGAAGGGTGAGTAATAAATTAAAAATGATGTGTTATGTGATATTTTTAAGTGTTCAAGTGTGGTATCTCAAGTTTTGAAGTTAGGTAAGTGACAAAATAAAAGTTGGCTAAAGTTACCGTAAATTCCTTTTTAAAGATTTATCTGAAATTTGAGTCAAATGTCTCGGACATTTTCTCCCAATCTATTAAGAATTATGGTCCCCGCGAGCTATGAAATCAAAGGTCTACGAGTCTAGTTTCCAACGCATCAAACCGTTTGTTCATACGACTTCAGAATAGAGAGATATTCATATTTTCGTGGGAATGTGCAAGCAAGCACGTGAGGTGGGGCCCTAAGTCGGTGGAATGTTACATATATTGTCTCCTTCGATCTTTTTCACTATTTTTAAGCTAAAAAAATAGAGAAATTAGAGAAACCCATTTCTCGGATCAAGTGAAATATAGATTTTCTCGACTTAAGTCCCTGACGAAAGTTGTTCTACGCGTTGGGCTCATCATCGTGGTATAATTTGTTTTATTGATTGTGTAGCATATCACAGTTTAGTGTTGGGACAGCAAGGGTTTGGATATATTTGAAGGTTTTGAAGCGTATTACGACCTTAAGATCGAGGTAAGACCCTTCTTTCATCGACTGTAGCTTTTATAAGCAGCAAATAGTAATTTGCGACGGAAATACGTATATTTTATCGTATTGTCATGGTATCTTTTATTTTTGTGTGTTGATTATAGTCCTATCTTGTTGTAGTATCGAGGGAGTATTGAGTAAAAGTCATTAGGCCACGTGAATTTAGCAAAAAAGGTATGTTAAGGCTATTCCCTACTTATGACATATTTCCTTAAAGCTTAGAAGCAATGTATTTGGGCTGTTATGCTTGATATACTTGTAGCCGTGATTGTTGATTGTTGGCTGCTCGAGTTGATATAATCCTCCCTTGTCGGGATTCTTATTCAGTTAGTAGCGTCCCTATGTTGGACATGACTTAGAGGCTATTTGTATAGGTTGCTTATAACTAAATTGCTCGCTTTTAGCAGTTGGATTGTTGTTATTGCCGTTAGGGCTATTGTGGTTAGCTGCAGGAATGTGATCGATGCCTAGAAGGGCTATGTTCTGCCAACAGGGCTATATGGATGCCTAACAGGGCAATGAGTTGCCTACAGGGCTATATTGACGCCTAAGAAGGCTATGTGTTTCCTACAGGGCCATGTTGTTGCCTAAGAGGGCTATGAGTTGTCTATAAGCTACGTTGATGCCTAAGATAGCTATATGCTACCTACGGGGCTATATTAATGCCTAAGAGGGCTATGTGACTGCCTACGGGGCTAGGGGACTACTGATAGGGGTATATAGGCTGATTGGCACCTTCCGGGCTTTTGGGGGCCTGAGTAGGTGGTTTTGTGTGCTGTTTGTACCTGTCGAGCTTATGAGGGCTTGGTTAGGTTGTTGTTTTATTAATTTTGATAAGTTTAGATTTAGGAGCAGGTCAGTACACTTATCTTAGCCTTGATTTATTTATTGGATTATTCCAGTATATCAGGATACCTCATCATAGTCTATTGCCTTTCATACTCTGTACATTATTTTGTACTGACCCCCCATGGCCTTGGGGGCACTGCATTCATGCATGCAGGTCCTGACAGACGACTGAGTAGATCTCCTCAGCTGTAGGATTTACTTTTATCCGGTTGGCTAGCCCCTTTCCTTTGGAGCTGCCAGAGTTGGGAGGTTTGTTACCTTTTGTTGTGTATATATCTTTATGGGTAGGTTGGGGCCCTGTCCCACCAATCTTTACTACTGTTAGAGGCTTGCAGATTAGTGTGTGGGGTTTATAGCTACATTATTGCCATGCTGGCCTATGTTGTTGGTTTGCGGAAGCATGTGAGCTGTTTGATATACTGTATTGATATGTACTTGTTTTTAGTTTTGGTATATAGATATCATGGTGGCCTCGACGGCCCAATCAGGACTTCTGTGCTAGTTGACTATTTATTTATATGATCTCCTGGGAGTAGCTGTTTCTTTTATAGATCAGTTGACAGGGGCCTTGCCGGCCGATGGCTTAGTTTTAAGCCGAGATATAATTGTTTGATTTCTTGATTGCGTGTGGCTGCCATGCGCTAGTAGCAAATGATTCAGCAGGGTCGGCTCGGGCCTGAGTTTTGGCATTAGGAGCCAATTGTGCACCTCGAGTTTGGGGCGTGACTAAACTTGGTATCAGAGCAACGTCGTATCCTAGGGAGTCTGCAAGCCATGCCTAGTAGAGTCTTGTTTATAAATGTGTTGTGCACCACATTCGATAAGCAAGAATCCGTCGGGCATGTTTGAATGACTATCCTTCTTTTGCTCACCTCGTGCTATAGAGCGGTGTCTTAGGGGTTGAGGTTTCTGGCTTATAATTGATACTTGTATACAGATAGAGATGACTGACATTAGACAGACCATAACTAGCCAGGGGCTAGATATAACTGCAAGAGGGTACCGACAAAGTACCACAGGTGGAGGTGGCCCATTGCGAGACCCAGGGGGAGACATCTTCTCAGCCCCCTATAGCTTCTCCACTGCTTCAGGAGCCTCCGAGGGCTACAGGACTTCCGGCTCTACCAGCAGTACCACCTCTAGTTCCTCCTATTCCATCTGATCAAGATTTAAAGAGTGCAGTATATAGGTTAGCACAGTTAGTAGTTGCACAGTGCCAACCAGTTGCGCCAGATATTGCCGGACCTTCTGAAGGGCCCGGAAGTTCGTGAGTTCGTGAATTTCTTGCCTTGAATCCTCCACAGTTTACAGGGACAGATCACAGAGAAGACCCTCAGCACTTTGTTGATCAGCTTCATAGGATCTTCAGAGTTACGCATGCCTCAGCAACTGAGTCAGTTGAGTTAACAACATTTCGATTGCGTGATGTTGCAGAATTATGGTATGAAAGTTAGGAGAGATCTAGGGGAGAAGATACATCTTTACCCACTTGGGATAGCTTTACAGAAGCTTTCATAGATCACTATTTACCTCGAGAGATTAGGGATGGCCGGGTGGACCAGTTTCTGAACCTCCGACAAGGTGGCATGAGTGTCCGAGAGTACGGGCTGAGATTTGATTCATTAGCTAGATATGCACCAACATTTGTTGATACGATGCATGACAGGGTACGTAGATTTGTGGGAGGGCTTAACTCAAACTATATCGAGGCTTGTTCTACCGCTGCACTGAATGATAATATGGATATCTCGAGGATTCAGGCCTTCACACAGGGCATAAAGGATCGCTGACATCTACAGTATACGAGTGAGAGGGGAGAGAGAGAGAGACAGAAGAGGGCTAGGCCCGCTGGTTCGCAGGGAGATTTTCAGGGTGGTCCCAGACCCCGATATTTTATTAGGCCACCTAAACCTCCACCACAGCAGTTCCAAGGTAGTAGATTTGATCAGGAACAGTCATGCTCATGTGAGGGTTCACGAGCATCAGGCTTGCAGCAGCAGAGGAATTCAGGCCAGGCAAGGACATCCCTGCCGCGTTGCATTACTTGCGGTAGGATGCATTTCGGGAGGTGCAGATAGGGTTCCACAAGTTGTTATTCCTGTGGACAGGAGGGGCATGGGTGGAGAAACTGCCCTACCATAGGTCAGGGTGGTACAGGTCAGTCGACCAGGTCAGCAGTAGGTTCCTCCTCATCAGCACAGTCTACAGGGCGTGGACCCCATACTTCAGCACGTAGGGGTAGAGGTAGAAGCAGAGATGGAGCATCTAGTTCTGGTAGTGGACAGAACCGTACATATTCATTAACCGATCGACAAGACTCAGAGTCATCACCAGATATTGTGACAGGTACATTGATTGTTTGTTCCCATTGTGTTTATGTTTGATAGATCCTGGATCTACTTTGTCTTATGTTACTCCATTTATTGCGGGGTGGTTATGTATAGTAGCAGAGTCATTAGATCGACCCTTTTTGTATCTACACCAGTTGGTGAGTCTACTATTGCCAGGAGAGTCTATCGAGGTTGCATGATAGAAATTATCGACCGTCAGACTTTTGTAGACTTGGTAGAATTTGAGATGGTTGATTTTGACGTCATTATGGATATGGACTGGTTAGCATTTTGTTATGCTAATGTTGAGTGCCGGACAAAGATTGTTAGATTTCACTTTCCAGGAGAGGCAGTTCGGGAGTGAAAAGGCGATACAGCAACGCGAAAGGTAGCTTTATTTCCTATCTTAAGGCAAGGAGGATGATTACCAAGGGTTGTATTTATCATCTTGTTCACGTTCATGATATAGATGCAGAACCACCGACCCTTCAGTCTATTCCGATAGTTAATGAGTTTCTAGATGTATTTCCAGACGAACTCCCTGGTATCCCTCCAGAATGGGAAATTGATTTTGCTATCGATATGCTACCAAGTACACAACCCATATCTATCCCTCTTTATAGAATGGCTCCTACTGAACTAAAAGAGTTGAAGGATCAACTGAAAGACTTGCTGGATAAAGGCTTTATTAGGCCTAGTGCTTCACCATGGGGTGCACCAGTGTTGTTCATAAGGAAGAAAGATGGCTCACTAAGAATATGTATCGATTACCGACAACTGAATAAGGCAACTATAAAGAATAAGTATCCTCTTCCGAGGATAGATGACTTGTTTGATCAGTTACAAGGTGCTAAGTGTTTCTCAAAGATTGATTTAAGATCAGGGTACCACCAGATACGAGTTCGGGAGAAAGACGTTCCAAAGATAGCTTTTAGAACTAGATATGGACACTTTGAGTTCTTGGTAATGTCTTTTGGATTAACTAATGCCCCAGCAGTGTTCATGGACCTGATGAATAGTATATTCAGGCCGTATCTAGACTTGTTTGTGATTGTATTTATTGATGATATTTTGGTGTATTCATGTTCAAAAAATTAGCATGCAAATCATCTGCGAGTATTCCTTCAGGTTCTTCGGACCGAGAAATTTATGAAAGTTTTCTAAGTGTGAGTTCTGGTTAGACTCTGTAGCTTTGTTAGGCCATATTGTATCAGATGCAGGCATTGCGGTTGATACACAAAAGAATGAGGTCGTAAAGACTTGGCCCAGACCCATGACTCCGACTGAGGTTCGTAGTTTCTTAGGGTTAGTGGGTACTACAGAAGGTTTGTAGAGGGATTTTCTTCAATTTTAGGCCCATTAACGAAGCTAACTCAAAAAGCAGCTAAGTTCCACTGGATTGAGGCTTGCGAGCACAGTTTCCAGGAGCTGAAGGACAGGTTGACATCAGCACCAGTTCTTGCATTACCAGACGGTTCAGAAGGCTATGTGGTGTATTGTGATGCTTCTGGTGTTGGGTTGGGATGTGTTCTAATGCAACATGGTAAGGTTATCGCATATGCTTCAAGGCAATTGAGGAAGCATGAGAAGAACTATCCGACCACGATTTAGAGTTGGCTGCAGTTGTGCATGCGTTAAAGATCTGGAGACACTATTTGTATGGCGTTCATGTTGACATCTTCACAGATCATAAGAGCCTTCAATATATATTTAGACAGAAGGAGTTAAATTTGCGACAGCGTCGATGGCTTGAGTTACTGAAAGACTACGACGTGGATATTTTATATCATCCAGGAAAGGCGAATGTGGTAGCCGATGCCCTCAGTCGAAAATCTATGGGTAGTTTATCCCACTTAGGTGTTGAGAAGCGGGAGCTAGCGCGAGAGCTTCATCAGTTAGCTAGCTTAGGAGTCAGATTGTTAGAGGCAGACGATAGTGGTCACAATTCAGGATACATCCGTATCATCTCTAGTTGTAGAAGTAAAATCACGGCAACAAGAGGATCCTAGCTTAGAGAAGCTTAGAGCCAAGGCTCAGGATCCACAGTCTTTAGCATTTGATATAGCAGAAGATGGAGTCCTCAGATATAGCGGTCGATTGTGTGTTCCAAATGTTGCAGGGGTTCGACATCGAATTATGGAAGAGGCACATCATTCCCGTTATTCTATTCACCCTGGTTCGATGAAGATGTACCATGATATTAAGGAGATCTATTGGTGGCACGGGATGAAGAAGGACGTTGCTGAATTTGTGGCACAGTGTCCTAACTGCCAACAGGTGAATGTTAGCACCAAAAGCCCATTGGGCTAGTTCAGGAGATAGCCATTCCTTTGTGGAAGTGGGAAGCAATTAATATGGATTTTATTACAGGGTTACCTCAATCGCGTCGCAAGTTTGACTCTATTTGGGTAATTGTTGATAGACTAACAAAATCGCCCACTTTTTACCAGTCAGGGCTACTTTTTCGGCCGAAGACTATGCAGGGCTCTATATTAGAGAGATTGTTAGGCTACACGGTGTCCCAGTATCTATTATCTCTGATAGAGGCTCACAATTTACCGCCAACTTCTGGAAGTCCTTCCAGAAAGGACTAGGGACACAGGTTAATCTTAGTACTGCCTTTCACCCTCAGACAGATGGCCAGGCTGAGTGCATAATTTTGACACTCGAAGATATGTTACGGCGTGTGTGCTAGACTTCAAGGGGAGTTGGGATGACCACTTACCTCTTATAGAGTTCGCATACAATAATAGTTATCATTCCAGCATCGGGATGGCACCTTATGAGGCTTTGTATGGGAGAAAATGTAGATCCCATATTGGATGGTTCGAGGTAGGTGAGTCAGGGTTGATTGGACCCGACTTAGTCCAGCAGACAGTGGATAAAGTTAAGCTCATTCGGGAGAGGTTGCTAACAGCTCAAAGCCGACAGAAGTCATACTCAGATGTGCGAAGAAGGGACTTAGAGTTTTGCGTCAATGACTGGGTATTCTTAAAAGTCTCGCCTATGAAAGGTTTTATGAGATTTGGCAAAAAGGGAAAGCTTAGTCCAAGATTCATTGGGCCATACCGGATCCTTCGAAGGATAGGACGAGTGGCTTATGAGTTAGAATTGCCTTCGGGGCTAAAATCTGTTCATCCAGTTTTCCATGTATCGATGCTACGGAAGTGTGTAGGAGACCCTTCTCGGGTTGTCCCAGTTGAGGATTTCAAATCACAGAGGAGTTGTCTTACGAGGAAACTCCAGTTACTATATTAGATCGACAGGTCCGTAAATTGAGGACCAAAGAGGTGGCTTCGGTTAAAGTATTGTGGAGGAACAAAAATAGAGAAGAGGTGACCTGGAAGCTGATGATGGCATGAGGTCCAAATATCCTCACTTGTTTCATACCCCAGGGTGATGTCATATTAGTTTATATTGGGCATTAAGGTAAGATATATATATATATATATATATATATGCTATTTCTTATTCTTATTATTATTATTATTATTGTGGTTGTCATTGTATATCTGCTCGCATTGTTATGGTGGAACTATAACGCTTAGCTATTTATGTTGTCATGTGAGACCCTAGGTTAGAAATTTTACATTTTAGGTTCTGGATAGTGACATTTACAAAGGATACACTGCCTAAATTTTGGCAACTCCTTAGGACTGAACAGCGTGACTCAGATTTTTCATTCGAGGACGAATGTTTCTAAGGGGGAAGGATGTAACACCCCAACTTTTAAAAATGCCTAAATTAACTCGTATCTTCGTGGAAAGAGAAGGAGGGTGAGTAATAAATTAAAAATGATGTGTTATGTGATATTTTAAGTGTTCAAGTGTGTTATCTCAAGTTTTGAAGTTAGGTTAAGTGACAAAATAAAAGTTGGCAAAAGTTACCGTAAATTCCTTTTTAAAGATTTGTCTGAAATTTGAGTCAAATATCTCGGACATTTTCTCCCAACTATTAAGAGTTATGGTCCCCGCGAGCTATGAAATCGAAGGTCTATGAGTCTAGTTTCCAACGCATCAAACCGTTTGTTCATACGTCTTCATAATAGAGAGATATTCACATTTTCGTGGGACTGTGCAGGTAGTCACGTGAGGTGGGCCCTAAGTCGGTGGAATGTTACATATATCGTCTCCTTCGATCTTTTTCACCATTTTTAAGCTAAAAAAATAGAGAAATTAGAGAAACCCATTTCTAGGATCAAGTGAAATATAGATTTTCTCGACTTAAGTCCTGACGAAAGTTGTTCTACGCGTTGGGCTCATCATCGTGGTATAATTTGTTTTATCGATTGGTAGCATATCACAGTTTAGTGTTGGGACAACAAGGGTTTGGATATATTTGAAGGTTTTAAAGCGTATTACGACATTAAGATCAAGGTAAGACCCTTCTTTCATTGACTGTAGCTTGTATAAGCAGCAAATAGAAATTTGCGATGGAAATATGTATATTTTATCGTATTGTCATGGTATCTTTTATTTTTGTGTGTTGATTATGGTCCTATCTTATTGTAGTATCGAGGAGTTTTGAGTAAAAGTCATTAGGCCACATGAATTTAGCGAAAAAGGTATGTTAAGGCTATTCCCTACTTACGACATGTTTCCTTAAAGCTTAGAAGCAATGTATTTGGGTTGTTATCCTTGATATACTTGTAGCCGTGATTGTTGATTTTGGCTGCTCGAGTTGATATAATCCTCCCTTGTCGGGATTCTTATTCAGTTAGTAGCGTCCCTATGTTGGACATGACTTAGAGGCTATTTGTATAGGTTGCTTATAACTAAATTACTCGCTTTTAGCGGTTGGATTGTTGTTATTGTCGTTGGGGCTATTGTGGTTAGCTGCAGGAATGTGATCTATGCCTAGAAGGGCTATGTTCTGCCAACAGGGCTATATGGATGCCTAACAGGGCAATGAGTTGCCTACAGGGCTATATTGACGCCTAAGAAGGCTATGTGTTCCTACAGGGTCATGTTGTTGCCTAAGAGGGCTATGAGTTGTCTATAAGCTACGTTGATGCCTAAGATAGCTATATGCTACCTACGGGGCTATATTAATGCCTAAGAGGGCTATGTGACTGCCTACGGGGCTAGGGGACTACTGATAGGGGTATATAGGCTTATTGGCACCTTCCGGCTTATAGAGGCCTGAGTAGGTGGTTTTGTGTGTTGTTTGTACCTGTCGAGCTTATGGGGGCTTGGTTAGGTTGTTGCTTTATTAATTTTGATAAGTTTAGATTTAGGAGCAGGTCAGTACACTTATCTTAGCCTTGATTTATTTATTGGATTATTCCAGTATATCAGGATACCTCATCATAGTCTATTGCCTTTCATACTCTGTACATTATTTTGTACTGACCCCCATGGCCTTGGGGGCACTGCATTCATGCATGCAGGTCCTGACAAACGACTGAGTAGACCTCCTCAGCAGCAGGATTGCCTTTTATCCGGTTGGCTAGCCCCTTTCCTCCAGAGCTGCCAGAGTTGGGAGGTTGTTACCTTTTGTTGTGTATATATCTTTATGGGTAGGCTAGGGCCCTGTCCCACCAATCTTTACTACTTTTAGAGGCTTGCAGACTAGTGTGTGGGGTTTATAGCTACGTTATTGGCCATGCTGGCCTATGTTGTTGGTTTGCGGAAGCTTGTGAGTTGTTTGATATACTGTATTGATATATACCTTCTTTTAGTTTTGTTATAGATATCATGGTGGACTTCTGTGCTAGTTGACTATTTATTTATATGATCTCCTGGGAGTAGCTGTTTCTTTTATAGATCAGTTGACAGGGGCCTTGCCGGTCGATGGCTTAGTTTTAAGCCGAGATATACTTGTTTGATTTCTTGATTGCGTGTGGCTGCCATGTGCTAGTAGCAAATGGTTCAGCAGGGTCGGCTCAGGCCTGATTTTTGGCATTAGGAGCCAGTTGCGCCTCTCGAGTTTGGGGCGTGACACTTATGATTGATGTATTTATGATGTTTTTACACTCTGAGCTCAAATTATGTGTTTATGATTTACATTAATGAATTTCTTGTTTCTCATAATGGTGTACACATTATTGTTTGAGATATTACAAGATAAGTCTCTATGAGACATTATTGTGGACCATAAAATGTTATATGTTTTTATAGCTTATGAACCTAGTATGATAAGTTGCTAATGCAGTAGTATATGAAAGGAAGTATGTAGCTTAAAATTTATGTACAACCACCATAACTCGCATTAGTAGTTTGTTATACTGTGGTATTTATGATGGACATTATAAAAGAGATTTATTAGACGCACAACTAATGTTTATTAAATATTAATGTTATATGGTCATTGGGCCAAATGGGAGAATGTAAGAATTATTATTAATTATTATTAATTATTATTAATTATTTCTTACTTATGGCCCAAGTTTACTTGTAATCCAAGTAATACCATAAATAATATTTAATAAGGAGTAGATCTCGTCCTTACATTGGTTACTTGATGGACGTACCAGATTAAGTCATAACCTCTATAAATTGGTCCTCCCTTCACCCATTAGGGTTACCAGATATTCTCTACAATAATTCCATCGCTGACGGTTGTGGTAACATAAAGTTAGGGCAAGGAGGTAGAAACCAATTTCTGACTAACGCTTCCGCTTCTCTCTGTGATGATGTCTTCCACATCAGGTATGTGTCCCTAACAATCTCTATGTAAGATTATTGAGTTTAAGATCCTGATATTACGTATTAGAGTATTTAATCTTACAATTTCCCCTTCCGTCCATATATGTATTCCACTCCGCTTAGCGGGACACGTTTGGAAGAGGAAGAGAAAGGCGCTTAGTCCTGGAACGGGAAGAGAAGAGGAAGGAAATAACTAGTCTAAGTTTAGTAATGTTTTAAGATTAGTCAAATTTTATTATATGTAAGTTTTTCTTTTAGTCTTTTTTTATCAATTGCGTACTAATTTATGTTCGATTCAATAATTGATTTTGGTTACAATCCAAATTCTAAGTTCGATAATATTAAAATGCCCTGTATAAAGATTTTAATTTGGATCAATTATATGACATCTTATCTTAATCAGTTATAGTTGTTACCTGTTTCAAATAAGAAGAAAAGGGGAATGGTGATTTGAATAAAGGGAATGAGAATGCTGCTAAAACGATCGTATTTAGGAAATTGCATCTTGTCCGGCAAATAAGATCCTCTAACCCCACGAGGCAATTGAGGGTTCATTCCTCATTGTAGCTAATTTAGCAAGATGATTAGCCATTGTGTTGCTTCTAACAAGGAGTGAAGCAAAAATCATATTAAGTTTTCTTCTTTTTGCTGTCTTTGAGCATGAAATTTGTTTGTTAAGTCACTAATATGTTGATTTCTACGTCTGTTGTAATCCCTGTTGTCAAAACTTTGCAGATTTCAGATTTTACGATTTATGTGTTTCTATACGGACAGCTATATATGGTATAATTAAGTGGTATACAAAGAGCACTTCTCGTTGAGGCAAAATTGCAAAACATAAAGTTAATGGAAACAGAGATTCTCAATCACTTATCCAACTTGGACTTTTAATAGGGTTACCAATAAACATTGAGTTAGGACTTTAGCGTTTTTGTTCTCATGCAACTACAGCTGGTTGCTGTTTTCTTTACTTTTTCCTATGGAACAAAATCTCACTACTATGGAAGAACAATTCTTCATGTAGGTGCCAAGTATAGACCTACTGGTCGTAAAGTTGTGGTTTTTCATGGCAATTTCACTAAAAACTATAGACTTTACTCTCGGAGTCACTTCATCAAAGGATTGTTTATGATTTGTTTAGGCGATCATATGAAAGCAATTTGTCATATGTTTTAACTACATATGCAATATGGTTCATGCCATTTACTTGGTTGTTTTCACCATTTCTATTTAATCCTTCTTAATTTGATTGGGGAAATATAGTCGATGACTGGAAAGATTGGAACAAGTGAATTAATCAGCAAGGTGGTATAAGGATACAACAAGATAAAAGTTGGCAATCTTGGTGGAACGATGAGCAAGCTCATCAATTCGTCATGCAGGGCTATTTTATACTCTTTTCTGAAGGTAAAATGAAAGAGCTCAATCAGAGCAACAATGAGAGCTCCATGAGCATCTCAGATATTTTGTATTAAGAAGAAGAAGATTACATTGAGTGAGTCACAGTATTTATAACTCTCTTACTGTGACTTGTAACTAATCTTACTAACTAACTCTATGCTAGGTAGTTACAACTAATAATTATAAAATGACTGATCTACCCTTTCACTTTTAACAGCCTAACTAACATTAACTAACTTCTAACTGGCAGTAGCTCATCTTCACATCACATTACTCCCCTTCAAGCTTGGAGGGGCAAATATGTTCAACACTCCAAGCTTGCATAGAAGATGATCATGCTGTAATCTGGTCAATCCTTTGGTTAAGATATCAGCAGGCTGCTCCTTAGTTGGAATGTAATCCACCTTGATCAATCCCTTTTGTAATTTCTCTCTTATGAAGTGACAGTCAATCTCAATGTGCTTTGTTCTTTCATGATATACAGGATTTGCTGCAATTTGTATTGCACCCTTACTATCACTATATAACTGACTTGGCAGTTGAACCTCAACACCTACTTCTTTAAGCATGCCAAGTAGCCATACCAATTCAGAGACTGTGGAAGCTAAACTTCTATATTCTGCTTCAGCAGAACTTCTTGAAACTGTCGTTTGTTTCTTAGCCTTCCAAGACACTAGTGATTTACCAATCTTGACTATGTATCCTGTAACAGATTTCCTAGTGATTGAGCATGAGGCCCAATCAGCATCGCAATATGCAGAGACTAGCTCATCTGAGTCACTTGATAATAATAAGCCTTGCCCTGGTTGTCTCTTTAGATACTTAATCACCCTCAGTGCTGCATCCATGTGAGACTTCTTTGGTTGTTGTAGAAATTGACTTAGAGTTTGAGTGTTGAATGATATGTCTAGTCTGGTCATATTCAAGTACAAGAGTTTGCCTATGAGCTTTTGATACATAGTCTGATCCACCAGAGGATCCTCCAACTCTTCTGGCTGTTTGCTTAGGTGATCATCATACAGTTTGGAAGTTAGCTTAACATTGATGTCAATAGGGGTTCCTGCAGGTCTGGCTGCTGTCATGCCAACCTCAAAAATAAGCTCAAGAATGTAGTTCCTTTGATGCATTAGTATACCCTCAGCTGATCTGACAAACTCAATGCCTAAGAAATATTTCAGCTCCCCTAAATCCTTCATATTGAATGCTAGCTGCAGTGCCTTTTTAGTTTCTTCTATCAACTTCAAGCTGCTTCCAGTTATTAACATATCATCCACATAAACCAATACTATAATGATTCCCTCTTCTGACTTGTTAATGAACAAAAAATGATCATATTGACTTTGTTTGAAACTCAATTTAAGAAGAGTCTCAGTCAGTTTATGATTCCACTGCCTTGGAGCCTGTTTGAGTCCATATAGAGACTTTGTCAGTCTACATACTTTCTCCCCTTGACTGACAAAACCTGGAGGTAGCTGCATATAGATTTCATCCTCCAAGTCTCCTTGCAAAACTGCATTAAACACATCCATTTGATGGATAGGCCAATGTCTAGAAGCAGCCAAAGACACAATGGTCCTCACTGTCACCATTTTAACCACAGGTGAGAAAGTCTCATTATAGTCTATCCCTTCTTGTTGACTGTAACCTTTTGCAACTAGTCTTGCTTTGAACCTCTCAATCTCACCAGTAGATTTATACTTGACTTTGTATATCCACCTACACCCAATAGGCTTCTTTCCAGGTGGTAAGTCAGTGATCTCCCAAGTATGGTTACTGTCCAATGCCTGAATTTCATCTTTCATAGCAGCAACCCATCTTGGATCCTTGATAGCTTCTGAATAACTGGTAGGTTCCTTCATGGTGTAGTAGCAGCAATATAGCACTGATAGCTAGGTGACAAATGAGAATAGCTCAAATAATTACACAGAGGATACTTCACTTCCTTGTGACCTGGCAAGGATACAAACTCTTTTAACCACAGTGGAGCTTGTCTGATCTGAGTAGATCTCCTACTGGTTGGTACAACATCAGTCTCAGTAGCACTCGGAACCACCTCAGGTGCACTTATGTCATTAACAGAAACAGGCACACAATCACTACCTGCTGCACTGTCAACCCCATCAGTTGCAGTCATAGGTGGAACCTCAGGTTGTGAATCATCATACTGCTGTAAAACATCATCTGATAATGGACCACAAGGAGGTAATGAAGCAAGATCTAAGTGAGGAAACAAAACACCTGAATTCGGCAAAGGATCTGTAAATACAGGTTGGTGTACCTGTTTTTTACTTTGAGAAAATGGGAATATTTCTTCTCTAAACAACACATCTCTACTTGTGAAAAAGGAATTGCTGCTCAAATCTAGCAGTATATACCCCTTCTGTACTTCTGAATATCCCATGTGTACAGCCATTCTTGATCTTGGCATCAATTTGTCATGAACAGATAGATCTTTGGCAAAACATAAACATCCAAGTGTCCTCAAATGACTTAATACAGGTGGAGTACCATACAATCTCTCATAGGGAGTTTGAAAATTGATAACCTTGCTGGGAAGTCTGTTAATAACATAAGCTGCAGCTAGAACACAGTGTCCCCAATATCTTAAAGGTACTTGTGCTTGAAACCTCATAGCCCTATTAACTTCAAGTATGTGCCTATGTTTCCTCTCAGCTACCCCATTTTGTTGTGGGGTATATGGACAAGTTCTTTGATGTATAATCCCCATATCTTTGAACATTTTATCACAAACAGAATTGACAAACTCTGTGCCATTATCAGTTCTTATTATTTTCACCATTTTACCAAACTGTGTCTTGACAAACTGTAAGAATACTTGCAATGAAACACAAACATCAGACTTGAGTTTAAGTAAGAATAGCCAAGTCATTCTGGAGAAGTCATCAACAATAGTAAGAAAGTACTTATTGCCATCACAAGTAGGAGTATTGTAAGGACCCCATACGTCAATATGTATCAAGTCAAAACAACATTTACTTTTGATACTACTAGTAGGAAAAACTACTCTTGTTTGTTTAGCATATGGACACACTATACACTAAGAAATCCGACACAAACTCTGCTTATTCATATCAAACATTCTAGCAAGAACTGTTGATGAAACATGCCCTAATCTCTTATGCCATAGTTCCATATCTGAATCATGACACTCTAAGCTTGGATTGGTAGCAACAAACGCAACCTTCAATGCAGACTCCTTCTTTTTATCAACTAACTGATGCAACAACAAATACAGACCTCCGGCCTCCCTACCAACCTCCTTCACCTTCCCACTATAAAGCTCCTGGAATACACAAAAATGAGGGAAAAAGGTGACTGAACAGTCTAATTCCTTTGTGATCTTACTGACAGACATCAAGTTATGTTTGAATTCTGGAAGATGAAACACATCTGTAAGAACACTTCTAGTAGATAATGCCCATGATCCAACATGAGTAACTTGAGTAGCATCACCATTTGGAAGGTATACTATCTTAGGAACGTCCAGTTTTGATACAAACTCTTTAATCAACATATCCAAATTAGACACCATGTGATTAGTTGCCCCAGTGTCAACAATCCAAACATCACTATTTTCAGAGACAAAAAACACATTACCTGCTGAATGAATAGCATTGCAGGCAGCTACAGCAGGTTCTGATCTTTGCTGAAATATGTGGAGTATGTGATCATACTGATCTTTTGTGAAAGTGCAGCCCTGAAGAAGTTGTTGAACATCCTTCTCAGCTTGGCTCACTGTCCTATTGTGGTTATTGCCAGCTAAGTTAGCATTCATGTTAGCTGTGGATGATTTACCCTTTGTACTTCTACTTTGTATATGAACATTAGTGTTCATACCATATGAGAAGTTTACCTGAGATGTTGATGTATTAGTGTAACCAACATCAGCTATTACCTGACCAGAAGTAACACCTTGAGTCTTTCTTTTGGATTTGAAGTCAAGAGGATATCCTATCACCTTGTAGCAGAACTCCTTACTATGTCCCTTACATTTACAGAACTCACACACTAGCATAGAATTCCTTTTAAACTTCTGATTTACCCCAGAACTGCTACCAACCTTGGAGTACAGAGCTATTGAATCATCACTAATGAAACTCATGCCCATACTACTAGTGTTATTAGTATGAGTAACCATAGCCTTTTGACTCTCATCCCCCACTATCATTCCATACGCCTGATTAATAGTTGGTAATGGATTCATGAGAAGAATCTGACTTCTAGCCTGATGATATGAGTCATTCAATCCCATCAAAAACTGATACAACTTCTGCCTGTTAAGATGAATCACAAAGCCTTTGGATCTATCACAATTACAAGAAGGAGAAGGCACTAAAGCCTCAAATTCATCCCATAGATTTTTAAGCCTTGTATAGTATACAGAAACAGACATATTACCCTGCTGCAAGGAAGTAATATCTTTGTGTAAAATGTAAGATCTAGATCCATCCACTCTGTCAAATCTCTCTTTTAAATCAGTCCAAACATCAAAAGCAGTAGTAGCAAATTCTATACCACTCAATAAACTCTTCGAAACTGAATTCATAAGCTATGATAATACAATGGCATTCACTCTTTCCCATTGTCCCCATAATTCCTCACTATAAACCTCTTTTCGAGAAGATCCATCAATTAGCCCTATTTTATTCCTCCTTAACAGAGCTAGCCTAATAGATCGATTCCACAGAGTATAGTTTTCAACACCTACTAGCTGAAACGAGATGATGCTAATGCAACTAACATCAGTAGGATTGAGAAACAGAGTATGATTATAGTCAATACCTTGTCCTGTTCCAGTGTTGCCATGTAAGGAACCAGTAGCTCCTTGGCCATTGTTGATGATTGGAGACTGATCCACATCTATTTGATCATTCACCATATTAGATCCTTGATAAATTGTTGTCGCGGAAGCAAAACCAGAGAAAAATCAATAATTATCCACCACAAATTTCAGCTCCAAGCTCAGATCTGTAATGAATTCTGATGATACAGATGAATCGATGAATCAGAAATTGATTCTTTGATCCTTTGCACCACTCGTCTTCAACAGTAAGCATTGTGAAGGTAAAGCTCTGATACCATGAAGGTAAAATGAAAGAGCTCAATCAGAGCAACAATGAGAGCTCCATGAGCATCTCAGATATTTTGTATTAAGAAGAAGAAGATTACATTGAGTGAGTCACAGTATTTATAACTCTCTTACTGTGACTTGTAACTAATCTTACTAACTAACTCTATGCTAGGTAGTTACAACTAATTATTATAAAATGACTGATCTACCCTTTCACTTTTAACAGCCTAACTAACATTAACTAACTTCTAACTGACAGTAGCTCATCTTCACATCACATTACTTTCTCTCAGATTTTTCCCATACCAGTATGGACCTGGTGTATCACCTTGACATATCCAACCAAAGAAAATATATTGTTGTCTTTGTGCTCTCATGGGTTGTCATTGCTGAAGTAACCTTATCCCCTATACAAGAACCAGGTTCTTGTACTTTTGTTGAGACAAACAAAATGCTAATAAGTGAAGTGCTAGAAGTACCTCCTCAGTCCTCAGCCTATGCAATCTCAACCTATTGTTCATCAGATGATGGGAAGTTCTATGACATTTTCGTCTGATTCAATGGCTTTGTTACAAAATTTTGCTGATAATCCCGTTGAAGTAGACATTTTTTCTGATTGATTATAGTTGATGTGATGTTTATTTAAAATGATATATATGTGAGAAGGGCTTCTCGTCGGGTCTGAGTTGGTCCGTTTCATTCGAGATACAACTGCATTGCGTTCGCGCTGAACAAATACACATGGACATAATTTAAAGTCTATTTTCAACCTTAGACTCCATAACTCGATTAATGAGATTTTGTTGGATTTCTTTGTAAAGCATAATTCTAACCTTCTTATTAACCGCGAATCTTATCATCAAATTAGTGGTTTTAATTGGGGGATTTCTTTGTAAAGCACAATTAGCACAATAAACTTGGTGTAAGCTAATTAAAACAATTAATATGACGTCTCAACTTTTCTTACTCTTGGGTAATAAAGAAAATTTTAACGTGTATCATTGAAATATTGAATAAGGTATATGATTTGAAGAAGAATATGATAAGTTTAAACTGCTGGAAGTTAAAAGTGAAGAACATAAATACATGACATAAAATATTGAACTTGTAAATTAAAAGTTCATAGAATTTGTACGGGTCTAAAGGTAGATGAAAGGTCTTTTCAATTAAACTTAATTGAGAATTAATTTTCTTATAAAAGAATAAAATGATCAATCTACTTTTAAAGGACATTTTAATAATTCAAATTTTGACCTAGACTGTTCTCCCTTATAATAATAATAATAATAATAATAATATATATATATATATATATATATATATATATATATATATATAGAATTATATATTATGATTAGGTATTTGACCAAATTAGGATCGTTCAAAGGCATTAAAAAAGGCAACGCCATAATTTGATGATTTTTGGACCCCAATTAAGGCAAGTTGAGATGCAGCGTGAGCATATTTCATATGTATTAGGCTCATCATCACATGAAATAGGATTCTATCATGATAATAACCACATCAATCCACATGTAACTACATCCCATCGAGCCAAAATCATATCACCTTACCCGAACAAGATCCCATCAGATAATGTAGGGATTGTTGTCTTTGGTAGTGATATTGCTATTAAAGAAGGAGATCTTGTCAAGTGAACGGGGCCATAATCACATCACTTAACCTGAAATACATCTCATCATGCCATAATCATGTAAACCATGAGAAAGTAGTTAAAATGACATTTATTTTTCAAAGGTTGTCCTTCCATTCGAGTTGCTGGCATTTACCTATTTAATGAGCTATTAAATCATCTATTGGGTTCTACAATTTTCTTCTGCCCATAATTTCCAATTACTAGCAAACAAGGTAGTCTTGAGAGACTTATCTAGTCCACAAATTGAGTTTTTTGTCAAAAACAACTTTTGACTATACCTAAAACTTAATGTACATCCTTCAACTAATTTATTGAATAAAAATCATCCTTAATGTATTCAAAACTTAGCAAGTTTCATCCTTCGTGAAACTTTTGTTAAAAACATTAACATACCCATCTATGTGCAAGTCAAATGACTCTTAACACCCCAAATATCAAGTTCCTCAAACTAGCCACAATTCAATTTCTTTGTTCTGCTAAAAAAAATTAAAGCTATTCCAAGTTAGCTTTTGTATGTGTCAATTTTGCTGAGTTTGTATGAACAATAAAAGAAAGGAAAAAAACAACAAAGCTAGGACGAGTCTTCTTCTGTGTAATGGTTGGACTGTGATTATATTTTATTTGGGTATTGATTTTGGGAAGGAAGAAAGGCTTGAAACTAACTAAAAATAGGGCGCAATGAAATTTGTTGATGTTCTGGTGATAAAAAATCTTTACCAACAATTTAAGAAAAAATTATTGGGTCTTGTGAAAATGGAGAGAGAGAACAATAAGAGCAGATTCATGTCGAAGAAAATACTTTAAAAAATAAAAAAATTCAAGCACAACAAATAAATGAAAGGTGTTTGAACCGAAAGAGTTACCACAAATAATTATGGAAAATAAATCATTATAGCAACAAAAGAATAGCCAATATTGAGCTTCATTGTACAAAGCAGCGTATATTACGATTTTTATTAAGCTGGAGAATCCTAAATTCATTCCTGGAAAATTTTGCCGGTAAAAAATTAATTCAGAAAAGCTTCAGCTTTGAGAAGAAGAACATTATACAACTACTGGACTCATTTTAGGATGCTTATAGTCATGTGACTTGCGCATGGGATTGAGTCTGTTAATGTTTTTTAACAGAAGTTTCCGGGAAGGATGAAACTTGCTAAGTTTTGAATACATTAAGGATGATTTTTGTTGAATATGATAGTTGAAGGATGTACATTAAGTTTTGGGTATAGATAAAAGATATTTTTGGCCAAAAACTCCTACTAATTCGACATATGGGATATGGGCCCCTACCATAAACCTTTCTTATACATGGAAATTTAGGCCTAAAAATATCAAATTTAGCTCACGAAAATATAAATTACGTTATTAATCCAAACTTGAATGAAGAGGGTTAGACTGGGCATACGTCAAGTCAGTATATCTAAAAGACTAGGATGATTTAGGATGTATGTATAGCCTTAGATTGATGCATGAAAACAAAAAAAACTAATTAGTTTTATTTTGTAATTAAAAATTTTTTATAAAAGAATAAAGCAACAAAAAGAAAAATCATATTGAGCAAGACAAATTGGGTCATAATCCATCGTTTTGCCCTAATTCAGCCACTCATTGACCCGAGCAAACGTCACTACGCATATTATGATTTATGATCATTAATAAATAAGTAAACGTCAAAGTCTTCCTCTTGAGGGCCCTTCATCAAATTTCAACTTTCTCATCAAGAACTAAAAACACAAGTCTTCCATTGACTTGAAGTCTCCCATTATTAACTTATTTATCACAGTTCGCTCACAAATGTCGAATTGTTCGTTTTGGGGTGTGTTTTTAGGGATGTCCCTTTTGGTCTATAGCGTCCAAAAAGTGTCTGTACTGGGGCCGACTCCACTACTATCCCCTTCTGTTTGTGACCATATCCGTAACAAAAGCTACCCTTTTTGCTTAGAATATGAATTAGCTTGTGAATGCAACCAAGCCGTTATACCTGTATTCTCCAAGAAGTTGTATGTTCAAGCCATTAATTATGATAATGAAACAATTCACTTGATAGATCCAACTTTACAAACATAAGATGATGTATGCTCTTTGAGACCCCAGCTTACCTTCCCCCAATAAAACAGAATCTTTGACACATATAATTATTTGAGTAGAAAAGGTATTCATCTTTTGTCCACAAGCAGAACGGACATAATAGTGAAATTAGCTTGTTATACATTTTAGAATAGAGGTTCCCCTAGACATTTGTGTTTCTTTTTTCTTTTCCTTCTATTTCCAATAGGCGGAACATTTTGAGGATAGAATATTAGTACTATAACATATCAAAGAGACTAATGACTGTTTAAAGGTTGAGCTTTCTTATCTCTTGTCAAATTACTACTAGCAAACAAGGTAGACTGATCTAGTCCACATATTTCATGTGCTGATTTGGACTAATTAGGTGAGTTATAATTTGACCTAGTCATGAATTTTCCAACTCAGGAAGGTGTGTGGAAATGGTCTGCTCCACAAACTGAATAGTTTTAAATAAACAGATATTGAGGAAAAGTCAGTCGAGAGTTGGAAAATATTGACAACATATATAGTACTAGATTACTATAGTGATTAGCATCAAACTAAAGAATGCAAGGAAGAGTTTTAGAAATGTCCATCTTACTTTTCTTGGTATTTTTCCCATTGCGTAGTTTAGGACACAGACTAGAGGGTTGTGAGGATTCTTCGTGCAAGAGTGATGGTCCCATCGTTCATTTCCCATTCAGACTCAGTCATCAACCAAAACATTGTGGCTATCCTGGCTTTGAACTACACTGTAACAATAAAAACGACACCATCCTTGAGCTTCCCTCCTCTGTTCACTTAGTTGTTGAAAAGATTGATTATGTCTCACAGCAAATTCACCTTTATGATCCTGACCAGTGCATAGCAACCAAGCTACCAAAACTGAATTTGTCACAATCTAATTTCAGAAATGCTGATGATCTCACAGTCCTATTCAATTGTTCTGAACCATTCACAGACAGTAATGATGGTTACTTGGTTCCATGTCTTGGTTCTTCTGGTTACCAAGTACATGCTGTTACTTCGACTTTAAGCCTCGACTTCTTATTGTCTGGGCCTTGCACAAAAATTCATCAGTACCCATACACAGAGTCAACATTTGGTGAGAACAAGCTGCAGCTGAATTGCCCTGTACCACTTTGTGGAAACTGTGAGTTCAAAGGAATGGATTGTGGTCTCAAGGATGGAACAAAGCTATCGGAAACTCATTGTTTCAATTGAAATATGACCCATAAAGGTACTACTTGTATGTCTTAATTATTTTCCATCATTGATAAAAAAGCACTTAACAGACACTTCAATTTTGTCCATAATAGGTAACACTAAGCAGCCCTTGATTGCAGGTTAGTCTTATTAAGTTCTTACTCCATCAGTTTCCTACTTGATTTTCCTTTGTGCTTATGACATGTTGTTTATTCAATTATTGTAGGTGTAGTTTTAGGTACAGCGCTTGTTTGCATTATTGTCTTCTCACTTTATCAGCTATATTTGACAAGTAGAAATGAAAGAGAGAGTCGAGTTAGACTTGATGTTTTATTTAAAAATATATGTAAAGGGAAAATGACTGAGTTTTTTGAAGAATCGATTAAACTTATGATTTAAGCAAATCGAATTTTCAAAAGAACAGAGTCGCCACTTAATTTTTAGTAAAAAAAATCAAGAAAAAATACTTACGGTTTTCAAAAGATTTAAACAGACAAAATCAATTGAAAACGGGTTCGAAGTTCAATATACATTCCGAGAAGGTGTTAGGCCCTCGGAATGCCCGCTAACTTGCGGTTGACCGACAATTTGACTTAAAAATGATTTGACTAATTTTAAAAATTTAACTAAGTAAAAGGATTCATAACAACTTTGACCAATTTTGAAAATTTGACTAAGTAAAGGACTCATTTATTATGACTTATTTTGAAATTCTAACTAAATAAGAGAACTTACTTATTTTAACTAATTTTGAAATTTTGACCAAGTAAAGGGACTATTTTATTTTAACTAATTTTTGAAATTTTAATTAAGTAAAAGAGCTCATTTATTTTAAGCTACTTATTGATTACTATTATTATTTTTTATCATTTTATTTATCTAAAGGGAAATGAACTAGAGGGAAATTTTCTAAGGGGAAATAATTTAAGCGTTGATAAGACTAATATTAAAATAAAAACTAAATAATAAAATATATATCTTTAATTCGAAAATAAATGAAATGACCATTCTTGGGGAATTTAATCAAATTAAATCATAAGATAATCGAAACGTTAGTCAAATATAACAAAATAAATAAGAGTAAGGAGAGGAATATCAAATTTGGGCCTTTGGCCCAAATTTTAAACTTGCTGAAATTCCCTTGGGCTTTTGGGCCCCATTCCTTTCAAGAAATCTGTGTATACGCTTTTGTGTATATCCCTGTATACGGGCCGTATTTTGGGTCCGTATTTTGCCTTTTTTTCTAAAATATTAGTTGTTGACCTATACGCCTGTATTTTTTGTATATTCCGGCCCGCAGCTTCGGTCTTCCACCTGTATATCACTGCGTTTTGACTGTATATCATTGTATACAGCAAATGCATCAACTCTTTTTCCAATTTTTCAGAACATGAAAACTCTTTTTCCATCTTCCGAACACCTGTAATCTTGTTTTTAGCCATGTGTAAGAAGCTCTTTGACCTGTATGTCACGTATACTGCTGTATACCAGCGTATACAAGCCTTTTTTTTTGGATTTTCCGGGACATATTTTCAATTTTCAAGCCACATAATGCCTACAACCTGTTCATTACTTCTTCTGATGGACAGCTGATTTGAACAACAAAATGGAGCCTTTATGGCTCGACTCGGAAATGCAAGGGAAAGAAATATGAAGTCCAAGATGAACTCGAGTTGGCATCGCATGTAACATAAACAAATAAAAATATGTAAGTAGCAATTTAATGATTTGATAGAGTATTGTAAAGAAAGAAAAATAAATAAAATGGGCCGAACTCATATATTACTATTCCTAGTTTTAAGTATTGTAGAAAAAAAAAGAAAAGATGAATAAAAGCAAATCACATAAGCTTTAAGTCAATGTAGAGTAGTTTAATGACCTCTCATGGTGAACGACTAAAGCAAGATTTGAATGAAAGGATAATTTCAGCAATAAACAAGAGAAGAAAACACATCTGAGACTTCTCAAAAATTAGAACAATTAAGCCATAACTAACTAATGACCACCTAATCTTGAAAGGGAATCAGAACTCATTCACACCCAAATTATGCTTAAAAGTGGGTATCATAAGAACAAATATCAGTACGCTAGGCAGTGGGAAACTAAACATCAAACAACAAAAAGGGAATGGAAGAATGAGGCAACCAAACACCATCAAAATCAAAAATGATTTAGATGCAAACATTAAAATCATTTTTCAGCATGCTTCAACGTAAAGAGAAATGAATAAAACTGTGCAAATAAAATCTAATAGGAATAGCATCAAAAGAAGAGGAAAACGGAGCAGACCAACACAAAATGGACGTTTGAGCAACTCGAAATGAACAAGCTCGTCTCCCTCACTTCAAACAAACCGAAACTAACACAAGTAGCCAGACATGAAGACTAACAAAGAATGAATAACCAACACGACACACAGTCAACATTATGAGAAATACATTGGCATAAGGGGACATTAGTAAGGGGAAAAGGAACTCGGGACAGACAGAAATAATCAAACTTTCAAAGGGAATGAAAACCAAACAACCACATTCGAGTAGCCAAACAAGTTCCACCACTGATTCGTAATCAACTCTAAATCGAAACGATATGAAAATCTCGACACTAAAAAGAAAAACTCTCAATGACCAAGAAGTAGACAGCCACTACATAAAAATAAAATAAGAGGGAGGAGCTAAAATAAGGTTTACCTTTCTATGTGCAGCGAATCGAGACAACGAGCCGACGATTAGGACTCTTCCACCACGAAATTCAAACACTAGTAGCGATTGGGAAATTTGGGCAGAATGTTAGACCCAAAATACTGAAATTAGTTCTTCTCCTCTGTTTTTTTTTTTTTTTTAGTGTACTATCTTTTCTTGAGTTGCTCTACGTATTTTGCTAAAAATAAAATTCCCAACTTTTTCTCGACTCCAAAATTTTCTAACTCCCCTGTTTTCTCTAGCAAATGTTTCTAATCAAAAATTTAAAACTCCAAAATCCCCCCCTACAAAATAATAGAAGTGATCATTATATAGGGAAAAATAGGGTCGATTTTTGGGGGGAATTCCGGTAGAAATTTGGGGTCAATCCCGAATTCAAAATTCAAATTCTTTCACCGATTTGGACAAGCACCTTTTCCTTGAGGTTTTGACTCATTCCGAAAGGGGAAAGGGGGGCAGGGCGCGTGCTAGCTGCTTGCTACGGTATTAAATGAGGATAGGGACGTCGGAGTTGGATGTTAACGTTGGGGGATTTTCTGGGTTTCTTCGCGTGAAGGAGACGCAGGGGTCGGGGGTGTTTTGCTATTGTTATGAGCAAGAATAAAGAAGAATGAAGTGGGGTCCCTTGGTACTGCACGTTGCTGGTGATGTTGTATGTATTAGTTTTGAATGTTATTGCATTGTATTGGTTGGGCTTGGGTTAAGGAATTATTGAAAGAATGGGCTGCTAATTGGAGGAAAATAGAATTGTTGAATAGGAGTTGGGCTAAATGAAAAGAGGGGTTGTTGGGTTGATTTGGGCTGCTGGAAAAGTGGCCCAAACTTTGGTCTTAAAATGGTTTTAAGGTGAGGTTAAAGATGGGTTAGATTTTGGAGTTTAAGAAATAGCCGAATCGAGTTAAATTAACAAATTCGGCTAAATCCTAAGTGAGATGGATTAACATTAATTAATTAACGAGCTTCTAAATCTTTAACGAAATAAAAATAATTAACTTTCTTATGAAATAATTAATTCGAATATATAAACTAATATCAAATGAGCTACATAACAAAACACTTAAAAAGTAAACTCTTTTTTAAATGGTTTTCTTTTTAATGTTCGTAAAATGTAATAATCATATACAAAACTATATAAAATATATATATATTGTTTTAAAATTGTAAAAATGACTAAGATTGCTTCAAAACTAAAAGAAATTTTTTTTTTTTGAATTAGTGTAAAACTAATTATTCCAAGTCATTGAAAATTAAGAAGCTTAAAAGTATTTTTGAGACAATTTTCGAATATTCATAAAAAACTAATTATATGCAAAATTACATAAAAGATATATTATTATTTAAAATTATAAAAAGTGACAAATTATTTAAAATAACTTGCAAACTATATATATATATATATATATTTTCGAAATTTCTAAAATTAATTATTTTAAATCGTTTGAAAATTAAGAAGTTCGGAAATTAATTTATATTGGGGAGGGTCAAAATTGGGTGTCAACACTTGAAAAGTTTTTGGATGACTACAAGGCCATCAGACCAACACGATATTCTTATGCTGATATTAAGAAGATAACAGATAATTTTAATGAAAAGTTAGGAGAAGGGAGTTATGGAACTGTATACAAAGGCAGACTTTCTAGTGAAATCTATGTTGCAGTAAAAGTCCTACGCGATTCCAAGGGTAAAGGGGAAGAATTTATCAATGAAATTGGTACAATTGGGAGAATCCACCATGTTAACGTGGTCCGCTTGGTTGGTTTTTGTGCTGATGGATTCAGACGAGCTCTGATCTACGAATACCTACCAAATGATTCACTTGAAAGGTTTATTTTACCAGTAAGCTCTGTCTCACTCGTCAGCTGGAACAAGCTTCAACATATTGCTCTGGGTACTGCAAGAGGGATTGAGTATCTTCACCAGGGATGTGATCAGCAAATCCTACATTTCGATATCAAACCACAAAACATCCTTTTAGACCATAACTTGAACCCCAAAATATGTGATTTCGGCCTAGCCAAACTGTGTTCTAAAGAAAAAAGTGTGGTCACTATGACCGCTGCTAGGGGAACCATTGGTTACATTGCACCAGAAGTGTTATCAAGAAACTTTGGTAAAGTTTCTCGTAAGTCTGATATTTATAGCTTTGGGATGCTCTTGTTAGAAATGGTTGGTGGGAGAATAAAGATGGATTCTAAGACGAATAATCACAGCAAAGTGAATTCTTTGGAATGGATATATAGACATTTGGAGAAAGGGGAAGAATTAAAGATTCGGATAGAGGAAGAAGGAGATGGTACAATTGTGAGAAAGTTAGCTATTGTTGGACTTTGGTGCATACAATGGCATCCCATTGATAGGCCTTCAATAAAAGAAGTTACTCAGATGCTAGAAGGAGATGGGAGCCATCTCAACTTGTCCCCAAATCCTTTTATGGCTACTAATATGCCTAAGTTAAATACAAGTCCTCTCAGTGAAGATCTAGACGTGATATTAGAAATTGAATAACACTAGAAAGTCATTTGTATAATGAAAAGGAGATAGTATAAGAATTGCAAAAGTATTTTGTTTCATAGTAGTGATCAGCAAGCTTAATGATAAATATGTAGACTTATTTCTCGATTTGTATGTATTAGATCCTGATGAGATGCACTTGTCCACCATGTACTAAGGGACCGGGTTGGTTTTACACTAAAACGCAGTAAAAGAGACTAAAGTATGAAATAAAACAACAAAGAGTTTTGCGTGGAAACCTCCTCGCTTAAGGGAGGAAAACCACGACCTGTCACACATGATTTCCAACTTCTTTTACTATCTTCAAGCAACAAGTGATTACAGACTCCAAACACATATTCAGAGATTAAACTCTTAATCTCACCACTCATAATAACTCTATCACAGAAAGAGCCAGGCAATACCTCTATTGCCTACTATATTAACTAAATGTAATTAATATACACTTCAATCACACTCTACACAGTCAACTCTAACCATGCTCATTGTTAGATTAAGTATTGAAGACACGATCCGTTCCTTTATAGATTAGAAACGTATCTTACAAGTTGAATCACACATGACACCACCTTTCTTATGCAACAATCAAAAGACACGGTTGATAACTCTATCATGTCCATTGAGGTTCTTGAATGCTTGTAATCTCCAAAGACAAAATACACCTTTTAAAATTGTTGTGCTAGCTTGAATGTCTTGACTAGGTTGTTTCATGTCAATGAGGATATATTATCCTCTGAACAAAACAACCTAGTGTTCTCCCATTGGTTGAGTACATTGTTCTCTTTTCCCGTGCTCACCAACTGCATCAGTATGACACTTTAACAGTTGTTCACCATTTTACTAGAAATACATGCTCAACTTTGGGACCAGGTTCCATGATTTGTGAGTATATCAATACACAGAGTTACAACAGATCCTTGCATTAAACCATGTTAATCGGATGTCCACAATGGGAAAGAAATGAGTTGAATGATAAATTGAGAAATAGTCCTTCTCTCAAACACACTCATCCAAAAGAAAAGTCGGTTATTTCCTCAAAGCTTTACCCAATATTATAGAGAAGACCAGTTTTTATAAAGGCAAATTTAGGATGTGAAGGGGGTGGATGCATAGTATTAAGTACACATGCAGTATGTGGCTCAGCTGGACACAATCTAATGAAGGAGCTTCCTTAGTTTTTCATAGGTAAGCTCTTATTCGATTAGCAAGTTGCATTATGTGGCTCAGCTGGACACAAATTAGCATACCCTTAATCTATATCGACTACATTCGGGAATCATTTGGTTAGGAACACAGGATGGAAAATAGTTTAAAGGAAAAAGGGTTTAATTTTTGTGCATTAGAGTGTAAAATTTTGCTTGTTTGTATGTATAATCTGGCATTAATTCTTCAATTACTCCCTAGTTAGACTTTTCCATGATTACTCCCTCTGCCCCAATTTATGTGACACATTTCGCTTTTCGAGAGTTAAACAGTTTAAGTTTGACTGAGAATTTGCTCATGAAACTTTCAAACTTTTTAAAATGAAATTTATATATTTGTAAACTACATTAAAAGTACTATAAGTCTCAATATTTGATAATTCAAAATATTTCAAAGATATATGAAATATTTACGGTTAAAGATAGACTTGTTTGAATCACGAAATTCGAAATGTGTCACATAAATTGGGACAGAGGGAGTACTTATTATCTCCAAATTCAACTCTTTTCGGACTGAGAGATAATTATTATTTTTGTTATCCTAAATATCTGAAATTTGTGGACTAGATAGATCAGTCTCTCAAGGCTAGCTTGTATACTAGATGGAAATGATGTGGAGAAGAAAATTATAGACCACAATAAATGATTGATAGCTCATTAGATAGGTAAACGCCAATGACTGAAATTGAAGGATAAGCCTTTGAAAATTAAGTATTCTCAACGTCTTTTAAAGGTTTTCGCATGCTCCTTAAGAAAAATATTCTCTTTGCATCGCAGAACCTAAATGTCACACTCACATAATGAAGCTCATTTCCCTGAGGCCTGTTTGGAAAGTCATCTTGCTAAATCGATTTGGTGTATTTAAGCATAATTATATTGTCTAACATGTTTGGTTGACCATGTAATTACTTGGTCAACAACTAATTTGATGTAATTGACAAGGAGTAATTATACTCTCCAATTCTCAGTGGATTGTGGTAAATTAAATGATATAATTACATATGGATCACTTTTTATTTTTATTTTTTTTGTTATAATTTATTTTTAGTTTTATCATTTTAAATTCTTTTTTATTTTATTATTTTAAATATATATTTTTTATTTTTTATTATTGATGTTTCATTTCCTTCTCATTATCAACCTAACATTTCCATCTCCTTCATAAATAAATAGGTAAATGTCAAAGTGTTTCTCTTGAGGGCCCTTGATCAAATTGCAACTTTCTCATCAACGACCAAACACAAGTCCTCCATTGACTTGAAGTTTCCAATTGTTGATGAAAATTCCACATAGCTTCAATTTAGCTAGCTAGTTTAATTGCATTTACTCATACATAATAATATGGAAGGGTGTGTTTGGTATATTAGAAAACGTTGAAGGTGTATTTGGTAGGGAGGAAAATATTTTCCAACTTTCTCATTTTTGGTTGACTTAAATGTTTTGAAAAATGTTTTTCAAATCAACTTATTTTCCTTAAATTTAAGGATATTGACTTCCCTTCAAAAATTAAGGAAAACATTTTCTAAAATTCTCCCACAACCTCAAATTACAATTTTTTTCTTACCCCATTCCGTACCCGACCTTTCCTATTAAAAAAAACAATTAAAATGTTAAAAATATTTTTTTAATAAAAATTAATTTATTTTGTCCCTAGCCTTGGCCCTCCCCCAGATCAGCCCCTCCCCCCAACCAAAAAAAATCAACAACTTAAAATTTAAATTTTTTGACTTTTTTTACCCCGTTCAACCCCTGACTATCTCCACCCCGCCCCAACAAAAATAAATTGTAAAAGTTTTTTTTGAAAAAAAATGTAAAATTTTCAAAATTTCATTTTCTTTAACCCACACCTACCCCAACCCCCTACCATCCCCCCTCCAAAAAATACTAATTTAAAGTTTGTTTTAAAAAATTATTTTCAATTTTCAACTTTTATTTTTTTACCCACCAAACATGAAAAAACAAGTTAGAAACTAGCTTGTTTTCCAATAAAACATTTTCTAGGAAAATATTTTCCTTCATATATCACATCATTCATCATATCATGATATCATCATCAATCCTCATCATATATATATTACTAAAAGTGGGAATAAAAAAGGTTGAAAGTTGAAATACCATTTTAACCCTACACTAAATTAAAATATTATAAATATTTAGTTAATTACATGTTGAAATTCCACCGTTAGTATAGTGTTTCACTAAAATATTATTTGTACTTATCTTTCTCTTATGTATTTGTTTTAAATAAATGTTTTCCTTCATAACTTATATCTAATTACCTATTCAATTGTCATTCTTAATATCCATAACTTTCATGTTTTTCATATTCATAACCTTCAAATATTTAATTTAAAACTTTAAGATGTCTTGTAGTATTCCTCTATTTTTATCTATATAAATTCATCTTTTTTATTTCATGAAGCTCACACCAAAGATTATCCTTTTTATTTTAAGGTTAAAGTAGTGAAGCCATCAACATCTAATAAAGTATAAGGTATATCTACCTTATAAGTTTGATTATATATTACTTTACGAAAATGAAATAATTTTTCTATTTGATTTGTGGTTTAGTTTGACTTGATGAAGAAGACTTTTGAATTTTGATTGGATATCAGAGAAGGCATGTCAATAAAAACTCTGAAAATTATGTACCGATTTTGTATTTCTTTTTCCATTTATGTATTATTATGATTAAAGTCTTAAAAAGAATGTGTATGTTATTTTTTTCTTCTATGTTTATTTTTTTTTCTATATTTTCTCTCTATTAGTCTTCTTTAATTTAGTTTTCTATAATAAAAATTATTGTCATAACATGTTCATTGAATTTTAATCTTTCTAATGAATTTATAAAATATTGCATGGGACACACATGTCCAGAAACTAGTATGTATATATATATACCAAACACACCCGAAGTCTCAATTCTTTTCTTCTCTTGGAAATAGTAGGAAAGAAAAGAATCAAGACAGTACAAATGTATTTGTGTAGGGGAACTATTCTGCTTAAATATTTTACATTAATCCTTGTAATCATCTTTCTGCAAACATGCAATGCTAGGAAGAGCAAACCCTACTACTGTCCTTCTTCTGCTTGTGGCCATATCCGTAACATAAGCTACCCTTTTCGCTTAAACACTGATCCAGAACATTGCGGATATGGTCTAGCATTTGAGTTAGCTTGTGAAAGTAACCAAACAGTCATATGGTTATTCTCCAAGAAATTTTACGTTCAAGCCATCAACTATAATAATCAGACAATTCACCTGGTAGATCCAACTTTACAAACACAAGATGATCTATGCTCTTTCAAACCTCAGCATATCTTGTTCAACAAAGCCAATACAATCTTCCACTCATACTATGTAGCAGATCCCATTTTCATGATCAACTGTCCATTTGCTGTTAATAATTATTCGACATTTGTGGAAATTATTGGCTGCAAATTAAGCAGACACACTTATTTAAAGATTGGAGTTATAGATGCCTCTGCACTCAGCGATGGATGCAGAGTGGAATTTATAGGCTGGACCTCATGGCCTAATATTATTTATACAGAGAACAACATTTCCCTTTCTGATTTTCATCAAGCCATCCTCTACGGATTTGAGCTTCGTTATTATCTGCGGAGTTCTCCACAACGGATAAGTAAGGTCTTCAATTACATATGCTCTGCTCCTTAATGAACATTCTTTTCCATCCTAACAAATTAGGAAAAGCAACGGATTCACTCACTACAATTTTATTTCTTCATGTCTTCGTAGGTTTTATTGAATATATTCTCGGTGAGGACTCAAAACTTTTCTCTACATGTACTTTTAATTCTCTATTCACTCACTATATAAGCTTCTTGATAAACATTTCTTTTCCATCCTATATACGTAAGGAATTAGGAAAACAATGGATTCACTCACTACAATTTAATTTCTTCATGCCTTTGTAGGTGTTCTTCAATGGATTCACTGTGAGAACTCAAACTTTTGTCTACATATACTTTTAATTCTCCATTGATATCTCATTCTAAATTTCTTGCACTTTAATCTAACCAGGGACCAGTCTAGTGCTACTTCAGCTTTTCTTGAGTAAGCTCCTATATATCCCTTTATTTGGCTGGACACAGATCAACATTCCATTGATCTTAATTTTTTGTGAAAAATATACACAGTTGAGGAGCCCAACACAAAAATTCTAAAATAGAATAATTCGAAATATATTACTGTTGGTAAAGTTATAAATAGCAATCTGAATTTGTGAAACTCAATATTTTTTTTTACATATATTCCTTTCCAAACATTCTAACTAATATTGGTAGTTTGGAAATGTTGGTTTAAAATAATGTCCACTTTTTATAAAGATGTTTAATTCATTACCGATTACATTGGTATATTGTTGTTGTTTAATTCATTACTCTATGTTTTGTTGACTTAATAGGAAGTTACTTTGTTATGACTTCTCAAATGTGCAGAGTACTATTTCGGAGCAAAATTTGTGATCTTCCTTCCGTTAGTAATTGTATTTCTGGTGATCAAATTCAAAAGAAGGCATTTGTCCATGTATGATACTATTGAAGGCTTTTTGCGAACACAATAATTTCATGCCAATCAGATATAATTACTCCCACGTAAAGAGAATGACTAGAGGGTACAAAGAGAAATTAGGTGAGGGAGGTTACGGCAGTGTATACAAAGGAAAGCTTCAAAGTGGAAGAGATGTAGCAGTGAAGATGCTGAACAAGCCTAAAGCTGGTTGTCAGGACTTCATGAATGAAGTAGCTACCATTGGAAGGATTCATCATGTCAATGTGGTTGGACTCGTTGGATATTGTGTTGAGGGAACAAAGCGTGCTCTTGTATACGACTTCATGCCCAATGGATCACTTGACAAGTATATCAGCACCAGTCAAGAAGGAAGTCCTCTGTTAAGTTGGCAGAGGAAGTATGACATTATTCTTGGAGTGGCTTGTGGAATTGGGTATTTGCATCGAGGCTGTGATGTACGGATTTTGCATTTTGACATCAAGCCACACAACATTCTTTTGGATGAGAATTTCATTCCAAAGATTTCTGACTTTGGGCTTGCAAAATTATATCCAACAGATAATAGCATTGTCAATCTCACAGCTGCTCGTGGAACGATTGGTTATGTAGCTCCAGAGTTGATCAGCAGAAGCATTGGAGCAATCTCTTACAAAGCTGATGTGTACAGCTTTGGAATGCTGCTAATGGAAATGCTAGGCTTGAATAGACATGAAGTTGCAAATGAAGAGAATTCCAGCCAATATTTTCCTTATTATATTTACGATAAGTTCAACAAGGGGAAGGAGATCCTGGTGGATGAAGAAGCAAATGATGGTGAAAAGAAGATGGCCAGAAAGCTGAGTTTAGTTGCATTATGGTGCATTCAAACGAATCCAATACAACGCCCTTCAATGAGTAGAGTATTAGAAATGCTTGAAGGTGAAGTTGAAGTGCTAGAAGTACCTCCTCAGCCTCTTCAATCTCAACCGATTGTTCATCAGATGATGGGAAGTTCTATGACATTTTCGTCCGATTCAATGGCTTTGTTAGAAAATTCTGCTAATAATTCCGTCAAAGTAGACATTTGTTCTAATTGATTATAGTTGTGTATTGTTCATTTAAAATGACATTTATGTGAGAAGGGCTTCACATTTTACCAAGGGTCGGGTCTAAATTGGCCCGTCTCATTCATTGCGTTCGCGCTGAACAAATACACATGGACATAATTAAAAGTCTATTTTCATGATTGCAAGCATGTTGTAACTCCTTTTGGTTCAAGTGTTCATTTATTTACTGTTGAAAGTGAAAATGTTGTAATAAATCAAAAGGAATATGCTAGCATAATCGGAAGTTTGAGACATATGACTGATTGTACTATACTTGATATTGCATATGCAGTAGGAGTACTTGGCAGGTTTACAAGCAAGCCAGGTAATGAACATTGGCATGCTATAACAAGAGTTATGAGATATTTAATTGGAACAAAAAAATGTGGTTTGTTCTATAAAAAATATTTTGATGTACTTGAAGGCATTTGTGATGCAGATTGGAAGACCCTATCAGGTGATTCCTATTCTACCACTGGTTATGTTTTTACTTTGGGTGGTGGTGCTATTTATTGGAGATCAAAAAAAGCAAACTATAATTGCTAACTCAGCCATGGAGGCTGAACTAATTGCTTTAGCTTCAGCTAACAAGGAAGCGAATTGGTTAAGAGATTTATTATTTAAAATACCTTATTTTGAAAAACCAATTCCTCCTATTTTAATTCGTTGTGATAGCACCGCTGCGATTGGTAGAGTTCAAAACCGTTATTACAACGGTAAATTCAGACCTATAAGGAGGAAACACAGTAATGTAAGATCGTATTTGACAAATGGTACCATTAATGTTGATTATGTCAAATCTTGTGATTAGGGGTGTACAAAACCGAATCGAAAACCGAACCAAACCGAGTCAAATCGAAAAAAAACCCGACTAGTGGTTTGGTTTGACTTGTTTTGGTATTGGAAAAAAAACTGTATTTGTTGGTTTGGTTTTAACTAAAAAAAACCAACCCGAGACCAAACAAACCCGACATTATATATGTAATTTTAAAATTTTATTTTATACATAAAAATATTTACTTTGATATAATTTAAAAATATTTCTTATACTATTTCATAGTTTTTATCTTTTAATATATTATTTCAAGTTTAAAACTTAGAATTCGGAATGGTCCAATAAAGATTATAGTTCATAGATGTTGATAATTATAATAAAACTTGAATCAAAATCAAATTAATACTAATGCAAAAAGAAAATAAATTCAACACTAAGAATGACAATAATATTGAATATTTGTTCTTTAGTTTTACATTGGTTTAGGCAATTAAAATACATAATCTAATTTTATTTTTCCTTAAATATTTAGTAATGTAACTAATACTTATTAAAATTATAATTTTAGCATGATTTAGTACTTTTAAATTATGATCATTTTCATTATGACTTTGCAATATTTATTTTATATGATGATTTCATTATTATTTTTTATTGAATATTTTTGTGTCATTGGTACTCATCTCATATTTTGTGTTATTTTTTTAAGAAACACCTTAGATAATTGTATTTTGGTTGGACTAAAGAAATATTTTGGAGCACAAGTTAATTATATGTTTGTATGCAAACTTTACCGAAAAATTCCAAAAATCTGGAAAAAAAATCCTAGGTTTATTATTTTGGTTTGATTTATAAATTAAAAAATTCGACACAATGGTTTGGTTTGGTATTTGAAAAACCTGAACCAACCCGAGGTTGAAAAATCCGAAAAAATCCTAATTTTATTAGTTTGGTTTGGTTTATAAATTTAAATTTTTTACACAAATGGTTTGGTTTGATCTTTGAAAACCCGAACCAACCCGGTCATGTACACCGCTACTTGTGATTATCTTAAAGATCCTCTTACTAAGGCCCTAACGAGAGAAAAGGTCTGGAGCACATCGAGGGGGATGGGATTGACGCCTATAAGTCCTTGAGTCATATATGAGGAAACCCAACCTGTGGACCAGAGATCCTATAACCAAGTTCAAAGGGAAAAACTAATCATATGATGACTTGTTGTGAAAATGCACTATCTTTTTATTCCCTTCCTATGATGTGAGTGCATTGTTTCCTGTAGTGATTTGTGAAGGTTGAGTTGATAAAACTCTTAATGAAAATATGTAGCCCATATGGGTGGAGTGTTAAACTTATAGGAGCACTCTCGACAGATATCACATATGTGAGTGTGGAAGTAGGTCGCTTATTATAAGAATTGGGCTTATTCTCAAAAGCACTCATGAAACCGGGTTAGCACAAGGCCATAACGTGCTGGTTTTAAAGCTCATGTCAACACCTTGATTATTATGTGTGGACAGTGATATTTTATTTCCCTTAAGCAGTCATAGTTCAAGTCTGAGACCACTACAACTCTGGAGTAAAAGTTATTATTTCACAAAGTGGAGATTCAATGCAGAGCATACCTTCATTATGCATAGTAATCTTCCTTCAGCTGATAGACTCTCTTAACTAATATTAATATGAGTGAAGGATTGTTAGTGTAGGGGCATTTTAATATTATAAGAATGTTGTATTTTAGCATTGACCGTTTGCCCCTAAGTTATTACTTCATCTATTCATTATTGTATTATAATATGCATTGGTTGACTTTCATTTGTTGTAGTATGGTGGGAGTTAATAGAAATCATTTTGCTGCCGTTTGGACCATTAAGTTGGTGCATTACTCCATAGAGTTATTGCATAAGTTACTATTTCCTTGGTGCAAACTGCAGCAGGTTCAAGCCGTTGGTGGCTTTTAGCCTTTTATCCCATTACTTCTTACTCTTTATTTCTCAATTATACCTTGTAACCTATGTAACTCCTAAGACCATTATCTTTACTATTTACTACACCATTATCTTCCTATTCATTATTAGGAAGACTTCTTCTAGTATAAATAGTGGTGGTCTTCATTTGGTTTAGACACAAGAAAAATATAGAGAGGAAAAAGTTAGTCAAAAAAGAGAGTTCTAATTAATTGAAGGGAAATATTCTTTTTGTGGAGCTTTGGACTCAACTCTTGTCCAGAGTTTGTTGAGTTATACTTTGTGAGAAGGTTGTTGTATCTTGGAGGGGACAAGTCAAGAAGGACTACTGCTGGACCGGTGAAAAACATTTGTTGCAGTGGGCTTGAATCTCCTTAAATAGAGCGAGATATATGTGCCTCTGCCTGAAGAGATTTTTATTTCTTTATTTTATTTTCAATTGTAATCTTGCAATTTTATTATCTTGTAATTTTTCACTAACACTTTTAATTTTCCATTCACTCACTATATAAGCTTCTTGATAAACATTTCTTTTGCATCCTATGAAATTAGGAAAACAATGGATTCACTCACTACAAGAGTTGGGAAGACAATTATTTGATGCTTAGGGAAAACAGAGAGGTTATGGAAACTTCGGAAAAAAAACAGAGAGTTTGATATATTATTGATATGTGAAGAAGAAGTTGAAACTAAGAAATTAAGAAAAGAAGAGAAAAGAGAAGAAGAACTAGAGGGAAAGAATGGGGAGACAAGGGAGAATGATATAGGGAATTAATGGTAAAATAAAAAGTTTAATACTATATTTGTAGCGGGTCGGGTTAAATGGGGCGGGTTATTAAATGGTTTAAATGGATATATATTTGGTTCTTAAAATTTTGGTTAAAAATTAAAATTCCATGTCAGCAAATTTTAATGAAAAAAATAATTAAATAGGTTGAGTGACTTTTTGTGCAAAGAAGTCATAGTTGAGTGACTTTTGAGTTGAAAATGAAAGTTGAGTGACTTTCTGTGAAAACAATTGATACTTGAGTGACCATCAAAGTTATTAACTCATTAAAGATGCAGAGAACAACATTTCCCTTTCTGATTTTCATCAAGCAATCCTCCACGGATTTGAGCTTCGTTATTATTTGTTCAGTTCTCGACCAAGTAAGGACTTCTTTCAATTATATATGCTCTGCTCCTTAATGAACATTCTTTTCCATCCGAACAAATTCGGAAAACAATGGATATATTCACTCACTACAATTTTATTTCTTCATGTCTTTGTAATTGTAGGGATTCTTCCAAAGATTGCCAGTGAGGACTCAAACTTCTCTATACATATACTTTTAATTCTCCATTGATTACTCATTCTAAATTTGCTAAAATTTATGCACTTTAATCTGACCAAGGACCAGTCTCTTGCAACTTCACGGCCTACTTGAGAATTTAATCTATAAGCTCCAATATTTTGGGATTTCTGGATAAAAAATAAGTAAGGACGGACTTCAATTATATTTGCTTTGCTTCTTAATTAACATTCTTTCCCAATCCTAAGAAATTCGGATTCACTCACTACAATTTAATTTCTTCATTTCTTTGTAGGTGTTACGTTTCTCTACATATACTTTTAGTTCTCCATTTATCTCTCATTCTATATTTGTTGCACTTTAATCTAACCAGGGACCAGTCTAAGGCAATTTCTGTATTTCATGAAAAAGCTCCTATATGATGGACAAATGATAAGTAAGGACAATCTTCAATTATATATGTTCTGCTCCTTAATTAACATTATTTTCCATCCTAACAAGTTAGGAAAAACAATGGATTCACTCACTGTAATTTAATTTCTATTTGTTTTTTAGGTATTATTGAACAGATTTTCGGTGAGGACTCAAACTTTTCTCTACATATACTTTTAATTCTCCATTAATATCTCATTCTAAATTTTTTTCACTTTAATCTAACCAGGGACCGGTCTGTCGCTACTTGTGTATTTCATGGGTAAGCTCCTATATATCCCTTTAGCAAGCTGTATGATTATTTGGCTGGACACAGATTAACATTCCATTTCGTGAAAATAATAATAATAATAATAATAATAATAATAATAATTATATTATTATTATTATTATTATTATTATTATTATTATTATTATTATTATTATTATTATTATTATGTTATATTATATTATATTTATTATGAAAAGTGGAAAATTCTAATGGATTACTCTTTTACCCCTATTCTTAATTTAAATATTATAAAAAATTTAATTAATTAAATATCAAAAGGTAATTATATCATATGTTATACTAATACTAGAAAACAAAAAAGTTGTAGTAAATACTACTCATAAAATTAATGAATCAGTTAACAGTAAGAGACAATATACATTAGAACAATATGTCATTAGTCCTATTTAAGTGTTTTAATCTTTTTTTATAGTATAAGTATCAATGCTAATTTTACACCAGCAACTCCCATAATATATCCCCTAATGTAGTGAATTTTTTTATTCTTAAATATAGAGCAGAAATTCATTATATATCATATCATATACCATTAGATGTTATTATTACCTAAATTAGTTTGTACATAATTTGAACATTTCCTATTTTGTAAAATAATAACCAAAAATTAAATTAAAAAATTGGATGATATTGTTGTGTTTGCATAGAGAAAACATAAATAGAATATATAAAATTAGGCACGTACAGATTATATAAAATAATAGGTGATAAACGTGCAAAGCACATTAATCTAACAGTAAAAATTCTAAAATAGAACAATATATAAATATAGTGTTTGTTATACCCCATTTTAACTCGAGGTCAAAACGTGTACAACGTATTGGTGATTTCCAAATTAATTAACTTGAGAAGTCGCCACCTAATTATTTTTAAGGCAAATTAGGATACCTAAATTTTTAACTATGTAATGCTAAAATTGACTTCAATTAAGGTCTACTAAACATGAAATTCTAGGTAAGGGTTCTAGTTATCCTAAAGGACAGGGGTTAAGCATCCTCTAAGATCCATTAAAGACGGTTACCGACCAAAACTTAGGTTAAATAGAGAGAAAATAAAATAACCATTACAAGCTAAAAAAAAAACTAGTATTAATTAAATCATGGCAAATTAACCTTAAAAAAGTTAAAGTATAAAAAACCTTAAAATATACTAACTTTATATATAAAGATCTAAAAACTGAAATAAAACAACCATCTAACTTTAGAGGTTTTAAATTAGTTTAAACTTGATTTTTTAACGGGAAAAAGGAGTTTGAATGAAATATGCATAATTTGTTATCTTCAAAATAGCTGACCAAGTCAAATGCTTTTTGTTTAAGAAAGAAAATCTTTTTATGAAATTGAATTAACAAGGAAATCTTAAAGCTAAAGATAACGAAAATATATTTCGCCTTGATAAAAAATAAAAGTTTTTATCCAATTGAAAGCCTTTTATCTTCAAATTCGCCTACTCAAAATTCCAAAAAAAGAGTTGTGTTTTAAAGCTTTAGACATATCAACATTTTATAAAGTTTACATTTTTAAAGTATAAACAAAAGACGTACAAACTGCCCCATTAAAATTCTTTAAAAAAATTCTCCACTATAGAGTTCCGAAATATTTACACTTTTGTTTTTAAATTTAACAAAGGTTTGTGGAAAGTGTTAGAAAAGTTGTATTTAAGACCTTAGTTTATCAAAAAGTATAGTTTAAGAGTTGATACATATTCATTATAAAAAAGGGTCTAACTTCTTTGCTAAACAAAGATTTCTCAAACTAACAAACGAATTAAGCAACAAAAGAACCTAAATTAAAGGTCATTGTTCTAAGCCAAATTAATATATTAAACCCAATATCTAGAGGAGGGGAATGTGAGCTATTAGGTTTGCTTAAGTTCTTATTTAATTAATTTGCATAAGTTCAAATATAAATTGAAATAAAACATAAATATAGGTACCAAGAGAAAGTATAAAATGTTAGTCAAAGATAACAACATATATGTATGCATAAAAAATATAAAGCTTTGAGATAAGGATGGAAGTGCGGGACTTTCTTTTTGGAATGAGTGAATCATTCTAGACACGAGCTAAATGCAAGGTAGGTTGCTTCTCTAATTTGGATAGAGGTGGAGTCATATTGCAACTCCATGCGCACCCGAGTGTACATGTAAATAAAAAGAAAGTAAAGAGGAGATTAGTGAGACGATTCAACTTTAAACGATAGTGAAAATCAAATATAGAACTAAGCAAAATTATACAATATATATATTATTACAAACACAAGATATGCAAGCGTCAAATAAAATACTCATTAGCTATTGAAGACTTCTGAACCAACTAAAAAATAGCTAAATCATAAAATATATATATTGAACATAAGCTAAACCTCAAATTCTTCATATTCAACTAGGAAGAAATAATTCATAGCCTTCATGATATCAAACAGGCTTCCATGCATATCTCTAATAGAATATAAAAGAATAAAAACTTATACTCATATAACGTGAACAATGAGGCTACAACCATGGATCTTTTGGTATTGATTTCTTAATACATAGCCAACACATAATATTTAATAAATAAATAAATAAAAGAAGAAACGAAACAAAAAAGATTGCACACTAACAGAGAGTTAACAGAAGGCTTAAGCTCAAGTTTTACATATAGCTACATGAGGGAAATCATATGCAGTGAGATAATGATAGCTAACATTTATCACTTAATTTCTAATTATGCCAAAATAGAAGCTATATCCTTCAGATATAATTTTACATAACAATATACGAGCTATAATTTTATAATATAAAGACACCAAATGAAAAAATTAACTAATAACCAAAACTGATTTCATGTGATACTAAAACGGAACCATTCTTTCATTCACAACATCTAAAACGTATAACATTTGAATGTCGAACAAGAAGGGTCTAGCAACTGACAACTTTGAAACCAACTAGAAATAGATTAAAACGATAACATCTTTCTCAAGCTTAAGTTAAACTAAAAAAAAAAGCAAAAAAGAAAAGTTGTAAAACTTGAAACAAAACAAAAATAAATTGATTTCCACATTATAAACTCAACCTAAATTAGAACAAATCCAAATCTGTACATGTCTCAAAAAAATACAAAATATTCTCCATATAACTTTTGATCACAGCCAACTTAAACAAGAATCACTCTGGGCATATAGATTTCTTAGAATGTATATTTAATCACGATGATAAAACAGAGATAAAAAGGGGAGTATTACCTGTTGCAGGGCAATGAACAAAGTGCTTCGATCACAGGTCTACACTCGAACAAAGACGATCTTGAACACACTCAAAACAAGAATCATGACAGAGGGCGAAAAGATGAAATGTATTAGAGCAAATATTAATACTTATGAGAGTATGAGCTGCCCCAAATTCTTCCCGAATGCGAGTATTTATAAGCGATTTAGAGCTAGGGTTGTGTTTTGGGCGGGATTTTTGATTTTCGAATCTTTTCATTACTTTGAATCCAAACGTTGACAAATATTGGACGACTTTCTGATCCTTCACGTGATTTGGATGAAGAAAACAAGACTTGCTTCAGATGATACTTGAAATGGAAGAGCTTTAACTATGCTTTTGATATGGGTATTCTACAGTCATGAAAAAGGGAAGAGGAGATGGAGACATATCTGATAAAGCATTCTTTGCACGGGAATGGTGCAGCCAACGTCTGTCAAATGGTGAAAGTACTCAAATGTTTGCTGGAAGAGGAAAGAGTGACCAGCTGCGCAGCACCAAAGGAAAACCCTAGCTTCTAATCGTATTGGGTTTATTTGGGAGATGGGGTTTGGGCTGCTGAAATTGAGCGAAAATGGGCCATTCAAAGGCTAGATTTCGAA
The DNA here is from genome assembly GCF_900185275.1 of Solanum verrucosum. NCBI lineage: Eukaryota > Viridiplantae > Streptophyta > Magnoliopsida > Solanales > Solanaceae > Solanum > Solanum verrucosum. The sequence continues at coordinate 3,970,304 of NW_026020048.1, forward strand.
CCAAATTTTAAAAGAAAATGGGTTGATTACTTGGTGTGAATATATTGGGCTTTTTCTTTCTTTTTTTGAATTGTTTTGAACTTCTAACTTAATAACCAATACTTAAAAAATGTTATAAGATGACAACTAATAATTTACGTGAATAAAAAATATCAATATTACGATTTTAGGCTAATATGAATTACAAATGCAAAATATTGACGTGAAACATAATGACAACAAACAACTTTTAAAGAAAAGGTGAAAAAGTGATAATGGTAATTTCGATAATATATATATAATTTTAGTAGATAAATAAATGTAGTAGTAAAAATAGATGTGAAAAATGATAATTTGATACGTTATTAAATTAGAAGCTCAAAACAATGAAATAGAAGAAAGAAGGGTCAAAATTGGGTGTCAACAGCTTGTCCCTCTTTGACCAGAGACGATGGAAGAGTTTTTGGGCAAAGAAGTTGACGTAGAAGTCAATTTTGTCCCGACCAAAAAATACGACCTTGGGAGAGTATGAGACAGTATGATCATTGGATAACTTATGAGATATAGGATTTTGAAAACAAAGTAGTCGCACGCTTACAAAAGTTGTCCCAGTATTGAATTATGATGTTACTGATATTGTGATCTAGGAGAGTATTCAAGGTTGGAGTTGAGTAGAGTTAGAGGTAGACCTTTGACCTTTGTTGGAAAGCTAAACTTTCTCAACAAATTGCCCCAGTTCACTGCTTAGATGAAGTTCCACGTTGTGCTAAAGCTCTTGCAGAATTCAAACTTGACAAAATAGTTAATAATATTAAACATAAAGCATGGTGCGATAAACATATGGAAATAACACCTCCTGGGTGTGAATTTATGAAAATGCGGCCTTGCAAGCCGAAATGACTTAATGAGATAAAATCTTGCAAAATTTATGAAAAAGGGGTTTAAGGCCGATGATTCATGAGAAATGATGTTTTTCAGCGATGATTAATGAAAATGAGGCCTTAACCAAATAAATTATGGATATGAGGCTTTTAGCCAAATGATTTAAAAAATGAGACCTTTTAAGCTAGGTGATTTATGAAAAGGAGGTCTTTGAAAGCAAATCAGACTGGTAAAACATTTGTGCAGTATATTTGAAAGCGTCTGTGCAATCAACTGAAAGCATTTGTGCAATGCATTAGAAAGCGATAAAACCATGTAGAATTCCTTTTTAAATAATTGAAAGTATTTGTGCATTTGAAGATATTCATTTGTGCGAAATATAAAGCAGTTGAAAATATTTAGAAGCATTTATGCAGTGCGTTTGAAAATAATTGAAGGCATTTGTGCAGTGTATTTGAAAATATCCATTTGTGCGAGGCATTTATGCAGTGCATTTGAAAATATCTAAAAGCATTTGTGCAGTGCGTTTAAAGTATTTGAAAGCATGTATGAGAAAAATCTGAAAGCATTTGTGCGGTGCGTTTGAAAAATATCTCGAAGCAAATGTGCAGTGTGCTTGGAAATATCTGAAAGCATTTGTGCAGTGCATTTGAAAATATCTAAAAAGCATTTGTGCAGTGCGTTTAAAGTATTTGAAAGCATGTATGCGAAAAATCTGAAAGCATTTGTGCGGTGCGTTTGAAAAATATCTCGAAGCAAATGTGCAGTGTGCTTGGAAATATCTGAAAGCATTTATGCAGTGCATTTAAAGGCATTTATGCAGAGCAAAATCATGTGCATTGTTTTATTAAATAATATTTGTTATCAACACATTTGAAAAACTTATAAAGCTTTACTTATAAGTTTTTGAATTATAAATTTATAATTAAGTAACTCAAACCACTCGACATAGAGTCGTTTCGATGCTATGAATGTTATTGACTTCTCAGCTTCTGGTAATTCTGATAAACCTGCACTCAAAGAAAAATTATAAGTTTTGGGGGAGGTTGATTCGCGTTGACTTTGAAGGTCTGGCTCTTCATACTTCTTTCTTCCAGCTTTGGTTGGACTCATAACCTCCGTCAATTCTAAATCTTGGTTAAATGGATAACAAGAAAATAAATAAAACGAAAACATTTGATTGAAAATCATATTTGAAAATAAGATAAAATTATATATGTATGTATATCAATAAAGAATTTTGTCGAACTTCAAATTGTGACATATCATGAAACAAAGCGAACGTCCTTTATCTGAAGTCTTTCTTCTGTTGGACGATTCGATTGACCATATACTCTTCAAATATCTTGATATCTTTTGCTACAATACCCTTAAAAATTGTCCCAGTTTTTGCGAAAGAGATGCATTGTCCTTTGGTCACGATGATTCCAAACCTTCTATAGGCTGCACACAATTCTATCATGGCACCAAGCCAAACATAACCTAAGGACACAATTAAAAATTGAAATAAAGGGGCCGAACCCTTCTAGGGTTGCCTACGTATCCGAACGGAATCAGGCCATACGTAGTTCGCTACATACAAAGAAATGGACAAATGAAAAAAAATCTAATAAAGTGACCGAAGCCGATATAGGGCCGCCTACGTATCCCACTAAGGGTATCAGGCCAAGCGTAGTTCATATTACATAGAAAGGAAATTTTGCAAAACCTACTAAATGTCCAAATTCGATGTGGATTTCCTACGTATCCCGCCATGGGAATCAGGTCAAGACGTAGTTTCCAATACATGACAAAAAGATTACAAGAAAATGAAATAGAAACCTCTAGATGTAGTATCTCTTAACCGCATCTGCATTGATAGCTTTTGGCCATATCTTGCCATCCATTTCTGCTAGAATCAAAGCTCCTCCAGTCAGTACTCGGTGGACTATGTAAGGTCCTTGCCAATTAGGTGCAAACTTTCCTTAGCTTCATCTTGGTGCGGGAATATTCGTTTCAACACCAATTGTCCCGGTTCAAACTGTCTCAATCTTACTTTCTTGTTGAAAGCTTTGGCCATCCTGTGTTGATAAAGTTGCCTGTGACAAACTGCATTCATTCTTTTTTCATCAATGAGCATCAGTTGTTCATACCTATTTTGCATCCACTTGGCATCACTTAACTCAGCTTCTTGGATGATCCTTAGAGATGGTATCTCAACTTCCATAGGTAATACTGCTTCTGTTCCATAAACCAAAAGATAAGGTGTTTGCCCCAGTCGAAGTCCTGACTGTGGTGCGATAGCCAAGAAGGGCAAAGGACAAACTCTCATGCCAATGCTTGTAGTTGTCAGTCATTTTCCGCAATATCCTCTTGATATTTTTGTTACGGCCTCAACTGCTCCATTCATCTGAGGTCAATAAGGAGTGGAATTGCGATGAATAATTTGAACTTCTCACATATCTCATGCATCAAGCCACTGTTGAGATTAGCACAATTATCTGTAATAATTGACTCGGGGATCCCAAATCTACAAATGATGTTATTGCGAACAAAATCTGTCACCACCTTCTTTGTCACAGACTTGTATGAAGATGCTTCTATCCACTTTGTGAAGTAATCAATAGCTACCAGAATGAACCTGTGTCCATTTGAGGCGGCTGGCTCAATAGGGCCAATGACATCCATGCCCCAAGCTGCAAATGCCAAGGAGAATTCGTCACATTTAGCTCACTCGGTGGAACCCGAATCAAATCACCATGAATCTGACATTGATGACACTTTCTCACAAAACGGATGCAATCTGTTTCCATGGTCATCCAAAAATATCCAGCTCGTAGAATCTTCTTTGCCAAAGTGAAACCATTCATGTGTGGCCCAATGTACCCCCATGTTATTTCTTCAATCAACTTGCTTGCCTCTTGAGAGTCAACACATCTTAACAATCCCAAATCTGGAGTCCTCTTTTGACATTGTTTACTCCTTCTGGATAGTCTCCTTCTCTGAGATACCTCTTAATGTCATAGTACCAAGGTTCTCCATCCGGTTCTTCATCTACATGGAAACAATAGGTTGGTTGATCCTGCACATGACCTTGATTGGATCTATATAGTTCTTGTCTGGATGTTGAATCATAGAAGCCAGGGTTGCCAACGCATCTGCAAACTCGTTCTGAGCTCGTGGAATATGCTTGAATTCTATCTTGACGAATTTCTTGCACAATTCTTTCACACACAAAAATATGGGAGTATCTTCACATTCTTGGTGCTCCATTCGCCTTGAACCTGATGAATCAATAAGTCGGAATCACCTATAACCAACAATTCTTGTATATTCATGTCAACAGCCATTCTAAGCCCAAGAATACAAGCCTCGTACTCCGCCATATTATTTGTGCATAAGAATCTGAACTTTGTTGAGATAGGATAATGTTGACCTGATTCTGAAATCAACA